>NC_066580.1:25048781-25378781 GCF_024323335.1 Lathyrus oleraceus | reverse complement strand
CTTGTTAACAAATCAAGATCCCCAGAAGTCGTCGGTAAACGTCTTGTCTGATTACACCACAAAGATTTTGTTCCTCCCCAAGTGGAGATGCCATCGGTAAATGGCCCCGTTTTCTTCGATATCGGTAAATATCGGATCCCCAGTTGCAGTAGCCATCGGTAAATGGTCGAGTTGAAGTTGATATCGGTAAATGTCAAGTTTCTTTGAAGCCACCATCGGTAAATGGTCTTGCTTCCTTTTACATCAGATTTGTTTCCCAACAGCCATCGGTAAATGGCCTTGCTGAAGTTGATATCGGTAAATATCAAGTTTCCAGTTTCTAACCATCGGTAAATGGTTTCGCTTTTCTGAAGTTGTCAATTGCAGGCGTCATCGGTAAATGACGTGGTTCTTCTTGTACCATATCCAGCTGTGCAAATTCTACGGTTCTTGGTATTCAATCCCTGTTTACCCTGAAAGTCTGACAGCCGTTGCTCTCATCCATTCGGGTTCCCAGCTGATTGAATAGGGGCAGCTGTAGCACCTCAAATTTGCACCTATCATTGTACATACATTTTCATATTAGGTCATAGCATATCATGGTCCATTGCATAGCATTGCATTGCCTCTTTTGCCTCAAGTGCAAGCCAATCAAGAAATCAGGTCAAACTGATCAGGAGATCAGTCAGTCAAGCAAGCAAGCACAATTCTCAAGGAGCCAAGGCCCTAGGGTTTGTCCAACAAGTTCACATGACTTGGAGGTCCATTTGAAGTGTTAAAGTCAAGGGTTGAAGGCTCAGAGGTCATCAGTTCATGCACAGACAGTCAAAAGTCAAAGAAAGTCAACAGTCAGTCAAAGCAGTGGATGGTGACCATTCTTGTGGAATTTGGGCACCATGATCAATAATCAAGATTTCATACAACTTGGGACATCATTTGAAGTCAAGTTCTCAAGGAATTAGGGTTTGGAAGTCATCAGTCAATGTTCAGTCAGGCAGAAACCCTAAAAGTCAACTGTTGGTCAACCGTCCATTTAATCAGTGATTTGATGAATGGAAATGGTTTGGGAGATCTTATTCATGTCCAAATAGTCATCATATATCATGCCAAACACCATCATGGAAGAATTTGAAGCCAAATCAGAAATTTCCAAAAATGGAAACTGGACCTGTAACTGAAACTTACCAAAATGGAAAGTCTTGATCCTCAAACTTACATCATGATACAAGCCTAAAATGAATTTTTGCCCAACATGAAAGTTGAAGATCTTGTTCTCCCATTTCCAAAAAGTCCAAGAACTCTCAATTCCCATGTGTGGTTGGCAAGTTATGATCGAATCGATTTCAGAAAATCTTGAACTTCAAAGGGCCATATCTCTCAAACCGTTTGGCCAATTTTGGTGGGTTTTTTCCTACAAGTCACATTTGATCCCCTCTTTCCAAAAATATAAATTTCATGAGCCAAAACTTCACCAATCAAAATGGCATTTTTTGACCTATCTCATTTAAATGCAAGTTTGACCAATGTTTGACTTTTTGATATAAACATTTTTCTAACATTTGGCCAATTGGAATAGCTCAGAAATATCATTTAGAATGTGTTTGCAAGCTCAATTATGCAGTACATGAAGCCATTCTTTAACTTGCTTGAGTTGGAAGGAAAGTACAATGTCACCATACTACCCCATACACATCCCACAACCATGCCTTGTACCTCAAAGGAACAGCAGCATTATGCAGTATTTTTTTCTGTCATTATGAACACATTTTGCAGCCATAACCAACAGTACAAGGAGGCCATGCCAAGTTGCTTGGATTGAGGAAAGGAAGTACATGTTCTCACCAAATGCATCTCATGAACCATACTTGTACCACTCTCACATAGCAGAATTTTGGCCATCATTTTCTGTCTTGGACAAGCACATTTGGACAGCACAAACCAACATAACAAGACTTCACTCATCCTGGCTTTGCATTTTTTTTTCTGTTTTTTTCTATCCAAAAAGCAACCATGACAGCAGACCCTTCATCTTCTTTCTGTCATGAGTAATGCCAATAGCAAGAGCAAAACCATTTTTGATGCATCATCCTGCTCTGCATCTTCAAAGAATCCTGTCCAAAACACCAAAAAGCCTAACTCATCCTAAAACTGCCCTCACCTTGCTATTTGATTTCCAATGCTTCTGTCCAAACACAATTAACTAAACCTGGCTTGACAACATATCCTGCATTCATTTCCTGTCACTTGTAGACAACAGCTGCATAACACAAAGCCATGGCTCACTCATCCTAAAACTGCATTCATCTTGCTGTTTGCATTCAAAAGTTTTCTGTCAAAAGAATTCCCAAGGAACAAACCCTGCCATGCCAAGAGCAACATCCAACAGCAAACCAAACTTCATTTTCTGTCACTAACAAACTCTGCAGCTAACCTAACCAACAAACACAAACCATTGTGCACTCATTCTCCAAAAAATTCACTCACTTTTGCTCAAAAAACACATTTTATGCATTTTCCAAAATCTGTTCAAGAACTCTCAATGAACTGAACCTGGCATTGCTATTTCATCATCCATTTCATAACTGGAGAAACCTAGCAGCAGCCACACACGACCAAGCTCTCTCATTTTCTCTCAAGGCTATTTTTCACATTTTGAGATTTTTCTGCTCAAAGCTCCAAAACCCTCAAGCCTTTCTTCATTGTTCCATCATATGGACATCATCTGAAGCCTTTTGCAAGAACCATTCATCACCTGTGCAGCCTCCTTCTCACTCTGTTTTCACCAAGCTCCAACAATGGCAAAACACGATTTGGACATTTTCATGCATAGCTGAGCAAAAAGGCATCAAGCATCCATCATTACACACCATTGTCTTCATCTGTTTGCACTTGTATCACCAAAAGAAGCCCTGTTTCACCATTTTCTTCAGATTCAAGTAAGACTTCGAGTTCCACTTTTCTCAAATTAATGCCATGTGTCTTGTAGTTCTTCCCATGCTTGTTCCATTGCAACTTGAATCATGCTAAATGGTTGACCATGCTGTGTTAAATCTGAGTTTTCATTTTTGTGTACAAATGTGTTTTCCATCGATTTGCCATGCTTGCAATGATTTACTGAAATTTGATGCTATATTCTTGTTGCTGGATGTCTGATGATGCTATTGATATGCTTGCCATGGATTTCTGGACATTTCGAAATTTCAAGTTGCATGATGATGATGAATACTGCTGCTGTTTTAAAACCCTAAGGCTGCCCAGAAATATTGAGCATGATTGGCTGTTGATTGCTGTATGTTGCATGAGCATTTTGATTGTGTTGCCATTTGGTTTGTAGCATTTGTTTTGAATCCATTTTGCTGTGATCAACGTGAAACCATGCTGTTAAACCCTAGGGTTTTTAGAAACCCAGAATTTGAGCTCCATTGGCCGAGTCACTGTTCCATTGGAATTGGACCAATGAGAACATTCCATTCTCCTTGCCAAAACGCAGTGTTTAAGTTAGTGACGCGCCTTATTACCAAATTGCCATTCAGTCAACCATTTTGACCATTATGCCATGTTATTTGATCATGTTTCATCCAATTATTCACTCAACTTCAACAATTCATTTCTCCTTCATTATTCATCCAAAAATCATGAAAATTTTTCCATCATCTTCACATGGATGTCTAGTATTTGATTATGATTTTTAATTAATTTTTCATTGGCTGGATTTTAATTGGTAATTGTTTTCCTAACATGTATGCACATTTGATACCTTGTGCCAATACCTTTGTGAAATAATGAGAATGTATCCATTGCCCCTGAAACTTTTTGTGGTGAAACTAGACTCACTCATCTTTGTTTTGATGTAGAGTTTATGCATTTATCATTTGTGGTTTGCTAGATATGAATTTTTGAACTAGGGTGTGACAATTTGTGTCACACCAATGTTATACAAATTCATGATTTTTGTTCACATGTCTCCTGGCCTTCAAATAACTTGAAATTTGGCATGAATGATCTCTTACATGTCTAGTTTGTGTGTGAATTTTCTTGGATTTAATCATGTTGTTTTCCATTTATTTGAGAATTTTCTTCCCTGCCTAGTCAATTGTTGACTTTGTGTGATACATGATGCCAAATCCTTTGTGAAATCCTCATACCATATTGAATGATCATGAAATTTCATATGTGATAACTAGACATCTTGAGCTTTGCATTGGTGTTAATCTCATTCATTTCTCATCTGTTTTCAATTTGATATGATTTTTTTGAAGTTGACCCATGTTTGTTGTCCTTCATTGTGCATACTTGAAATTATGTTGACTTCATGATTTTCATTGACTGCCTTCCTCTCATCCAAATGCTATGAAATTTGACATGCTTACCATGCTAGATGTTAGGATTGAGAGTGATTTATTTGATAATTTTTGAGATTGTTTGGGTTGACTTTTTATGCAAGTCATTCTGTTGACTTTTTTGTGCTTTCATTTGCCTTACTTTGACTTCAAATGTTCATGAAATGATAATAATGCATGATTTGAATGTGGGCCCAATTGTGATAGCTTCTTAAATGTTTGACCTTGACTTTGGTTGACTTTTCTTTGATGTTTTAACTTTTTTCTTTCATCCTTGACCCTAGGCTAGTCCTAGTGGTCTTTTGTACTTACAATTGAGTTAATGTTTCAGGTTAAGCACCAATGGCTCAAATATCATTGCCTAACTTGTTTGTTTTGTAGGTGGCTTGGCTCACATGCCCTAAGCCTTGTGCCTTGCACATCCATGTGCCTCTAATTAACTGTTGGTGTCTGTTTCTTTTTGCTTTGTTTGAACTTACATACTAACTGTGCTTGACTGATTTCAGGTACTTTAGTTGCTTTTAGTTCCTTGTGAACTTTTGCTCTGCTTTGCTTGTATAAGCAATTTGCATTGAGGTATGTCTCTTTGTCTTCATGTAGTCTGGAAGACCTGGCCTGTTACTTGGCCAGGCAACTGTCTGAAGTCCTCCTTAAGAGGCAATGTTTGTGGATGTTTAATCTTGTCCTTGCATAGAGTCAAAGTCCTCCTAAGTGAAGAGGCAATTGGTGGAAGGTAGGGATATGCAATCTATCCCCCACTATTCAGTGTGTCATCTGCTTTGCTCACACCACTGTGTTGATGCATTACAGATAAAAACCCAAGATCTTGTACGATTGTACAGTTGTGTCAGTTTCAATGTGTAGAAGGGTTCCCACTTTCTGAACCCACACATTCTTGTCTTGAGCTCTCCCAGGCCAGGGATAAGAGCTGTGAAGTCTTATCTTCACTCACCTTTCATCTGCTTCACCTTAGCCCCTCAATGGCAAGGTTAAGAGCACATTCACCCAGTTCCAGAGGTTTGTTTGTCGAGGTTGATATGACCCCTTGACTAAAACCTAACCCTTGTTTGAGCCACTTGTTTGTGTATAGCGTGTGCTATCTGTGTTTGTAGGATTGTTTGACTTGCTTCCTGTGCAAGTTAGGATTGTTTGACTTGCTTCCTGTGCAAGTTAGGATTGTTTGACTTGCTTCCTGTGCAAGTTAGGATTGTTTGACTTGCTTCCTGTGCAAGTTAGGATTAGTTTAGACTTGCTTCCTGTGCAAGTTAGGTTTTGCTTGGCTTGCTTCCTGTGCAAGTTAAGTGTGTGTGGCTTGCTTCCTATGTGAGCCATGCTTAGGATAGGTTGGCCCTTGTGCCATTTAGCTAGAAAACTTAACTTAGGGATGATTTTGCATGATAACATCTAGGCTCGAGTCGTAGTCTCCCTAGTTGTGTCTCCCTCTGTTATCTGGTTAGGCTAGTCCTTTATCCCTCCGTAGGGGAACTACATCGCCCTGATCTTCATACCAGATGAAGTATGTAGGCAGGAGATTGAGCTGATCTCTCCGGGCGCCCTTTTTCTTTTTTGTGTGTGTTGTTTGACAATTGCTAGGCTCGAGTGCCTGACTCCTTAGCAATTTGTTGTTTGTCTGTTTGAGTGTGTGCTTGACAGTTATAGGCTCGAGTCCCCGACTCCCTATTAACTTATTGTGTTGTTGTGTGCTTGGAAGCTGATGTAAGTCCATCGAGTGGCAGTTAGGTTCCAGTGTGCGTGTGTTTGGTTCGGATGCTGATGTAAGTCCAACGATTGGCATTCAGGCTCCACGTTTGCCTTTGCCTGTGTTTTGTTTGTGTGCGTGTCAGCCGAGCTACGAATGCTCTGATTCTTCTCTCGTCCGAGAAGATACGTATGCATAGGATGCGATATCC
The DNA here is from genome assembly GCF_024323335.1 of Lathyrus oleraceus. Taxonomy (NCBI): domain Eukaryota; kingdom Viridiplantae; phylum Streptophyta; class Magnoliopsida; order Fabales; family Fabaceae; genus Lathyrus; species Lathyrus oleraceus. The sequence goes on along the minus strand of NC_066580.1, from coordinate 25,372,552 downwards.
TAGCGAGCATGTGTCGTTTCCCCAGTCCGAACTACTTCGACTCTGATGTCTATGCCTGATAGACTAAGTAGGCCCAGGATGCGACATCCTGCCGAGTCAGTTTCAGTCAGTTTCTTTTGTCTCTTTCAGCCAGTGAGTGTGAGTATTTGAGCAGTGTTATAGCAACCAATTTCCTTCCTTTTGTGCGTGGATCCCGTAGAATACTACGGATGCGTAGGGGTGCTAATACCTTCCCTTCGCATAACCGACTCCCGAACCCATCCTCTTTGGTCGCGAGACCATGTTCTTTCCAGGTTTACTCTGAGCGTTTCCTTTCCCTCTTTTGGGATAAATAACGCACGGTGGCGGGTCTGTTGTTTCTTTCTTTTCCCGCCGGTTTTTCGCGCGATGCGACAGCTGGCGACTCTGCTGGGGATTATAGAGAAGTTGACCTGTGCTGGTCCATCTTCCCTGAGCGAGTCTCTCCTAGCGCTCTCTAGGTTAGGGTTTTGGTTGCTTTCTGCTTATTGTATTTTATTGCATTCATTGTATATATGTACATTTATTGTTTGCATTTATTGTGTGCATTAATGTTTGCATTCATATTCATTATTCATTCTTCCTGGCTGGTTGTCTGTTTTTCTTTGTGGGGTGGGAGTCAGTTGAGGTAAAAGGTCCAATACCCAGACCATGAGTGAAATCTAGGAAACCTAGGAATAGAGTGATTCATGGGAAGCGGGTGGTGTACGCCACTTAGCGGAACATTGATATCACGAGCAGTTCAGACTCTGATGGGGTATTATTGGTGCATACATCGGGTGTGCACAGGATGATATTCTTGAAAGGGTTGTTTATCCTGCGTTTCTCTTGACCTTACCCTGGCCTAGACTACACCCGTGAGTGGGGAAGGGTTCATCATTACAGGTACTGTCGGTGACTTATGGTTCTGTTGGTGACTTTGGGTTCAGACAACAGTATATTTAGTTGACCTTGGGTTTTCAAGTTGGATTTGGGTTCTGAGTTTAGACCGAAGCTTCGACTTTGTGATCAGAGATGCACCGCCAGCCAGTTGTGTCTGCATCATGTGCATCATAGCATATTTATTTTCAAAAAGATACGCAAAAAAAAAAAAAAAAAAAAAAGAAAAAAAAGAGAAAGAAAAAAAAACTAATCCCTGCATGCATATCATTTCTCAGGTACATTCCAGAGCTTGTCCACTAATAGAGATGGCAACAGTCCCAGAGTTGAAGCGGAAGACTTGTATCTACGTTTTTCACCGGGAGCCTTTGACGCCTCTGATTGAGTTGGGCAGTCTTGTGACCAGTGATCGTCTGGGGGGTTTCGTGAATCAGTATGGGGATATCCTGACAGTGTTGAAGACAGTAGTTGACCCGGTGCCGTTGCAGACACTTCTTCAGTTCTATGACCCGGAGCTTAGATGTTTCACGTTCCAAGATTACCAGTTAGCACCTACTCTCGAGGAGTATTCTATACTGTTGAGCATCCCGATTCAGCATCAGGTTCCTTTCTTGGACGTACCAAAGGAGGTTGACTTTAAGGTTGTTGCCAGAGCTCTCCGGTTGAGTGTTAAGGAAGTTTGTGATAATTGGAAGCCCAGTGGGGGAGTTGTGGGTCTGCCGTTGAAGTTTCTTCTGAGAGTAGCCAGAGATGAAGCAGAGAAGGGAAATTGGGAAGCTTTTCACGCACAGCTTGCCGCCTTGATATATGGGATCATCCTATTTCCCAGTATGCCAAATTTTGTTGACCATGCTGCCATCAGCATTTTCATCAGAGGAAATCCAGTCCCCACCTTGTTAGCTGATACTTACTATGCCATCCACAGTAGGCATGGTAAGGGTGGAGCCATCAGGTGCTGTCTACCTCTCCTGTTTAGATGGTTCATGTCACTCCTGCCTGGTAGTGGACCCTTTATGGACACTCAGAGCACTCTCAAGTGGACTCAGAGGGTCATGTCGCTCACCTCCTATGACATCAGATGGCAATCTTACCGGATGAATGTGAAGAATGTTATTATGAGCTGTGGAGAATTCCGGAATGTGCCACTCGTGGGGACCAAGGGTTGTATAAATTATAATCCAGTTCTTTCTCTTCGCCAGTTAGGTTTTGTTATGAGTAGAAGACCACTTGAAGCTGAGATAGCTGAGAGTGTGTACTTTGAGAAGAAGGATGACCCTGTTAGGTTGGAGCAGATTGGAAGAGCTTGGAAGTCCATTGGTGTCAGAGATGGATCCGTCCTAGGGAAGAAGTTTGCCATAGCCATGCCTGATTACACAGATTGGGTAAAGAAGAGAGTGGAAACTTTGTTGCTACCCTACGATAGGATGGAACCGTTGCAAGAGCAACCACCCTTGATTCTTGCTGATAGTGTGCCTGCTGAGCACTATAAGCAAGCTCTGATGGAGAGTCGTCGGTTGAGGGAGAAGGAGCAAGACACCCATATGGAGTTGTACAAAGCTAAAGCTGATAGGTTGCACATGGCCCATCAACTCAGGGAAGTGCAAGGAGAAGATGCTGGCAGAGCAAGGAGCAAGAAGAGATCATATGAGGAGATAGAGTCTATGTTGGATGAGGAGCATAGGGAGCGCTTGAGACTGCAGAGAGCAGAAGCCAACTATCAGAAGAAGATCAGAGACCTAGAGAAGCAACTCAGAGATAAAGATATCCAGTTGAAGAAGGAAGTAGACTTGAGACAGAAATCAGAGGATTACCTTGGAGGAGAAGTGGTAGAGCTTAGACGACAACTGAAGGAGAAGATCACTTTTTTGCCAGAATGTTCAGAATGCACACTGTTGATAGACCAGTGCCATTACCTGAATACCCTCATTCCGGAAGACCGTCTGTCTTAGTTTGTATCTCTGATTGTATTTTGTTGAGAATCACCTCCAGGCTTGTTGGATGGGATTCATTTGCGTGTAAGCCATCTCTTGGATCTTTTGTTAAGAATCACCTCCAGGCTTGTTGGATGGGATTCTTTTTCTTTGTACGTTGTTTATTCAGATATTCTGTTGACATTGGTTGTATGCCTTTTTACCCTTATGTATATATAAGGATGTCAGCATTTCCTTGTATCTGTTTTGCTCTCTTGCTGCTGCAGGTTGCCATCTTTTCAGGATGGGTCAGGCTCTTTGAATGCCTGAGAAATGAGCATATCATGTGCATCATACGCATCATTAGCATCATACTCATATCATTTCGCATAACAGGTGTTCTTGGTCGTGACTTCTCACTCTTGGTTCCTGTTCAGGCAGGATAGATGATCAACGTCCGCACCGCTACTCAACAAGACTGAATCAACAGAGAAGTATGGACCAATTTCAAGCTGAGTTGGCCGAGATGAAGGCTAGCATGGCCCAGTTTATGAATATGATGCAAGGGGTTGCACAAGGTCAAGAAGAACTTCGAGCTATGGTTCAGAGACAAGAGGCTACAAATCCACCTGTCAACCATGCTCCGCCAGAGGGAGGCCCGGTCAATGATAACAATGTTGCTGCTGCTGTACCCGTCAACAACTATGTTGTAGGTGATGAGCTGGGGGGTATTCGAATCAACGGTCAACCTATTGTTCCAGATGCCGCTAATGCCAGAGTAGTCCGTGCTCCGGCCCGTAATCCTGTTCCGATTGTTGACAGACAAGAGGATATGTTCTCTCTGCTCAGTGAAGACGAAGACGTTCTGGGAAGGGTCAATGAGAGAGACCGCAAAGTTGAAGCTCTTGCTGAGAAGATCCGCGCTATAGAATGTCAGAATTCCCTCGGTTTTGATGTTACCAACATGGGATTGGTTGAAGGTTTGAGAATCCCACACAAGTTCAAAGCACCGTCCTTCGACAAATACAACGGTACTTCTTGCCCTCGCACCCATGTGCAGGCTTATTATCGAAAAATCTCTGCGTATACTGATGATGAAAAGATGTGGATGTATTTTTTCCAAGATAGTCTATCTGGGGCTTCTTTGGACTGGTACATGGAATTGAAGAGAGATTCGATCCGATGCTGGAGAGATCTGGGTGAGGCCTTCTTGAGGCAATATAAGCATAATATGGACATGGCACCGAGCCGGACTCAGCTGCAGAGTCTTTGTCAGAAATCCAATGAAAGCTTCAAGGAGTACGCCCAGAGGTGGCGTGAACTGGCTGCTAGAGTTCAACCCCCTATGCTGGAGAGGGAGTTGACAGACATGTTTATCGGTACTCTTCAAGGTGTGTTTATGGACCGGATGGGGAGCTGCCCATTCGGTAGTTTTTCTGATGTTGTCATTTGTGGAGAGAGGACTGAGAGCTTGATTAAAACTGGGAAGATCCAAGATGCTGGTTCCTCTTCCTCTAAGAAGCCGTTTGCTGGGGCACCTCGTCGAAGAGAGGGTGAAACTAATGCTGTTCAACACCGCCGAGATCAGAACAGAATTGAATACCGTCAAGCTGCTGCAGTGACCATTCCGGCACCTCAACCTCGTCAACAACAACAACAAAGAGTTCAACAACCGCAACAACAACAACAACAGCAACGTCCGTATCAGCCCAAACAAAGGATGCCTGATCGACGTTTTGATTCGATACCCATGTCATACGCCGAGCTGCTGCCCGAATTACTCAGGTTGGGGATGGTTGAGTTGCGTACAACGGCTCCGCCTACAGTATTGCCTCCTGGGTACGACGCCAACGTCCGTTGTGACTTTCACTCTGGGGCACCAGGGCATCATACTGAGAAGTGTCGGGCTCTCCAGCACAAGGTTCAAGATTTGATCGATGCCAAAGCAATCAACTTCGCTCCAGTGCCTAACGTCGTAAACAACCCTATGCCTCAGCATGGTGGGCATAGAGTGAACAATATTGAGGGGAAAGAAGCTGAAGATCCGGTTGTTAATGTTGATGATGTTCAAACTTCTCTGTTAGTTGTGAAGGGCCGTCTGCTGAATGGGGGTGTCTACCCGGGCTGTAATGAGGATTGTTTGGGCTGTGCAGAATCTGAGAATGGCTGCGACCGGTTAAGGGCCGGTATCCAGGGTATGATGGATGAAGGTCGTTTGCAATTCAGTAGGGCTGTAAAAGATCGTGGGACAGTGTCAACTATCACCATTTACTTTAAACCGTCTGAAGAACGTGGACAAAGGGTCGTTGGTGCACCTGCAGCAAATGGTACCCCAGTTACCATTCCCGTGCCTGTAACCATCAGTGCTCCAACTACTATCGCTGCGTCTGGAAGAAGGGCTGTTGAGAATAGTAGAGCCGTGCCGTGGAAGTATGATAATGCTCACCGCAGTTACAGAAGGGCTGAAAGTCAGACGAGACCAGTAAATCAAACTCCAGTGACGATTGGTGTACCGAATAGAGTTCCTGCAACTGTTGGTCCGGCTGTGGATAATGTAGGGGGTCCAGGAGGTTTTACCAGAAGCGGTCGTCTGTTCGCACCGCAGCCTTTGAGGGACAATAATGCTGAGGCTCTCGCCAGAGCAAAGGGTAAGCAAGCTGTGGTTGAGGAAGAGCCTGTCCAGAAGGAAGCGCCTGAGGGGTCATTTGAGAAGGACGTGGAGGAGTTTATGAAAATAATCAAGAAGAGTGACTACAAAATTGTAGATCAGTTGAATCAAACTCCGTCCAAGATTTCTATACTTTCACTGTTGTTGTGCTCTGAGGCACACCGTAATGCCTTGCTGAAGATGTTGAATCTGGCTTACGTGCCTCAGGAGATTTCTGTCAATCAACTGGAGGGTGTGATGGCCAATGTGAGCACCAGGCATGGTGTAGGTTTCACTAACCTGGACTTACCGCCAGAAGGGCGAAACCATAACAAAGCCTTGCACATCACCATGGAGTGCAAGGGGGCAGTGTTGTCTCACGTATTGGTAGACACCGGGTCGTCGCTGAATGTGTTGCCTAAGCAGATTTTGAGGAAGATTGATGCGGAAGGGTTCGTGCTTAATCCCAGTGATCTGATCGTTCGTGCTTTCGACGGATCCAAACGTTCTGTGTGTGGGGAAGTTACCTTGCCTGTGAAGATAGGTCCTGAGGTTTTCGATATCATCTTCTATGTTATGGACATCCAGCCTGCCTATAGTTGTTTGTTGGGGCGTCCATGGATTCATGCAGCAGGGGCAGTCTCGTCGACTCTCCATCAAAAGCTCAAGTATGTCTGGAATGGTCAGATTGTGACTGTGTGCGGTGAAGAAGAGATTCTGGTGAGTCATCTATCCTCGTTCAAATATGTTGAGGTGGATGGCGAGATCCACGAAACCTTGTGCCAGGCGTTTGAGACTGTGGCTCTTGAGAAGGTGGCGTACGCTGAGCAGAGGAAGCCAGGTGCTTCAATTACTTCTTACAAGCAGGCTAAGGAGGTTGTTGATTCTGGCAAAACTGAAGGCTGGGGCAAGATGGTGGATTTGCCGGTTAAAGAAGACAAATTTGGCGTTGGTTATGAGCCTCTCCGAGCAGAACAGAATGGTCAAGCGGGTCCGAGTACCTTTACCAGCGCTGGGCTGATGAATCATGGCGATGTCTCTGCAACCGGTAGTGAAGACTGTGACAGTGGTTGTGATTTGGACAACTGGGTTCGCCCGTGTGCACCAGGGGGGTCTATCAACAACTGGACGGCTGAAGAAGTGGTTCAAGTTACTCTTCTGACAGAGTAATTTTCTGTTGTTTTGTCATTTTTGCATGAAAATCCTACGATCTGCCCAAGGCGTAGTGATTCATTGTAGGGCCTCATCATGTTTCAATGATTATCATTAATGAAGGACATTTTTTGAAATCAAACTTTGTGATCCCTGTCTTTCAAATTTTTTGTTTTCATCTTTTTCAAAAAAACAATAAAAATGGCAATGTTTTTGTTTTTTGTGACTTTTTTGAACTCTTTTTCTAAAACAAAGCATTAAACATGCAGAAGCGATCTTATGGCATTCACTATGAACAGTTCTGTTATGGCTCAGTATGATTTCGACAATCCCATCTACCAAGCTGAAGAGGAGAGTGAGGAAGACTGTGAACTCCCTGCAGAATTGGTCAGATTACTGAAGCAGGAGGAAAGGGTCATCCAACCTCATCAGGAGGAGTTGGAAACTATTAATTTGGGTACTGAGGACGCCAAAAGAGAAATCAAGATTGGGGCTGTTTTAGAGGACTCTGTCAAGAGGAGGCTGATTGAGATGCTGAGAGAATATGTGGAAGTGTTCGCCTGGTCATATCAAGATATGCCTGGTTTGGATACAGACATTGTGGTGCATCGATTACCTCTTAGAGAAGGATGTCCTTCTGTCAAGCAGAAGCTTCGTAGAACGAGTCCTGACATGGCGACTAAGATCAAGGAAGAGGTCCAGAAGCAGTGGGATGCAGGTTTTCTGGCTGTTACAAGTTATCCGCCGTGGGTGGCCAACATCGTTCCTGTGCCGAAGAAGGATGGTAAAGTCAGAATGTGTGTCGATTACCGGGATTTGAATAGAGCGAGTCCGAAAGATGATTTCCCATTACCTCACATTGATGTATTGGTTGATAATACGGCTCAATCCTCGGTATTCTCTTTCATGGATGGTTTCTCCGGATATAATCAGATCAAGATGGCACCGGAAGACATGGAAAAGACAACATTCATTACACCCTGGGGCACGTTCTGCTATAAAGTGATGCCATTTGGGCTAAAGAATGCTGGTGCTACCTATCAGAGGGCTATGACGACTCTCTTTCATGACATGATGCACAAAGAAATTGAAGTGTACGTAGATGACATGATTGCGAAGTCGCAGACAGAAGAGGAGCACCTGGTTAATTTGCAGAAGCTGTTTGACCGGTTGAGAAAGTTCAAGCTGAGGTTGAATCCGAACAAGTGTACGTTTGGGGTGAGATCAGGGAAGCTTTTAGGCTTCATTGTCAGTGAGAAAGGGATTGAGGTTGATCCAGCAAAAGTCAAAGCTATTCAAGAGATGCCTGAACCAAAAACGGAAAAGCAAGTCCTTGGGTTTTTAGGGAGATTGAACTACATTGCAAGGTTCATATCTCACCTAACTGCCACGTGTGAACCAATTTTCAAACTGCTTAGAAAGAATCAAGCGATCAAGTGGAATGATGATTGTCAGAAAGCTTTTGACAAGATTAAAGAGTATTTACAGAAACCTCCAATCCTTATACCTCCAGTTCCAGGGAGACCTCTGATAATGTACCTGTCAGTGACTGAGAACTCGATGGGGTGTGTATTGGGACAGCATGACGAGTCTGGTCGAAAAGAGCATGCCATATACTACCTTAGCAAAAAGTTTACCGACTGTGAAACAAGATATTCACTGCTCGAGAAAACTTGCTGTGCTTTGGCCTGGGCTGCTCGCCGACTAAGGCAGTATATGTTGAACCATACTACCTTATTGATTTCTAAGATGGATCCAGTAAAGTACATCTTTGAGAAACCAGCTCTCACCGGACGTGTTGCCCGTTGGCAGATGATTCTAACCGAATATGACATTCAGTACACGTCTCAGAAGGCCATCAAGGGTAGTATTCTGTCAGACTACCTTGCCGAACAACCGATTGAAGATTATCAGCCTATGATGTTTGAATTCCCTGATGAAGACATCATGTATCTTAAGATGAAAGATTGCGAAGAGCCTCTTGTCGAGGAAGGACCGGACCCGGATGACAAATGGACACTGATGTTTGATGGGGCTGTGAACATGAATGGAAACGGTGTTGGGGCAGTATTGATCAATCCTAAAGGTGCTCATATACCTTTCTCTGCCAGATTGACGTTTGACGTCACCAACAACGAAGCTGAGTATGAGGCTTGTATCATGGGGATAGAAGAAGCCATTGATCTGAGGATCAAAACGCTTGACATTTACGGAGATTCAGCTCTGGTGGTCAATCAAGTCAATGGAGATTGGAATACGAATCAGCCGCATTTAATTCCGTATAGAGATTACACCAGAAGAATACTGACGTTCTTCAAGAAGGTGAAGTTGTATCATGTCCCCCGGGATGAGAATCAGATGGCTGATGCCTTGGCTACTTTGTCGTCAATGATCAAAGTTCATTGGTGGAATCATGTGCCACATGTTGCGGTGAATCGACTTGAGAGGCCTGCATATGTGTTTGCAGCCGAGTCTGTTGTGACTGACGAGAAGCCGTGGTATTATGACATCAAGAATTTCCTCAAGACTCAGGAGTATCCTGAAGGTGCGTCGAAGAATGACAAGAAAACTCTGAGGAGGCTAGCTGGAAGCTTCTATTTGAATCAGGATGATGTGTTGTATAAGAGAAACTTTGACATGGTCTTGCTCAGATGCGTGGACAGACCCGAGGCGGACATGTTGATGCAGGAAGTTCATGAAGGTTCCTTCGGTACTCATGCCGGCGGACATGCAATGGCTAAGAAATTGTTGAGAGCGGGTTATTACTGGATGACCATGGAATCCGATTGTTTCAAGTATGCTCGGAAGTGCCATAAGTGTCAAATCTATGCTGATAAGGTGCATGTACCACCAAGCCCTCTGAATGTCATGAATTCGCCTTGGCCGTTTGCCATGTGGGGCATTGATATGATTGGGAAGATTGAGCCTACTGCTTCGAATGGACATCGCTTCATCTTGGTTGCGATCGATTACTTCACCAAATGGGTAGAAGCAGCTTCCTATGCTAACGTTACCAAACAAGTGGTTACCCGGTTCATCAAGAAAGAAATCATATGTCGTTATGGAGTTCCTGAGAGAATCATCACTGACAATGGTTCGAATCTCAACAACAAGATGATGAAAGAGCTTTGTAAAGATTTCAAGATTGAACATCACAATTCTTCTCCTTACAGACCGAAGATGAATGGTGCTGTAGAAGCGGCAAACAAGAATATCAAGAAGATTGTGCAGAAGATGGTCGTTACGTACAAGGATTGGCATGAGATGCTGCCTTTCGCTTTGCATGGGTACCGTACCTCAGTACGTACGTCGACCGGGGCAACCCCTTACTCCCTTGTGTATGGTATGGAAGCTGTCCTACCTGTTGAAGTGGAGATTCCTTCTCTGAGAGTTTTATTGGATGTCAAGCTGGACGAAGCTGAGTGGATTCAAACAAGGTTTAACGAGTTGAGCCTTATCGAGGAGAGACGGTTAGCAGCTGTATGCCATGGACAGTTGTATCAGCGAAGGATGAAGCAAGCCTTTGATCAGAAAGTGCGTCCTCGAAGCTATCAGATCGGTGATCTAGTTTTGAAGAGGATCCTCCCTCCCGGTACAGATAACAGGGGCAAGTGGACTCCTAATTATGAAGGTCCGTATGTTGTGAGGAAGGTCTTCTCCGGTGGAGCCTTGATGCTTACAACTATGGATGGTGAAGATTTTCCGTCTCCTGTTAACTCAGATGTAGTCAAAAAATACTTCGCATAAATTGACCCGCTGGACAAAAAGAAAAAAAGAGTCCAGACAAAAAAAGGGCATCCCGACGAACCAAAAAACAGAAAGAAAAGGTTCGGGCAAAAATTAGGGATAAAATGAAAAGAATTTGTACACCCGGTAAGTCGAAAACCCGCAAGGGCGGCTTAGGCAAAAAAGGGTATCCCGGTGGATTGAAAACCCGAAAGGGCGATCCAGGCAAAAGTTAGGGATTAAAGCGAAGACTACAGTCTGAGTTGTCTGCACTTCATCGAGCTTTGTCGTCTGCCATCTCGAAAGATGTGATCTGTCCAGTCATTCTTCTCAGAAAGCAAGGAGTTGGGAGGAAAACTGATGATCTGTGAGTTATAACAGAATTGGGAAATGGTGGATGCCGTGTTCACATTGCCATTAGGATAGATTTTTTCCTTTTGTGCGCAATTACCTCTTTCTAGGAATTGCTTCCCAATGTAGTTGCCTCTTCAGGCACGTGTTCAATCAATAAAAATTGTTATTCAGATAAATAGCTCTTGTTTTTATTTTTACTGTTTTGTTTGCAAAAATGTCCGAATTTTTGATAAGCATTGCATATAAGAACATGGAGGCTACACAATAACGTGCAGAAAGATAAAACATTTGAAAATCATTTTGAATGTCGAGGACACTTGAGCGTATCTTGTCCATGTATCCCCTGGGGGCATTTTGTTGTGCTGTTTTTCAGATTGGCATCTGTGAGGACGTTTCCTCAACAGATATTTTCCCCAAGCAAGTTTGGAAGCTACCAGAGCTATGTTCCCCCGCGAAGACGTCTGTGGATAGTGCCTTCTATTCCCCAACAGATCTAGGGATTGCCTACCCCCAGCAGGCCTGTATTTGCCGATTTCCTCCCCAAGTGAGGCAGGTTCATTGAAATTTATCTCCAGCATTTATTCTACCTGTGGATTGAAGGGTATCCCCAGCGGAGTTTACTTTTCCCCAGCAGCAGTGCTATTCTTCAACATGAGTGTGAAGTCGCTTTACCATTCCTCAAGCAGAGTTCCCTGCAGAGTATTTCCCCAAGAGGAATCTCCCCACAGAGTCAGAGTATCTGATCATTTCGGCTCCCTAGCCAGGGTTCATTTGCATTTCGCATGTAGTAATCATTGTATCCTCAAATTGCGTAGCATTCCCATTCAATATGGAGCATTACGCCATAGAAAAATTCAAACATATGCATTCATGTGTTAACTTCACCAGACCGTATCCCCGGCAGAGGCGGATCATTTCTTTCAACATCAGCACAGCAAGTCTGCTACAGTTGCTCTTGACAGCATTCAGGATTGATATCCCCATAGAGATTTATTTCCTCGCCCGATGGCGACAGAAAGTTTGTTTCTCCCCAGTGAGACCCCCAGCAAATGATCAGCCTTGCCTTGACATATTTAAGATGTCGTTCTTGTGATACCGGTAAGTGTCATGCCAACACCCGCGTGTGTTTTTATTTGGTGTCGGTAAACACCATTGTTTCGGTGTCTATAAACATCGGATATTTTATCCAGTCATCAGTAAATGTCTGGTCATTATTTTTGGTGTCGGCAAACACCATTGTTTCGGTGTCTGTAAACATCGAGTATTCTCTCCAGTCATCGGTAAATGTCTGGTCATCATTTTTGGTGTCGGTAAACGCCATTGTTTCGGTGTTGGTAAACATCGAGTTCTCCCCAGTCATCAGTAAATGTCTGGTCATCATTTTTGGCGTCGGTAAACACCATTGTTTCGGTGTCTGTAAACATCGAGTCTCACCCCAGTCATCGGTAAATGTCTGGTCATTTTTTGATGTCGGTAAACATCGAGTCTCACCCCAGTCATCGGTAAATGTCTGGTCTTTTTTTTTGATGTCAGTAAACATCATCTTTCGATGTCGGTAAACATCGAGTCTTTTCTGCAGTCGTCGGTAAACGTCTGATAATCCCCAGCCGGAAATCCCCAGTAAAGTCATCGGTAAATGTCCTATCTGGTTTCCAGTTGCAAATATTTGTATCTCCCCAATAAATTTCTCATTCCCAGTCATCGGTAAATGTCTGGTCATTCTTTGGATGTCGGTAAACATCATCTTTCGATGTCGGTAAACATCGAGTCTCATCCCAGTCATCGGTAAATGTCTGGTCATTCTTTTGATGTCGGTAAACATCATCTTTCGATGTCGGTAAACATCGAGTCTCATCCCCAGTCATCGGTAAATGTCTGGTCATTCTTTGGATGTCGGTAAACATCATCTTTCGATGTCGGTAAACATCGAGTCTCATCCCAGTCATCGGTAAATGTCTGGTCATGCCTTGTTTCCTTGTTAACAAAATCAAGATCCCCAGAAGTCGTCGGTAAACGTCTTGTCTGATTACACCACAAAGATTTTGTTCCTCCCCAAGTGGAGATGCCATCGGTAAATGGCCCCGTTTTCTTCGATATCGGTAAATATCGGATCCCCAGTTGCAGTAGCCATCGGTAAATGGTCGAGTTGAAGTTGATATCGGTAAATGTCAAGTTTCTTTGAAGCCACCATCGGTAAATGGTCTTGCTTCCTTTTACATCAGATTTGTTTCCCAACAGCCATCGGTAAATGGCCTTGCTGAAGTTGATATCGGTAAATATCAAGTTTCCAGTTTCTAACCATCGGTAAATGGTTTCGCTTTTCTGAAGTTGTCAATTGCAGGCGTCATCGGTAAATGACGTGGTTCTTCTTGTATCATATCCAGCTGTGCAAATTCTACGGTTCTTGGTATTCAATCCCTGTTTACCCTGAAAGTCTGACAGCCGTTGCTCTCATCCATTCGGGTTCCCAGCTGATTGAATAGGGGCAGCTGTAGCACCTCAAATTTGCACCTATCATTGTACATACATTTTCATATTAGGTCATAGCATATCATGGTCCATTGCATAGCATTGCATTGCCTCTTTTGCCTCAAGTGCAAGCCAATCAAGAAATCAGGTCAAACTGATCAGGAGATCAGTCAGTCAAGCAAGCAAGCACAATTCTCAAGGAGCCAAGGCCCTAGGGTTTGTCCAACAAGTTCACATGACTTGGAGGTCCATTTGAAGTGTTAAAGTCAAGGGTTGAAGGCTCAGAGGTCATCAGTTCATGCACAGACAGTCAAAAGTCAAAGAAAGTCAACAGTCAGTCAAAGCAGTGGATGGTGACCATTCTTGTGGAATTTGGGCACCATGATCAATAATCAAGAGTTCATACAACTTGGGACATCATTTGAAGTCAAGTTCTCAAGGAATTAGGGTTTGGAAGTCATCAGTCAATGTTCAGTCAGGCAGAAACCCTAAAAGTCAACTGTTGGTCAACCGTCCATTTAATCAGTGATTTGATGAATGGAAATGGTTTGGGAGATCTTATTCATGTCCAAATAGTCATCATATATCATGCCAAACACCATCATGGAAGAATTTGAAGCCAAATCAGAAATTTCCAAAAATGGAAACTGGACCTGTAACTGAAACTTACCAAAAATGGAAAGTCTTGATCCTCAAACTTACATCATGATACAAGCCTAAAATGAATTTTTGTCCAACATGAAAGTTGAAGATCTTGTTCTCCCATTTCCAAAAAGTCCAAGAACTCTCAATTCCCATGTGTGGTTGGCAAGTTATGATCGAATCGATTTCAGAAAATCTTGAACTTCAAAGGGCCATATCTCTCAAACCGTTTGGCCAATTTTGGTGGGGTTTTTTCCTACAAGTCACATTTGATCCCCTCTTTCCAAAAATATAAATTTCATGAGCCAAAACTTCACCAATCAAAATGGCATTTTTTGACCTATCTCATTTAAATGCAAGTTTGACCAATGTTTGACTTTTTGATATAAACATTTTTCTAACATTTGGCCAATTGGAATAGCTCAGAAATATCATTTAGAATGTGTTTGCAAGCTCAATTATGCAGTACATGAAGCCATTCTTTAACTTGCTTGAGTTGGAAGGAAAGTACAATGTCACCATACTACCCCATACATCCCACAACCATGCCTTGTACCTCAAAGGAACAGCAGCATTATGCAGTATTTTTTTCTGTCATTATGAACACATTTTGCAGCCATAACCAACAGTACAAGGAGGCCATGCCAAGTTGCTTGGATTGAGGAAAGGAAGTACATGTTCTCACCAAATGCATCTCATGAACCATACTTGTACCACTCTCACATAGCAGAATTTTTGGCCATCATTTTCTGTCTTGGACAAGCACATTTGGACAGCACAAACCAACATAACAAGACTTCACTCATCCTGGCTTTGCATTTTTTTTCTGTTTTTTTCTATCCAAAAAGCAACCATGACAGCAGACCCTTCATCTTCTTTCTGTCATGAGTAATGCCAATAGCAAGAGCAAAACCATTTTTGATGCATCATCCTGCTCTGCATCTTCAAAGAATCCTGTCCAAAACACCAAAAAGCCTAACTCATCCTAAAACTGCCCTCACCTTGCTATTTGATTTCCAATGCTTCTGTCCAAACACAATGAACTAAACCTGGCTTGACAACATATCCTGCATCATTTCCTGTCACTTGTAGACAACAGCTGCATAACACAAAGCCATGGCTCACTCATCCTAAAACTGCATTCATCTTGCTGTTTGCATTCAAAAGTTTTCTGTCAAAAGAATTCCCAAGGAACAAACCCTGCCATGCCAAGAGCAACATCCAACAGCAAACCAAACTTCATTTTCTGTCACTAACAAACTCTGCAGCTAACCTAACCAACAAACACAAACCATTGTGCACTCATTCTCCAAAAAATTCACTCACTTTTGCTCAAAAAACACATTTTATGCATTTTCCAAAATCTGTTCAAGAACTCTCAATGAACTGAACCTGGCATTGCTATTTCATCATCCATTTCATCACTGGAGAAACCTAGCAGCAGCCACACACGACCAAGCTCTCTCATTTTCTCTCAAGGCTATTTTTCACATTTTGAGATTTTTCTGCTCAAAGCTCCAAAACCCTCAAGCCTTTCTTCATTGTTCCATCATATGGACATCATCTGAAGCCTTTTGCAAGAACCATTCATCACCTGTGCAGCCTCCTTCTCACTCTGTTTTCACCAAGCTCCAACAATGGCAAAACACGATTTGGACATTTTCATGCATAGCTGAGCAAAAAGGCATCAAGCATCCATCATTACACACCATTGTCTTCATCTGTTTGCACTTGTATCACCAAAAGAAGCCCTGTTTCACCATTTTCTTCAGATTCAAGTAAGACTTCGAGTTCCACTTTTCTCAAATTAATGCCATGTGTCTTGTAGTTCTTCCCATGCTTGTTCCATTGCAACTTGAATCATGCTAAATGGTTGACCATGCTGTGTTAAATCTGAGTTTTCATTTTTGTGTACAAATGTGTTTTCCATCGATTTGCCATGCTTGCAATGATTTATTGAAATTTGATGCTATATTCTTGTTGCTGGATGTCTGATGATGCTATTGATATGCTTGCCATGGATTTCTGGACATTTCGAAATTTCAAGTTGCATGATGATGATGAATACTGCTGCTGTTTTAAAACCCTAAGGCTGCCCAGAAATATTGAGCATGATTGGCTGTTGATTGCTGTATGTTGCATGAGCATTTTGATTGTGTTGCCATTTGGTTTGTAGCATTTGTTTTGAATCCATTTTGCTGTGATCAACGTGAAACCATGCTGTTAAACCCTAGGGTTTTTAGAAACCCAGAATTTGAGCTCCATTGGCCGAGTCACTGTTCCATTGGAATTGGACCAATGAGAACATTCCATTCTCCTTGCCAAAACGCAGTGTTTAAGTTAGTGACGCGCCTTATTACCAAATTGCCATTCAGTCAACCATTTTGACCATTATGCCATGTTATTTGATCATGTTTCATCCAATTATTCACTCAACTTCAACAATTCATTTCTCCTTCATTATTCATCCAAAAATCATGAAAATTTTTCCATCATCTTCACATGGATGTCTAGTATTTGATTATGATTTTTAATTAATTTTTCATTGGCTGGATTTTAATTGGTAATTGTTTTCCTAACATGTATGCACATTTGATACCTTGTGCCAATACCTTTGTGAAATAATGAGAATGTATCCATTGCCCCTGAAGTTTTTTGTGGTGAAACTAGACTCACTCATCTTTGTTTTGATGTAGAGTTTATGCATTTATCATTTGTGGTTTGCTAGATATGAATTTTTGAACTAGGGTGTGACAATTTGTGTCACACCAATGTTATACAAATTCATGATTTTTGTTCACATGTCTCCTGGCCTTCAAATAACTTGAAATTTGGCATGAATGATCTCTTACATGTCTAGTTTGTGTGTGAATTTTCTTGGATTTAATCATGCTGTTTTCCATTTATTTGAGAATTTTCTTCCCTGCCTAGTCAATTGTTGACTTTGTGTGATACATGATGCCAAATCCTTTGTGAAATCCTCATACCATATTGAATGATCATGAAATTTCGTATGTGATAACTAGACATCTTGAGCTTTGCATTGGTGTTAATCTCATTCATTTCTCATCTGTTTTCAATTTGATATGATTTTTTGAAGTTGACCCATGTTTGTTGTCCTTCATTGTGCATACTTGAAATTATGTTGACTTCATGATTTTCATTGACTGCCTTCCTCTCATCCAAATGCTATGAAATTTGACATGCTTACCATGCTAGATGTTAGGATTGAGAGTGATTTATTTGATAATTTTTGAGATTGTTTGGGTTGACTTTTTATGCAAGTCATTCTGTTGACTTTTTTGTGCTTTCATTTGCCTTACTTTGACTTCAAATGTTCATGAAATGATAATAATGCATGATTTGAATGTGGGCCCAATTGTGATAGCTTCTTAAATGTTTGACCTTGACTTTGGTTGACTTTTCTTTGATGTTTTAACTTTTTTTCTTTCATCCTTGACCCTAGGCTAGTCCTAGTGGTCTTTTGTACTTACAATTGAGTTAATGTTTCAGGTTAAGCACCAATGGCTCAAATATCATTGCCTAACTTGTTTGTTTTGTAGGTGGCTTGGCTCACATGCCCTAAGCCTTGTGCCTTGCACATCCATGTGCCTCTAATTAACTGTTGGTGTCTGTTTCTTTTTGCTTTGTTTGAACTTACATACTAACTGTGCTTGACTGATTTCAGGTACTTTAGTTGCTTTTAGTTCCTTGTGAACTTTTGCTCTGCTTTGCTTGTATAAGCAATTTGCATTGAGGTATGTCTCTTTGTCTTCATGTAGTCTGGAAGACCTGGCCTGTTACTTGGCCAGGCAACTGTCTGAAGTCCTCCTTAAGAGGCAATGTTTGTGGATGTTTAATCTTGTCCTTGCATAGAGTCAAAGTCCTCCTAAGTGAAGAGGCAATTGGTGGAAGGTAGGGATATGCAATCTATCCCCCACTATTCAGTGTGTCATCTGCTTTGCTCACACCACTGTGTTGATGCATTACAGATAAAAACCCAAGATCTTGTACGATTGTACAGTTGAGTCAGTTTCAAATGTGTAGAAGGGTTCCCACTTTCTGAACCCACACATTCTTGTCTTGAGCTCTCCCAGGCCAGGGATAAGAGCTGTGAAGTCATATCTTCACTCACCTTTCATCTGCTTCACCTTAGCCCCTCAATGGCAAGGTTAAGAGCACATTCACCCAGTTCCAGAGGTTTGTTTGTCGAGGTTGATATGACCCCTTGACTAAAACCTAACCCTTGTTTGAGCCACTTGTTTGTGTATAGCGTGTGCTATCTGTGTTTGTAGGATTGTTTGACTTGCTTCCTGTGCAAGTTAGGATTGTTTGACTTGCTTCCTGTGCAAGTTAGGATTGTTTGACTTGCTTCCTGTGCAAGTTAGGATTGTTTGACTTGCTTCCTGTGCAAGTTAGGATTAGTTTAGACTTGCTTCCTGTGCAAGTTAGGTTTTGCTTGGCTTGCTTCCTGTGCAAGTTAAGTGTGTGTGGCTTGCTTCCTGTGTGAGCCATGCTTAGGATAGGTTGGCCCTTGTGCCATTTAGCTAGAAACCTTAACTTAGGGATGATTTTGCATGATAACATCTAGGCTCGAGTCGTAGTCTCCCTAGTTGTGTCTCCCTCTGTTATCTGGTTAGGCTAGTCCTTTATCCCTCCGTAGGGGAACTACATCGCCCTGATCTTCATACCAGATGAAGTATGTAGGCAGGAGATTGAGCTGATCTCTCCGGGCGCCCTTTTTCTTCTTTGTGTGTGTTGTTTGACAATTGCTAGGCTCGAGTGCCTGACTCCTTAGCAATTTGTTGTTTGTCTGTTTGAGTGTGTGCTTGACAGTTATAGGCTCGAGTCCCCGACTCCCTATTAACTTATTGTGTTGTTGTGTGCTTGGAAGCTGATGTAAGTCCATCGAGTGGCAGTTAGGTTCCAGTGTGCGTGTGTTTGGTTCGGATGCTGATGTAAGTCCAACGATTGGCATTCAGGCTCCACGTTTGCCTTTGCCTGTGTTTTGTTTGTGTGCGTGTCAGCCGAGCTACGAATGCTCTGATTCTTCTCTCGTCCGAGAAGATACGTATGCATAGGATGCGATATCCTAGCGAGCATGTGTCGTTTCCCCAGTCCGAACTACTTCGACTCTGATGTCTATGCCTGATAGACTAAGTAGGCCCAGGATGCGACATCCTGCCGAGTCAGTTTCAGTCAGTTTCTTTTGTCTCTTTCAGCCAGTGAGTGTGAGTATTTGAGCAGTGTTATAGCAACCAATTTCCTTCCTTTTGTGCGTGGATCCCGTAGAATACTACGGATGCGTAGGGGTGCTAATACCTTCCCTTCGCATAACCGACTCCCGAACCCATCCTCTTTGGTCGCGAGACCATGTTCTTTCCAGGTTTACTCTGAGCGTTTCCTTTCCCTCTTTTGGGATAAATAACGCACGGTGGCGGCTCTGTTGTTTCTTTCTTTTCCCGCCGGTTTTTCGCGCGATGCGACACTTGGCAATCATTATCCACCTGACCGTTTGCTCTTTTTCCGTTTGCTTTTTTTCGGTTCAGGCCTTTCTCGTATTGCTTTTTCCTTTTATTTTCTTTTCTTTCTCTTTTCTTTTTTTTCTTCTCTTTTTTTTAGCAGGATCGACCTCGATTCCTCTTTCGCTCACAATAAGCCTCGACAACTTACCGGACAGCACTCCACAAGTGTACTGATTCGGACTCAACCTCAGTCTGAGTTGTCTCAACCGATCAAACAACTTGGCCAGATCCACCAGATGCCCCTCTTCTGCTTGGGATTTTGCTATCATGTCATCAACATTGTCATACCCCAAAATTTGCCCATTTATCTTGCAAAACATTTCTCGAAGTACTCCGACTTATTCTGCAAGGCACTGACATTAAAGGAACAAAAGCCCAGCTCACAACAGGCCCAATCCAGAAAATGGCCCAAACTAGCTCGCTCGCTAGGCGAGCAATTCCTTCGCCTAGCGAATCCCTCGTTATGACACTCGCCCCAGCGAAGCACCAGATCCAGTAAAAGCCCAAACTAGCTTGCTCGCTAGGCGAGCAATTCCTTCGCCTAGCGAAGCTTGCGAATATCAAAATTTCTGGGCTTCATTCTGAGCCCATTAGGTCATCATAATCACTATAAATAGCCAAGCTTCAGCCACGAAAATGAACACAGAGAAAGATGAACGGAAACCCTGGCATAGAAACCCTGGAGCCTACTTTAGAGAGTTCCGAGTAAAGAAACCCTGAAGGCCGCTCCTCCGCTCCGAAGCTACCGCCGCCCAACTCCATCCGATACCAAAAGCGATCAGTCTCTTCAACATAGCAGCTTAGTTGCAAGCAGGTTTGCGCATCACTATTGTTTTATGCTGTCAATCGGTAATCTCTATATACATGAGGCATCATGATTGAAGTTTCGAATATGTAATTTGATTCCACATGCGAATTTAAATATGCTTGAATATCATGTTTGTCTATGCTATGCCTATAATCAAATGCCATAAAAGTTCAGGTTTCCGGAAATCATGCTGCTGTCAAACTCAAAATCTGTCGCCGCTCGCTAGCACGTCGCTAAGCGAGCCTGGAGCGAGCCCTCGCTAAGCCTTCGCTAGGCGAAGCAGGGGCGAATGGGACAGTGGCTGTTTCATTTTCTTGCTGTTCTATCTTATGTTCGTCTAATCATGAGTTATTATGATGCTGCGTCATTTGGCCTGAGTTCATGACTGTTGTGTTTATTTTATGGTGCAACTTTCAATTATACTTCATCTCGATGCTCTAATCTGTGTGTTGAATTGTGTAAAGGCTTATATGTTCTCGAAGAAATGGCCGGCTAGGTATTCCACCTTATGTGTGGGATACCCTTATGGAGATTCACTCTGAATTACTCAATTGATTTTAATGTATTAATTTTATGGCGAAGATCCACCCTAATGGCTTAATTGTTCTTAATGTATTGGTTTTAATATGGACCTAATTACCTACTTGATGACGGCTACCTAATTAATTGTAAAGCCTTGCCTTTAAATAAATGATCTCGGACCCCTCTTTGTTACCCTATGATATCACGGTATTATGGTCTTGTCCCGCGAATGTGGGGATGCACTTAGCAAAGACCCAAAGACCCTTCGGTTAAATCATCATAGTCCCTCGAATGTTGCCTTTGTCCCTCGATGACCCTTCGGTATGGCCTACGGTTAAATGATGATCGTCCCTTCGAATGCTAAGGTATCCTCACAACTGTTGCCTTCGATGACCAATCGACGACCCTACGATGACCCTTTTACATCCAAAGGATAAAACTACTTGCTTCTCAATAGTAAGGACAGTTTTACCCTCATAAGGATAGGAAATGCCCGTAAAGACCTCGGACAGGTATAACCCTTAATTGCTCATTCATAACCTAAAAATACTTTTCACACCTCACACATTTCAAACATCCCTTTTTTAGAAAAACACCACTTAGCATACATCCGTACTAGGATCATTGCCGAGTTATATTTTTCTAAGCAACTTTCAAAACTAAACGAGATAACCACTTTGTATACATTCATACAAGAATCATTACAAAGTTAAATTCTCCCTTTTAAAACACTTTCTACACATTTTTCAACACTTTTTTTTCAAAATGATAAAAACATAAATGATTGAGCAATTAAGAGCCCATGGATAACCATGGATACAAAGGGTGCTAACACCTTCCCTTTGTATAATGTACCTCCCGAACCTAAGAATCTAAATTAAGGTCTTTCCTGTTCTTTTCCACCTTTCCTTATTGGATAAAAGAAAAGTCGGTGGTGACTCTTGCTAACCGCGACATTGCGATTAAAAACACATAAAAGTCAGTTCACCGTATGACAGAACTGGCGACTCTGCTGGGGACTACAAAGAGAGGTCACCTTAAAAAAAAAAATCATTTATGTTTTCAATTGTTCCTTCTTTTAAGGGTGTTTTCGAGTGCAAGATCCTACACCCGGATCTAGTGTACCTTAGGTAAGTAGCAATAGATCATCGCGACTATCCGGCGTATACTGGAATGGTTAAAATGATGGCTACGGTTAATGTGACACTTTGGATGTCCTGATGTTCCTCATGTTTACTTGAGGAAAAATTTGGCTTTCGCGTGGTGTCATCAAAGCATTAACCAGACCTTTAGAACCCTAATTGACTCATCCTAGCCATTAGAAAGTAGTGAGATGACTGGCTTCGGTTCCGACTGAGGTTGGTTGATACTCGATACTACACTCTTTGAGATTGGACTTTAGGGAAGCTTTGGTCAACCACTTGGTGTTGCACTGAAGTGGACTTAAAGAAAGGTCGATGATTTGAGATCCTTCTAGAACCCGGTTACTATTCTAGGACAGGTTGAACCAACCAAACTTCAATGGGGAGGGTACTTACCTATGGAACTCACGCAAGCCTTAAAACCTAGGAATGATTGTTGTGTGATTTGCTTGTGCTTGTTAACCGCATAACATCATAACATCATGACATCATGGCATTGTACTAACCATTTCAAGGACTTAGGAATTTAGTTTTGCTCTGTTAAACAGGTTATGGCTTCCAGGAGGACTATCCAGATTAATCTTGTAGCAATCTCTCCTCAACTCAAGGATTTAGTGTCAGAACTTCCCGATCATGCTCAGTTCAACAAGAAACATGGTCATCTCCTCAATTTGGTTACCACTGGTTTCAAAGAAGATATGATGAGAGTTCTATTCCAGTTCTTCGATCCTAAACATCATTGCTTTACTTTCCCAGATTATCAGTTGGTACCCACATTAGAAGAATTCTCCAAGTTGCTTGGGATACCTATCCTTGATCAAATATCTTTCAGTGGTCTGGAAAAGATTCTGAAGTCTGAAGAAGTTGCCGCAGCTTTACACATGACAAAGTCTGACATTGAAACTAATTGGGTAACAAGAAGTGGAGTTAAGGGTTTACTTGCCAAATTTCTGATGAATAAGGCCCGAGAATTCCTAAAAGTTACGAATGTCCATGCATTCGAAGATGTTCTAGCATTACTAATCTATGGTTTGGTGTTATTCCCTAATCCAGACCAATTCATAGACATGAATGCTATTAAGATATTCCTCACTCATAACCCTGTGCCTACCTTGCTTGGAGATGTCTTGCATTCCCTTCACACCCGTACTATGAAGAGACAAGGGACTCTCATGTGCTGCGTACCCTTATTGTCTAGGTGGTTTATTTTGCACCTTCCTCAATCAGTCTTGAAGAATGATCAAAATCTGAAATGGGCTCAAAGGATAATGGCACTCTCCCATTCAGACATCCGTTGGTGTTCTAATCTTAGAGAAAATGTTGTCCTCATCGACCGTTGTGGAGAATTTTCGAACGTACCACTCCTGGGGATAAGAGGGGGTATTACTTATAACCCAGCTTTAGCCCTACGTCAGTTTGGGTATGCGCGAAGAGATGGTCCACATGAAATGATTATTCAAGGTACAGTGTTTGACTATGACAATGACTCTCAAGGTCTCCGTCAAAGGTTTGTACGAGCTTGGGGCATGGTGAAAAGAAGCACTTTAGGACAGAAAAATTCTATTCCTATGGAGCCTTATCTCAGATGGGTACGAGCCAGAGCTCGTGAACTTGTCATGTCATATCTTGCAGTCGGGCCATTGATTATTGAACCAGGAGTTGAAGGAAGTACGTCTCAGATCATTCCTTATCCAGATATGCCTATCGAGGTTGAGGAATTGAAAAGATCCTGGACCCAGTTGAGAGAAGAAAGGGATACTTTCGAGGCTCGGTTCAATGCAGAAAGGAAGAAAGTACTAGAGCTCACCAGCCAGCTTAATGAGGAACGAAGACTCAATGCATATCTTCGCCCAAAAAGAAGCCGTCCCTGGGAAGCTTGAGCTTTTATTTTTTGTAATGAACATTGAGTAAAGAAATTATTAATAAAAATCTCTCTCTTTTGGTAGTTTACGCAAAGTTAAATTCCAAAAGTCCTTGAAAACATTTCATGCATTGCATAGCATAACATAACATTGCATAACAGGTATTCCAAAGGACCATATTCTCACGGTCTGCTTCTTAAGCAGAAAAATGGCTCTCGAACAAACTGTCAAAGATCTCCAGACTCAGAATGCTCAATTCTAGGAGATGATGCTGAGCTTATCCAAGGGGCAGGAAGAACTGAAGGCTCTCTTGCTCGAAAAGAAGAAAGACCCGAAACCTGTGAGTTACATTAACCCGGGAAGGAGGCGTAAAGGACAGGCTGCAGGAATCAAGATTAGAATTCTGAATGGTCCAGAAGAGGGGACGGATTCAGAAGATGAGAATGTTGATCCTTCCAACCCTGAGGATGACGATGAAGACTATGAAAATGAGCAGTACTCTCCAAGAGATGATAAATATAAGTTGCTGGAAGAACGTATGCTAGCCATGGAGGGTCAGAAGGTGCCCGGTCTGGATTTCGAAAGTTTGGGTCTGGTCTCCGATGTGACCATTCCTCGCAAATTCAAGATCCCCACCTTCACGAAGTATGATGGGACATCTTGTCCTCAGATGCATCTGAGGGCTTATGTGAGAAAGATTCAGCCGCATACCACTGATAGGAAGCTATGGATCCATTTCTTCCAAGAAAGTCTGTCTGGCACTCAGTTGGAATGGTATTATCAGCTCGAAAGTTCTGACATCCGCACCTGGACTGATTTAGCAACAGCTTTCTATAAACATTACCAGTATAATTCTGAGCTAGCGCCTACTCGGCTACAGTTGCAGAATATGGCTATGGGATCTAAAGAAAGCTTCAAAGAGTATGCTCAGAAATGGAGAGATTTGGCCGGCAGAGTCAAACCCCCTATGACTGACCGAGAATTAGTAGACCTGTTCATGGGTACACTGACTGGCCCATTCTACAGCCATCTGCTGGGAAGTTCTTCATCGGGTTTCACTGAACTTATACTGACAGGTGAACGGGTGGAGAGCGGCATTCGAAGTGGGAAGATACAGGCAGCTACCTCTGCAAGCAGCAAAAAGTCCTATCATGGGAAGAATGAATCAAATGCTGTGTACGGTCAAAGGAGTCGTAATAAGAAAAATAGTGACCAGGCCGTTGGAGCAGTTACAATTGCAGCCCCGCCAGCTCAAAACTTCCAGCACAGACAAGACAGACCAAGAAGGCAGTTTACCAAGATCGATATGACTTTAGCACAAGCACTGCAAAGTATGCTAAAGGCGAACTTAATCACTCTCAGAGGTCCTCCTGCGAATGTCAACACTACTTCGCCTCGTTATAATCCCAATGCCAGGTGTGCGTATCACTCCGATAGCCCCGGGCATGATACAAACGATTGTTGGTTGTTGAAGAACAAAATTCAGGATATGATCGACGCTGGGGAAATCGAATTCGAGCCTCCGGAGACTCCTAATGTCATCACTGCACCTATGCCTAATCATGACAAGGCTGTTAATGCTGTCGATGACGATTTCCTCATCACTACTGTAGCGGACTTAACGTCTCCTCTCCTGGCCATCAAGAAGAAGTTGTTGCAAACTGGTTTATTTCTAGGTTGTGCTGAAAATTGCGATCTCTGTGTATTCCGACCCAATGACTGCCTGAAATTGAGGAATGGTATTCAACAGCTGATAGATGATCGTACGATTCTCTTCGAAAGGGTTCCTAAGGGGGAAAACACTGTTGAAGAAATATCTGTGATTGCAAGGTCCAAAGTTCCAGTGAAGATTACTGCTCCCAGAGTACCCGTGAAGATTACAGCTGAACCCAAGGTAGCTCCCCTAATCATTACTGCACCTGGCCCAGTACCGTATTCTTCAAGCAAAGCCATTCCGTGGAATTATGGGGGTGATGTTTACATCCATGGCGTAAATCAAGTTGGTAATTCTGCTAATCCTAATGACATTGTTGGGACTAGTAAAGTTACTCGAAGCGGAAGGATCTTCTCTCCAGAGATCTCACCTCCAGTTCCCGAAAACCGAGGGAAGGAACCAGTCAACCCCTCTCAGTCAGAGACACCGGTCGAAGTTACTCCTGAAGATGTTGCCAAACAGGAAATGGAAGAAGTGATGAAAATCATCCGCAAGAGTGATTTCGATGTGGTAGAACAGTTGGGGCATACCCCGTCTAAGATCTCGATGTTATCCTTGTTGTTATCTTCTGAATCTCATGCCCATGCCTTGATAAAATTCTTGAAGACTGCTCATGTACCTCAGGAGACCTCCGTCGATCAGTTCAAAAACTATGTTGCTAATCTGACTGTGGACAATGGCCTAGGTTTTTCCAATGCTGACCTGACACCAGCAGGGAAGAATCACAATAAAGCTCTGCATATCTCCATTGAGTGTAAGGGGATCACCTTGTCTCATGTGTTGATCGATAATGGCTCTTCTTTGAATGTGCTACCGAAAGCCGTGCTCGATAAACTTGACTGTAGAGACATTGAGCTGAAACCTAGTGACATTGTGGTGCGTGCTTACGATGGTGCGAAGAGTGTTGTCCGTGGTGAAGTGGTTCTCCCTATCAAGATAGGACCTCAAGTCTTCGACACTACCTTTCATGTAATGAACATTCGTCCTGCCTATTCCTGCTTGCTGGGACGCCCTTGGATTCACGGGGCAAGTGCTGTAGCTTCGTCTCTCCATCAAAAGCTGAGATACCCAATAGAGGGTAAGATCGTCACTGTGTGTGGGGAAGAAGAGTATATCGTCAGTAGTGTGCATACCTTCAGATACGTTGAGATGGATGGTGAATTCTTCGAGACTCCGTCTCAGTCATTTGAAGTGGTTCCTCCGCCCAGTCTTGTCCTTAAGCCAACTCCCCTGGTGCCCGAGGTTGTTCGTGCTCCTCCTGCCATGATTTCTCTGAAAGATGCTCAAGCTGTGGTCAAAAATGGTGGTTGTACTGGTTGGGGTCAGCTGATCAACGTACCCTACAAGTCTGATAAATCTGGGCTGGGATTCAACTCTGAAAAGAGGGTCAAAGATCAAATCAATGCCGTAGAAGATGCTGATAGCGACTGCGACCTGGATAGCTGGATTTTCCCAACAATTGGCGACGGACTCAATAATTGGAAGGCTGAAGACACTATCCCGATTACCTTTAGTCAAGAGTAATTGTTATTGTCTATTTAGTGCTGCAAATTTTAGTTTTTCATTGAACTTCTTAAGGCATTGTGTCTATGCCCTGGGCACAATAGCTAATTTGTTAAGGGTTTTGTCATTTTCATAAGCATATTCATATTCAATAAATCAATGGACTTTTTGCATTCAAATATTGTGCTCTTTATCTTTCTTGTCGTCTTTCAAACAAGTTATGCTTTCTTACACACACTCACGTAACAAATTGCAGATCCGTATCCACTCTGGATCCTATTGATAATAATTCCGCTACTGTTCATTATGACTTTGAAAATCCGATCTACCAAGCCGAGAATGGAAGTGAGGAGGATTGTGAAGTCCCTGGAGAACTTGCCAGACTGTTACTGCAAGAAGAAAGGACTATACAGCCGCATGAAGAGTCAATCGAAATGGTGAATCTGGGTACTGAAGCAGACAGAAAAGAAGTTAAAATAGGAGCAGGCTTGGAAAACAGTGTCAAATAAAGATTGATTCAGATGTTACATGACTATGTAGAGATTTTCGCTTGGTCTTATGAAGACATGCCCGGATTGGATACTAATATAGTGGTGCATCGGCTGCCGATGAAGGAAGATTGTCGTCCTGTTAAGCAGAAGGCTCGTCGCATGCGCCCTGAAATGTCTGAGAAAATCAAAGCCGAGGTTATGAAACAATTCAATGCCGGTTTTCTAGCCGTTACTTCTTATCCTCAATGGGTTGCTAATGTGGTACCGGTACCGAAGAAGGATGGTAAGGTGCGAATGTGTGTAGATTACAGAGATTTGAACAAGGCGAGTCCCAAGGATGACTTTCCACTTCCGCACATCGATGTTCTGGTAGATAACACCGCTCAACACAAAGTATTCTCCTTCATGGATGGATTCTCAGGATATAATCAGATTAAGATGGCACCTGAGGACATGGAGAAAACTACGTTTGTGACGCAATGGGGCACTTTCTGTTACAAAGTAATGCCATTTGGTTTAAAGAATGCAGGAGCAACGTACCAGCGTGCTATGGTGGTTTTGTTCCATGATATGATCCATCATGAAATAGAAGTGTATGTGGATGACATGATAGCCAGATCTCATGCTGAGGGAGAGCATCTCGATCATTTATACAAACTGTTCGAGAGGTTGAAGAAATACAAGTTGAGCTTGAACCCGAACAAATGCACCTTTGGAGTAAGATCCGGCAAACTCTTGGGCTTTATTGTCAGTGGTAAAGGGATTGAGGTTGACCCGGCTAAGGTGAGAGCTATCCAGGAAATGTCAGTGCCCCGTACAGATAAGGAAGTCAGAGGTTTCTTGGGACGTTTGAATTACATTGCCCGGTTTATCTCCCATTTAACTGCTACCTGCAAACCCATCTTTAAACTACTAAGGAAGAATCAAGAGATGATATGGAATGACGAATGTCAAGAAGCTTTTGACAAAATCAAGAAGTATCTCCAGGAACCTCCAATTCTGATACCACCAGTTGAAGGAAGACCTCTAATCATGTATTTGACCGTGTTAGAAAGTTCAATGGGGTGCGTGTTGGGGCAACATGACGAGTCTGGTCGAAAAGAGCATGCCATATACTACCTTAGCAAAAAGTTTACCGACTGTGAAATAAGATACTCACTGCTCGAGAGAACTTGCTGTGCTTTGGCTTGGGCTGCTCGCCGACTAAGACAGTATATGTTGAATCATACCACTTTGTTGATTTCTAAGATGGATCCCATCAAATACATATTTGAGAAACCTGCCCTCTCCGGAAGAATAGCGAGATGGCAGATGATTTTAACAGAGTATGATATCCAGTATACTACCCAGAAAGCAATCAAAGGAAGCGTGCTGGCCGATCATTTGGCTCATCAGGCGGTGGATGATTACCAATCTATGAATTTTGAGTTCCCAGATGAGGATGTCATGCTTGTTACTGATCATGAAAAACCGGGACCGGATGAAGGACCCAAACTGGGATCCCGATGGACTATGGTTTTTGATGGATCTTCTAATGCATTGGGCCACGGTGTTGGTGTTGTAATTATCTCTCCCGGGGGGTACCATACACCTTTCACTGCTAGACTATGTTTTCATTGTACCAATAATATGGCTGAGTATGAAGCATGTATTTTGGGACTCAAGGCTGCTATAGACCTGCGAATCAGGTTTTTGAGCGTGTACGGGGACTCAGCGTTGGTAATCAGTCAGATCAAAGGAGAATGGGACACTAAACATCCGAATCTCATCCCTTACCGAGAATGGGTGATGACATTAATCCCATACTTTGAAGAGATTACATTTGAACATATTCCACGAGAAGAGAATCAGTTGGCGGACGCACTGGCCACCATATCATCTATGTTCAGAGTCAGATGGGACGATGAAGCTCCCAGGATCGCTATTGAACGATTAGATGAACCAGCATATTGTCATGAACTCAACACTGAGGGAGTACAGGAGAAACCTTGGTTCCACGAAGTAAAAAGATATTTAGAAGCTCAGGAATACCCTGAAGGGGCATCCATCAATGACAAAAAATTCCTGAGGAAGTTCTCCGCTAAATTCTTTCTGAGTAATGGAGTATTATACAAACGCAATCATGATTCGACTCTGCTTCGCTGTGTGGATAAAAAGGAAGCAGAAAAGATTATGGAAGACATGCATGACGGTATTTTCGGGACTCATTCTAGTGGACATACAATGGCCAAGAAGATTCTGAGATCAGGGTATTATTGGTCTACCATGGAAGCTGATTGCCACCATCACTCCAGAACCTGTCACAAGTGTCAGATCTATGCGGACAAAGTACATGTGCCTCCTGCTCCATTGAACGTGTTGACAGCACCTTGTCCCTTTGCAATGTGGGGCATCGATATGATTGGAGAGATTAAACCTACGGCTTCTAATGGACATCGCTTCATTCTCGTCGCTATTGATTACTTTACAAAGTGGGTAGAGGCAGCCTCATTTGCTTCTGTCACCAAGAATGTGGTGGCACGGTTCATCAAGAATAGTCTCATCTGTCGGTATGGCATCCCTGAAAGAATTATCACTGACAATGGTACTAACTTGAACAACAAGATGATTACTGAACTCTGCACGCAGTTCAAAATAAAACACCATAACTCTTCTCCGTACTGGCCTAAGATGAATGGCGCCGTAGAAGCTGCTAATAAGAATATCAAGAAGATCATACAAAAGATGACGGTGACGTACAAAGACTGGCATGAGATGTTACCGTTTGCTCTTCACGGTTATCGCACTTCAGTACGCACTTCGACAGGGGCAACTCCATTCTCTTTAGTTTACGGAATGGAAGCCGTTTTACCAGTGGAAGTTCAGATTCCCTCTCTAAGAATCATGAAAGAGGCAGGTTTAGACGAGGATGAATGGATTCAGACTCGGCTCGATCAGATAAATTTGATTGACGAAAAGAGACTTGCGGCTGTTTGTCATGGGCAGATATATCAGAAGCGCATGACCCAGGCATTTAACAAAAGAGTCAAGAGACAGGTGTATCGAATTGGCGACTTGGTGATCAAGCGTATCATTCTACCACAAGGTGATTCCAGAGGCAAATGGACCCCCACATACGAAGGGCCATTTGTAGTTAAGAAAGTATTCTCTGGTGGAGCCATGATGCTTGCTACAATGGATGGCGAGGATTTCCCGCATCCCGTGAACGCAAACATAGTCAAAAAATACTACGCATAAAAAAGACCCGCTAGGTCGACGTACCTAGGCAAAAGTAAGGGCATCCCGGCGAACCAAAAGGGTTCGGGCAAAAATTAGGGATAAACATATAAAAATGTACACCCAGCAAGTCGAAAACCTGAAAAGGCGGCTTAGGTAAAAAAAGGTATCCCGGTGGACGGAAAACCTGAAAAGGCGGTCCAGGCAAAAATTAAGGATTAAAGCGTATGACTATGTCCCGTTCTCAGACAGCTTCATCCAAGTTCAAGGGACTGAACAAGCCAATCACTTCTATCCGACAGCAGGAGATGAGATGCTTAAAGACATAATGACAGTAGCGAAGCTAATATCAATAGGACTTTTTCTGCATAGCTTTCTCTTTGTTTTCTTGACAATTTCCTCTTACTAGGATTTCTGTCTCTTTGTACACAAATTGCCTGTTTATAGGCCCTTTTTCGAAATCAATACAATGTCATTTCCAAAAAGATGATTTTGTTTTCACTTTTTCTGTTTTGTTTGTGTAAACGTCCATTGATTTAATTTGAATTGATTTATGCATTTGAATATGATCAATGTTTACCAAAAAAATGCCGGCCTATAATAGTAATAGCAATTACTATACGACTTCAGGATCGAGGAGAAGGTCTAACCATGCCTCCCAATGAATCCGGTGCCAATTCATTCCCCGGCAACACCAGTTATTCTCCCGAAGAAATTGGCATCACTAGACCAACTGGTCATCTTTTCTACCCCGACCAAGCTCTGCCGAATGTTTCTACCATCAGATAAAAATCAAATACCCCCCAGCTGAGACAGGGTCGTCAGTACAAATATCTCCGACCAGAAGACTGGATTTATTTCCCCAGTAGAGTCCCCTGGAAGAACGTTTCAGACGCATATGCATTCATTACATCATTTCACATCACATACCTGCAGACAATGTTCACATTTATTTCATTCCGCATCATATACATTATGTCGTTTCGTAGCATGCACACGCATACCACGTTCGCAGGCATAAAGCATCTCATGCACCATGACATTGCATGAAACTAACTTGATCTTTCAGGTTAATTATCCTCCTGATCACATTCAAGATTCGAATACAGCTCTCGGATATAATCCATGTGACAGACTCTCTGACATTCTCCTAATGGTGGCATCTCTAAGCCCATCCCAGATATTCATTGCAAATACGACCACAAATATTATCAGATACAGCCTAACGTACGGTTCATTCTGATTCAGCCCAACATATGACTCCTTCAGCTCAGATACGATCTAACGTACGATCCATTCTGACACTCGGCAACTCCAACACGGTCTAACGTACGACCCATTTGGATCTTCAAACCCTCGGATACTGCCTAGCGTACGGTATATTCCAAGGTGTAGTCTAGCGTACGACTACTTTCTTCTTCAGATACAGCCTAACGTACGGCTCATTCTGCGACTCCAATACGGTCTAATGTACGACCCATTTGGACCTTCAAATCCTCAGATGTTGCCTAGCGTACGGTACATTCCGGGGTGTAGTCTAGCGTACGACTACTTTCTCCTTCAGATACAGCCTAACGTACGGCTCATTCTGCAACTCCAATACGGTCTAACGTACGACCCATTTGGACCTTCAAATCCTCAGATGCTGCCTAGCGTACAGTACATTCCGGGGTGTAGTCTAGCGTACGACTACTTTCTCCTTCAGATACAGCCTAACGTACGGCTCATTCTGCAACTCCAATACGTCCGTACGACCCATTTGGACCTTCAACTCAGATGTGATCTAGCGTACGATCCATTCTGATTCCACCTTCGTCAGATACAGCCTAACGTACGGCTCATTCTGCAATTCAGACACGATCTAGCGTACGATTCATTCTGATCTTTCATCCCCAGCAAAGTCATCCGCCTAATGAACAACTCACTCTAGTATTCGGATATGATCTAGCGTATGATCCATTCTGATCCCTTATCCCCAGCAGTATATAATGGATGATTCACTATACGGTCTAGCGTATGACCCGATATGACACCCATGTCTCCAGATATCGTCTAGCTTCCTGGATGGCATCTTTAAGCCCATCTCCATCAAGACTGGTTGACAAGTGCAAATTTTTGGGCATTCTAGTGTTCAATAATCTTCCACCTCCAGACCACGAACGGCATACTCGCCGTCCTAACTCTCTCGGTTCAAGAATATTGAACAGGGGCAGCTGTCATACCCCAAAATTTGCCCATTTATCTTGCAAAACATTTCTCGAAGTACTCCGACTTATTCTGCAAGGCACTGACATTAAAGGAACAAAAGCCCAGCTCACAACAGGCCCAATCCAGAAAATGGCCCAAACTAGCTCGCTCGCTAGGCGAGCAATTCCTTCGCCTAGCGAATCCCTCGT
Organism: Lathyrus oleraceus; assembly: GCF_024323335.1. Classification (NCBI taxonomy): domain Eukaryota; kingdom Viridiplantae; phylum Streptophyta; class Magnoliopsida; order Fabales; family Fabaceae; genus Lathyrus; species Lathyrus oleraceus. The sequence goes on along the minus strand of NC_066580.1, from coordinate 25,339,576 downwards.
TATGACACTCGCCCCAGCGAAGCACCAGATCTAGTAAAAGCCCAAACTAGCTTGCTCGCTAGGCGAGCAATTCCTTCGCCTAGCGAAGCTTGCGAATATCAAAATTTCTGGGCTTCATTCTGAGCCCATTAGGTCATCATAATCACTATAAATAGCCAAGCTTCAGCCACGAAAATGAACACAGAGAAAGACGGACGGAAACCCTGGCATAGAAACCCTGGAGGCTACTTTAGAGAGTTCCGAGTGAAGAAACCCTGAAGGCCGCTCCTCCGCTTCGAAGCTACCGCCACCCAACTCCATCCGATACCAAAAGCGATCAGTCTCTTCAACATAGCAGCTTAGTTGCAAGCAGGTTTGCGCATCACTATTGTTTTATGCTTTCAATCGGTAATCTCTATATACATGAGGCATCATGATTGAAGTTTCGAATATGTAATTTGATTCCACATGCGAATTTAAATATGCTTGAATATCATGTTTGTCTATGCTATGCTTGTAATCAAATGCCATAAAAGTTCAGGTTTCCGGAAATCATGCTGCTGTCAAACTCAAAATCTGTCGCCGCTCGCTAGCACATCGCTAAGCGAGCCTGGAGCGAGCCCTCGCTAAGCCTTCGCTAGGCGAAGCAGGGGCGAATGGGACAGTGGCTGTTTCATTTTCTTGCTGTTCTATCTTATGTTCGTCTAATCATGAGTTATTATGATGCTGCGTCATTTGGCCTGAGTTCATGACTGTTGTGTTTATTTTATGGTGCAACTTTCAATTATACTTCATCTCGATGCTCTAATCTGTGTGTTGAATTGTGTAAAGGCTTATATGTTCTCGAAGAAACGGCCGGCTAGGTATTCCACCTTATGTGTGGGATACCCTTATGGAGATTCACTCTGAATTACTCAATTGATTTTAATGTATTAATTTTATGGCGAAGATCCACCCTAATGGCTTAATTGTTCTTAATGTATTGGTTTTAATATGGACCTAATTACCTACTTGATGACGGCTACCTAATTAATTGTAAAGCCTTGCCTTTAAATAAATGATCTCGAACCCCTCTTTGTTACCCAACGATATCACGGTATTATGGTCATGTCCCGCGAATGTGGGGATGCACTTAGCAAAGACCCAAAGACCCTTCGGTTAAATCATCATAGTCCCTCGAATGTTGCCTTTGTCCCTCGATGACCCTTCGGTATGGCCTACGGTTAAATGATGATCGTCCCTTCGAATGCTAAGGTATCCTCACAACTGTTGCCTTCGATGACCAATCGACGACCCTACGATGACCCTTTTACATCCAAAGGATAAAACTACTTGCTTCTCAATAGTAAGGACAGTTTTACCCTCATAAGGATAGGAAATGCCCGTAAAGACCTCGGACAGGTATAACCCTTAATTGCTCATTCATAACCTAAAATACTTTTCACACCTCACACATTTCAAACATCCCTTTTTTAGAAAAACACCACTTAGCATACATCCGTACTAGGATCATTGCCGAGTTATATTTTTCTAAGCAACTTTCAAAACTAAACGAGATAACCACTTTGTATACATTCATACAAGAATCATTACAAAGTTAAATTCTCCCTTTTAAAACACTTTCTACACATTTTTCAACACTTTTTTTTCAAAATGATAAAAACATAAATGATTGAGCAATTAAGAGCCCATGGATAACCATGGATACAAAGGGTGCTAACACCTTCCCTTTGTATAATGTACCTCCCGAACCTAAGAATCTAAATTAAGGTCTTTCTTGTTCTTTTCCACCTTTCCTTATTGGATAAAAGAAAAGTCGGTGGCGACTCTTGCTAACCGCGACATTGCGATTAAAAACACATAAAAGTCAGTTCACCGTATGACAAACATCATTTGATTCCACGATGAATCATACCATGAAGCAAAGTCACTCTGATACGTGGCACTGGCGTTCTGTTTCTCTAGAGGACAATCTTCTCTCCATGGTAGCTTGCGTATAACGACATTGGTACCCGACCTTGGCATATCCTGACACGACCAGGCAAAGGTATCCACATGCTCTTTCAACAGGGCTACCATTCTGTTCTCGACTCGCCTCTGAAGCGGCTCCAATTTTCACTTCCTTTCTGACCTTGGCGGTGCCTGGAATAACAATCTTGAATCGCTCCTCGTGCGGTTGAATCACCTTCTCCTCTTGTTTCAACAACCTGGCTAATTTCAGCAGATCACAATCTTCTTTGCCTTATTCTTCGGCATGATAGATCGGATTGTCGAAGTCATACAAAGGTGTAACCGAATTGTTATCAATGAGATCAGGAGGATAGTCACTTTTGAGGTCGGAACAAGACAAATCAAAAGGAAAGAAAATGAAAACAAACATTGCCATTTTTATTTTTTTATTTTTAAATTGCAAAAATAAATGAAAGACAGGGAACACCGCTTTTAATCACAAAAACATCCATTTATTACTGATGCAAAATGTTGCACAATGAAACACATGAGATGACCCTTACAATGGACCATTACGTTTCGGGCAAAACGTATGGCTTTCATGCAAACAAAATTGAAAAACAGAAATACTACACTTCAGGATGAGTGACAGTGGTAATCTTTGAGGCCTTCCAGTTTCCCGGTACGCACGATTTTATCCACGAGTCAAGCTCGCGGTCACGGTCAATCTCTTCACCCACTGTACAGCCGTGACCTGGATCCAGCATTCCGGCACTGACGAATGTGAATGGTTGACGACGTCCTCTGTTTTGTCTAGACGAGTCTTGATCTGGCTGATAGCCAACCCTGAACATATCCGCTTTCACCACAATGTCTATGATCTTCCCCCAGCCTAGGGCTTCTCCGTTCTTCACCACTTCCATGGCCTGTTTGTAAGAAGAAATGGACAACTTCTTCTCTTTGTCAACAACAACGGCGTTCTCCACCTTGACGGTTTCAACTGCCTGACTTGGCGTTTAAAATTTTTCACCGTCCATTTCTACTTCCGACATCTTCTGAGTCACCTCCCTCATCATTGCACACCCATTTGTGGCACTCTTTATCAGATATTTCGGGACCACAGACACGAGAGTTTTTAACTGATCCCCATCAGTCACATCTGTTCCTCTCTTGTCTTTTGACATCACTTTCACTCCCACGGGACCTGGCACGGGGTTAGGGTTAACATTCAGTGTTGGCGCCAAACTGATGGCCTTAGAATCCACCATGTCTTGGACGACGTGCTTGAAAGCTCTACAACCCTCAATGTTATGCCCTGGTGCCCCAGAATGGAACTCGCACCTGGCCTTCTCATCGTAATTTGCAGGCCTCTGATGCGGTTCTACAGGAACCAATATCCTCGGCCGAACTAACTCAAGATCCCTCAACCTTTTGAACAGAAGGGTATAAGTCACGGGTGGCTTATCAAACTGACGATTTGTCCCCTTCTTCACTTGGCTCTTAGCTTTCTGTACTTTCTGTTGAGGTGGCGGTTGCTGCTATGGTATAGGTGGATTACCAACAGAAGTGGTTACAGTGGCAACATAAGGGTGGTAACGATCTTTACCGTGTTCCTTTCGGGTAGGCACACCACCTAATTCAACCTCCTTCTTGAGCTGACCACTGTCGGAGGACTTCTTTACTACGGATGACGGACCCTTTCCCTGAACTTTCTCCTTTATCATCCAGCTCTCAATCCTCTCCAACCTCTCAGTAATTGCCTTCTGCCCCAAGGCGAGCCCCTGCACGACTTTGAACAAATCTCCCATCATCTCTTTCAACTCGAGAATGTCGGCGTTGGGTGGATCCATTAGCTTGGATTTGTTGAGTCTGGCCAAATATCTGAACGGAAGAGCTATGCACACCAGTTAGACACCTATAAAACAGCAAATAGGTTAGTATGACTCACAAATGCAATGTTTATCCGTGTGAGGAATGTCCTTTGATCCTAGCTTCATTGAGACGGATAATATTTCAACAACAACATTCTGACACCCAGATATCTCTCGACCAGAATCTCAATCAAAAATGGACCCTGAGTACGGATAGACATGGTTTAAATGCAGATGAATGCGAAATGGGACTTATGCAAATGCATGAATACAGGTCACTGTGCCATCTCCAAGTCGTCTGAAGACCCATTAAGTCTCTGAACCAGTCACAGTCATCTGAGGACCCATGTAACCATAAGTCCAACTTGGAAAGTTCCAAAATAAACGGAACAGGGGATATATCACCCTCATCACAGGACAATCTCTGGACAGGTAGCCACAAGATCCTCTGAACAAGTGCCCTCAAATTCAGCCTAGGGATCCGAAATAAACGGAACCCTCTGATAGATATCACGGAAAGAACTCCAACGTGTCAGAGATAGATATCCATAAGTCCATCTAAACCATAGTCACCATCAGTACCTGCAAATGATTCAACCCCTCCCCACTCACGGGTGTCATCTAGGCCAGGGTAAGGTCAAGAGAAACGCAGGATAAACAACCCTTTCATAGAATATCATCATGTACACACCCGAAGTATGTAACGATAATACCCCATCAGAGTCTGAACTGCTCGTGATATCAAGTTCCGCTAAGTGGCGCAATACCACCCGCTTCCCAAGAATCACTCTATTCCTAGGTTTCCTAGAGTTCACTCGTAGCCTGGGTATTGGGCCTTTTACCTCATGTAACTCCCACCCCAACAGAGAGATAACACAACACAACCAGATGAACAGATGAATGCAAACATAAATGCAAACATAAATGCAAATATAAACAAATAAATGCAATAAACGAAACAGCAAAAGCAACCAAACCCTATCCTAGAGAGCGCTAGGAGAGACTCGCTTAGGGAAGATGGACCAGCAGGAGGTCAACTTCTCTATGTCCCCAGCAGAGTCGCCAGCTGTCGCATTACGCGAAAAACCGGCAGGAAAACGAAACAACAGAGTCGCCACCGTGCGTTATTTATCCCAAAGGAGGGAAAGGAAACGCTCGAAGTAAACCTGGAAAAGACATGGTCTCGCGACCAGAGATTAATGGGATCGGGAGTCGGTTATGCGAAGGGAAGGTATTAGCACCCCTACGCATCCGTCGTACTCGACGGGATCCACACACAAAAGAAAGGATAAAGGTTGCTAAAAACTGCTCAAACACTGCACACACAGGCTGAAAGGAGACACAGAAAGACAACAGAAACTAACTCGGCAGGACATCGCATCCTGGGCCTACGTAGTCTATCAGGCACAGACATCAGAGTCGACGTAGTTCGGGACGGGGAAAACGTGCTCGCTAGGATGTCGCATCCTATGCATACGTATCTTCTCTGACCGGAGAAGAATCAGAGCACTCGTAGCCCGGCTAACGCACGCCAAACAAAACACAAACAGGAAAACCTGGAAACCGAATGCCAATCGCTGGACTTACATCAGATCCGAACCAACAAACACACACAGGAAACCAACTGCCAATCGCTGGACTTATGTCGGACTCCAAACAAAGAAATAAGACACAGGAAACCAACTGCTAATCGCTGGACTTACGTCAGACTCCAAACACACACAAAGGGGTTAAAAAAGAAAAAGGGCGCCCGGAGAGATCAGCTTATCTCCTGCCTACATACCTCCTCTGGTATGAGGATCAGGGCGACGTAGTTCCCCTACGCAGGGAAAAAGGACTAGCCTAACCAGATACAAAGGGAGACATAAACTACTAGGGAGACTACGACTCGAGCCTAGAAGTTGTCATGCATACGATCCCTATGTTAAGGTTGCTATCTAACTTGCACAGGGAGCAAGCTATCTTAAACAGCACAGGCAAAACAGACATACACACAATTAGCACACACTATATACAAACAAAGTGGGCTCACACAAGGTTAGGCTGTGAAACACAAGCCAACTGGAATCGGGTGTAGTTAGCTCTTAACCCTAACATTGAGAGTTAGGGTGAAGCAGATGAAATGGGAAGTAAGGATAAGGCCTCACAGCTCTTATCCCTGGCCTGGGAGAGCTTTAGACAAATGAAAGTGTGGGAGTTCAGAAAGTTGGAACTCTTCTCCACAGATGACTGACACAACAAAGATCTTGGGTTAATATCCACAATGCATCAACACAAGGTGTGTGAGCAAAGTGAATGACACACTGAATAGCAGGAGATGGATTGCACCTCTCTTTTATCTGCCAATTGCCTCATAGAGGTCTTTTCCTGCTTGGCACAAAAATAAACAAACACAAGCATTGCCTCTTAAGGAGAGCTTCAGACAGGTGCCTGCCCCCATAACAGGACAGGTCTTCCAGACTACATGAAGTCAGAGAGTTATACCTCAATGGTTAAGCAACCAAGCAAAGCAAAAAGCAAGTTCAAAAGAACTCAAAGCAACTTATGTACCTGAAAAAAATCTAACTCAATCAGTATACAATTCAAACAATCAAACAGACAGTCAATCACACAATCAGACATATAAGCAAGCAATGTGCAAGGCACAAGCCAATGGGCACAACACAAACAACTTGGCATCAACCTACAAAAAAATTCAAAGTTAGTCAACATCAACCACTTAATCAACTCAAGAGAGTGAACCACTTCAATCATGGCAATGTGCTTCTTAACCTGAAATCCACAACCCAAACAGTGAGTCCAAACCACTAGGTCAAAGCCTAGGGTCAAAAGAGGGTCAAACATTCAAAACAGAACATGAAATTCAACATGAATCAACTTCATTCAATCAAGAACACAAGCCAAAAAGTCCCATATCAATATCATTAACCAAATTCATTTCATGAACCAAATATGGCAAAGTATGCAAGTTGTGACCACATTGTGACATCAGAAGAAACAAATGCACATCAATTCAAAAATGATTCAAATAATCTCAACAAAATTCATGAGTAAACAGGACATACAAAATGATCATCACACAAAAAATTAGGAGCATTGGACATCAATAGGCATGGTAATCACATTGCATAAGTCAAGGCAAACATAAACAAGCCCATGTGTGACACTAATTGTCACACCAACTTAGCATAAGCATAAAACAAAAATGAATCATGGTAAAAACCTCAAACCAAAGCCAAAACACCATTCAACATGTCTAGAAATAGTGTGCAAAGTTTCACATCCATTGGATAAACCACAAGAATTTCATGATCAAATGAAAATCAAGGCAATTCAAAAGCTCAAATATGACCATCCAGAATGAAAAATCTCAATTAAATCAGAAATCAATCCAAAAATTCTAACAAAAATCATGAGCAATCACAACATCCATATCAAGCATCATGCAAAAAATCAAGGCATTTGGATAACATTTGGCATGGAAAATTTATCAATCAAGTTGAACATCACAAGGTGTGACACACATTGTCACACCTACCTTAATATGATCGTAAAACAGAAACTACAAATGGTAAAAATACCAAATCAACACCAAAATGTCAAGCCAAGAGTCTAGTTTCAACATGTAAAATTTCATGAGCATTGGATAAACAACCAGCATTTCACAAAGGATATGGCAAGGCAATGTCAATAATGGACACATGTACACAAACCCTAGCACCAAATATTTTCCAGCCGTGCACAATTTATGAAAAAATGCTCATAAAATACTAGACAGGATAAGGAACATCATGCAAAAAATCTCACAATTTTTGGATCATTATTCAATTATTTATGAATTTTGGAAGGTGAAGAAAAAATGAAAAATGATATGAGAAGCATGTATGAACATATGGAGGGAAAAGGAAAAAATAAGCAAGGCATTTGAATTTTTGCATTGAGCCGGAATCGAATGGAGTAGCATTTCAAATGTTAGCGCGCCAGCATGAAACGATGACGTATCACTTAAACCCTAAACAAACGTGCATGCATGGCCTTAAGAAATCCGCAGGAAACAGGATGAACTGGCAAGTAAATTCGCAGCAAGGCTTATGCGTTTCAAAGGAAAATTCGCAGGTAATATGCAGCCATGAAGAACACATGAAGATCTTCATCAACCAATTTCCAGAAAAATTAAAAGTGTCCAGAAATCAACATGGCGCATATCATTGTAAAGATCATTCAACATACATCACGAATCCACAATTATTTCATCAAGAAACAACAAATTATGCACGGATCGAAGAAAAGAAAAATCATCAACCAAACTTCAATCCATCGAATCTCACTCAATTTGGCACGGAATTGCACGATTTAAAGCTCAACATCATTAGCATTCAAAGATCAACAACAATAGCACAAGAATTTTAAGAAATAAGAGATTCGATTTTGTGACCTCTTGAAGAAACAGAACTGGAATTGGTGGATTCACGCCTTGCAATGCTCAAACAGATCTTCCAAAGTGCTTGTGAAGTTGATTGGATGAAGAATTGAAGCTCAACTGCACACGATTTGGTCAGAATTTTGATTTGCCATGGATGAACTCAAGCTTCAATATGCTGCAAAAAGGCACGGATTCTCTTGGATCTATGTTCAATCTTGCTCCATGATGCTTCCAAATGATGAATTGATCAAGAAATGTGGACTATGTTTGAAGAACTTCAAAGAAATTTGAGAGAAAAAGTTTGAAGAATTTTTCTAGATCTGAAAATATGGTTGTGTTCATTATGAAAACAGTTAGGATTTTAGGCTTTATACTTCCTCCTAATCATGCTTTTAATCATGTTTAAGCATTGGTAATGGGATTAGCAAGAAATGAGGTGCATATGCCAATTTGATATTTCACCTTATGCATGAAAATTATGGATGAACAGTACACGGGTTTGGGCTCAAATTCACTTAAAAACCCATTTTTGAGCTATTGGAAATGATAGAATGCTTAAACAATGCACCAAATTTAAACTTTAATTTTCCCTCCAAAAATTAAGTGAAATACCAAATGTTCATGTGATCATAATTCATGAAATGCAATGCATGATTTAGAAAGTATAGGTCAAAAGAAGAATGTTGCAAAAAGAACCACTTGAATTGAACTTTTGGTTTGAAAGTTATGCACATTTGAAGTTCAAGTACACCTTGCCATGATTGATCCATATCTCTTCAACCACACATGAGAAATCCATGATCTTGGACTTTTTGGAAATGGGAGAGAAAGATCTTCAACTTTCATGTTGGACAAAATTTCATTTGAAGCTTTCTTGATGATGTAATCTTGAGTTGAAAACCTTTCCATTTTTGACGAATTCAAATTACAGGTCACCTGCTATTTTTGGAAAGTTTTGATCTGACCTCAAATTCTTCAATGTTGATGTTTGAAATGTCAAATAAGACTTATATGAACATGAATGAGGCATCTCTAACCATCTCCCACCTCCAACTCCATGGTTGAACTGATAGTTGACTTTTGTTGACTTTTTAGGGTTTCAGATGAATTGATCATTGACTGATGAACCTTGAACCTTCAATTCTTGGCCAAACCACTTCCAAATGATCCTTGAATCATATGAACTCAATGTACCAACCCTAGGGCTTTGATTCCATAGAAAATGCACTTGCTTGCTTGCACAGTTGAATCTCCTGACCAGTCTTGCCTGATGACTTGATGGACTATACAATGAACAATGCAATGTTAATGACCTAAAAATGAAAATGTATATACAAAATGGGAGGTGCAAATTTGAGGTGCTACACTAGGATTGAAATGGTGGAAAAAGGACCACATAAATCAGTATGGAAGATTTCAAAAGGTGCAGATGGAAAAGTAATGCTATTAGGGGATGGTAATTCTTTTATTTACCAAAAAGAACAAGAATCACAAGGAATGTTATTACTTTTATAAGGAATGAAAGGAAAAGTTTTGGATACATTGTGTAAACCTACTCTAGATATATGGTCTAGCCTTAAATGCCAAATAGTACTAGGAGATTGAGCTATAGATAGCATGCATGAGAGTGTTTTGAGGAAGTATGAATATATAATCCTCTTTGTAGGTTAACTATACCAATCATTATCTTGGAATGATTCTGCAGAATTTGACATGAATCAACATTGAAATCCACAAAATCACCCTACTCCTATTGAATCTATGAATAATCCTTCTACAAAACACTTTTTCCTGTCTATGATGACCCTCTGAACATAAGCCAAATCCCTAGTTCTACTGACAATTCTTGTATCCTACTGATAACGACCATTTATCTACTAGTCCACAAAACCCTACTCCTACTAAATTTCACTTTTTATTATAAAATTTATTATAAAATCTGGATCTAAGTCCATTTATTTAGAGTATCAATCTAACACACATTTGAGAACGTATATATAAGTTATATAAACAATTATATTTTTAATAAAAAAATCGATATGAAACAAAAACAATATAAAAATAGATTTCAACACAAACAGTTCTAAAGAAAGTGAGATGTATCGTCTTCAGATCCATTTGTATCATGCTCAGATCCATTTTGCAGTGGGTCAAAGACTCTGCGTTAGGATGAAACCATATATAATCTCTCGAGTTGGTTGGAATTTTGCTAGTACTACTACTACTCTGGACTTGAATGTCTGCACTATTATCATCCCTTGTAAAAGCTCTACCAACTATGCATAGATGGATAGAAACCAGAATAGTAATCCCAACGAATAATATTACCAAAGAAATGACAATTTCTATTACCATAGGGTGTAATTACCATAGTTTTCGGTGTAATCTAGTTTTAGCTGGTGAAAAAAAACTAAGACAAGGTTCAAACATAATTATGATACAATTTGTTTGTTCCTCAATGACAACACGACAATACAGAAGCTCAAAATCACATAATTAATTATTATTTTTAATCGAAAACATTAGAGAAAATCACTACTAATAATTATGAATTTTGTATTATTAAACACAGAGATATAAAATTTAGTTGTGGTTGAATTTAGTTCTGTTGTTAAATTTCAATTCCTTAATTAAAGCCTTAATCATATTCAGCATATGATACTAAAATGAAAATATCAACTTTGTTCGCTGCGAAATGTTCAAATCTACCCGTTTGTATTGTTGTTTTCATCTTCAAACTGTTTTGAAATGATGGAAATTGTGCTTACATTGATTGCAAGAGATACAAAATTATGTCCAGTTAGGAAGCCATGACAAAGATGAAATCCCACATCATTTTATTATTACATAAATGTGTTTGAAATGAAAGAGGACCATCGGTTAAGAATTAAACATATGTTTTAATAAAATGGACTATAGATCCGATATGTTTCCCAAAATTTTAATTAATTAATTTATTAAATAACATTTAAATAATAATTATATAAAAAAATATTTAAAAATAAATTATCATAATTAATGATTCCACGATAGTATCGCACATCTTATATTAAAGAGACCAATAATTATATTAAAGAGACCAATAATTTAAAACCCTCAAACTAAAAGGATCAAAAATATATTTAAGAAAATATATTTAAGTTTAACAAAAAAATATCATATCAGATAAATATATATAACTAGATGGTCACTTCACTATAACTTAACTTACCATAAAGATCAAATATTACGGAATGAAGTTAAAAGTAACATTTTTTAATTAAGGAACTAAAATAAAATATTAAATTAAATTAAGATTTAGAAAGAAACCTACGAGATCTTTGTTATGTTCACATCACATCTTTCTTTTTTTTCTAAATAAAATCATAGCTTAAAAGTATTATAGGTTAAAAATATGAGTTTGAAAACGGTGTTAAAAACATAACCACTACACCAACACCAAAAACAACACCAGTAACCACAAATGTCAGCGTTGGTGTCTGACACACTTTTTTCAATCTTGCGCAAAGATTTGCCATAACAAATTCTCAACCTAACTAGAATAGACTCCCTGCCACTAGTATTGACAGATGACACTTGATCTGAGATGCCAAATTATTGTACTAATATTTCCCAGATTTCCTATAGGTATGATATGTTCCATGTTGATAAAAACAGAATATTGGATTCAACCTTCAGATCAACGTCTTAATTGTCCAATGTTTAACTTGCAATTACTGATATGGCTATTCATACATCATATTTCATGGAGCTTAGCAGAAAGATGGAGAAAAATTGATTGAGAAACAAGCAAACACAAACACAAATATAGAATTTCTTAAAACATGAAAACACACATCATATCTCTTATCTAGTACTTTGATATTAAACTATCCACCACTTTGTACACATCATTGTTTGCTCCATTCTTTAAAAGCAGTAAGATGCAGCAAAATCACAGTACCATATATGTTTTCTTCTTACACATCATCTGCGATCATACGCTTAATAGAAACGATTCTGTCACCTTTTACGAGATGCGGCTGCTGCAATCCCACCAGCAATCAGTCCAACGGCAGTTGCAGCCACAGTTGCAGCAATGCCTAAGCCAATGACACCATCTACAACGGAGGAATAGAAACAATGTCAGTGTTAATTAGAGCCCAAATCAAGTCACTACTCATTGGTCTCAATATGATAAAACGGGCAGAAAAGGCATGGGGAATCGTCAATAATTGTTGAGAACCTTTTGTAATCCGTTCCTGAATCGCTGACTCAAGTGTCAATGCCTGCCTCCAGTCAGGTGCAATCTGCAGAAGAAAAAATGTATGATAACATATCAAATGATGCTATGTTATGTTGGTGTCAAAGATAGATTGAATATTTATCTATGATGCATAGGTACGGATACGATACTGGGTGCGGATATTGGTACCGGTATAGGATACGGCACTTCTAAAAATATCAAGGTACGTGTACGTTAATAAGAAATAAGAATTTTTTATAAAATATGTGAGTAGAGAACTAAATTGTTAGGTTCATAACAAAACACCCCTATAAAAAGTTGAAAAAACCAAAAATAATGATAAGATACAATAACAAAAAAATTAAAAATAAAATACCACGAGTATGGTACGACTACCCGGTACCGGTACTTCGCCATTTTAGAAGTACCCGTGCTTCAGAGATATTTATCTAGTCTTTGAGGAAAAAAACATCAAAACATTGTTTCTAGTGTTTCGAAATTACATTCTAGTTAGATTTCATCTTCAAACTATCACAATTAAAAAGAATTTTTTTTAACTGAATCATGCAGCCGCCACCCGCATATAAAGTAAAAATTGAAAATATTGTTATGAAGTAAATAGACCAAATTAGGGGAACATGATTTAAAACATCGGACGAAAACACACCTACGTGATTTTTTCTACATAAGAAACTGATGAAATCATTATACAACAATAGTTAAAAAGTGGATGAAGTGTAGGATGTTAAAGAATTAGAGAGGTGGAAGGCTCGGTTCTAATATTTCTTTAGATAGTTGGAAGTGTTAGTAGGAGCCGAGCCGAAAGTGATTCTACAGGTAATAAAATCGATTTTAACATGTATGATTTCATATTTGGAGCACATCCTGAATTGATTCTTACATGTTTGGTTGCTCTTGAGTAGAATTGATTATGCTTTTCAGAATTTATTCTACTTGAAACTAGAATTTGTAGCTTTTGAGTCTAAACATGATTTTTAGACAGAAATTTACTATTTCATTTTTACAAAAATTTATCCAAACATAAATAACTTAACCTTCAAATCACTTTTAGCTAAAATCAAGTTTAGATAATCAATTCACTTAAAATCAAATTTCTTCCCTAGGCCAGACAGAGGTCTAGGGGGAGTCTTGTGGATAGAAACAGGTTAAACGAGAAAAAAAAAATTCTTCTCAAGTTTTGATTAAAAATAAGGATCTTGATAGCGATACAAAAACCGCAAAAGCAAAAAATCAAACATACGCTGAATATTGTAGCTTTTGATACTAGAATTGAGTTCAACATTTTAATTTATTATTCAACTCACTTTTACATGTATCCAAACATAAATCATTTAATAGTCAAAATGAATTCATCGAAAAATAATTTTCACCACCACTGAACCGAACACACATCAAGTAACAACCACCACAGAACCATACACACACCAAGTAACAATAAGGCCATAGAAAGAAAACCATACCTCAAGGCATTTCTCAACAAGATCCCTACTCTTTGAATAGTCACCACTTCTATAATATCCAACCGCCAGAAGATAAAGATTCTCCCTTTGCTGCAGCGGATCTACTGTGCTAGGTAATGATGCTGCCATAGGATAACAAGAGTATTACTTTGCTGAATACATTGAGTTACAAGTTAGGTAAAATAGATAGATAGAGAGATTGTGGGTTACATTGAAGCATTGCTATCCCACGCTGCACATCTTCTGGACGTTTTGAGTGGACAAGAGCCCATGATAAACGCAAGAGAGATTCTTGCATAGACTTATCAGAGGAGGGTTGTTTCTCGGCCTCAGCAACCTCTCTTTCACATCCCTACAAGTTCAGCATCATAATCAAAATCCAAATAAAAACGAAAACCCTAACAAAGGAGAAACGGTGCTTTTGATAATCGATAATCGAGAAGAGAGACTTACGGCGATGATGTCGGAATCGCAGGAAGGGAGATGGTCGGAGCCGGAGAAGAATTGACCGACTTTGTCAACGATCATTCCTAGCTTAGCTTCAAGTTTCGCCATTGAAATTGAATTGAATTGGATTGAGTTGAGAAATTGGTATTGGAGTTGTTTGATTGAAATTTGAGAGCACGCAGAGTTGTTTAAGTTTGGTTGGCTCGCACGCCGACTCAGAGTCGGACACGGAGTGGCGGTGTCTTACTCGTTAAGGAAAATGCACTAGATTTGTGTAAGCCGATACTACTATAATACCCTTACCTTTTTTTTTTGTCTTTGTTAAATAATTATTTGTTTGAGTTGCGTTCATTCAATAATACTAGTACTAGTTAACTACCGGATTTGATGATATCTATAATTTATTTTAAAAAATTATATTCTATCAGATGTTTGATGAATATAAATTAAATTATTAATTAATGTATCAAAATAATTAATTAATGTATTAAAATAATTCACTTGTTCATTAACGATTTATAAAAAATTTCTTAAAAATATTAAATTCAATTCATCCATTAAAGATAAAATTAATAATCATATTTTTAGTAGATCGATATTTAAAAAAATATATTTTTTTTTAAAATTTGATTTTAATTTTGAAAAAATCGATAATTCTTTTTTTCAAAAAAAACGGTTTTTTTTTATTTTTGAAAATAATGTTTTCAATTTTTTTTACTTTTGAAAAAAAATATCGGTTTTTCTTTTTCGAAAAAAAATGATTTTTTGTATTTCCATTGTTTTTTGTTTAAGATTTTTTTTACGAAAAAAATCAATTTTTTTATGGTTTTGAAAAAAAAAATTGTATTTTTTAAAAAAATGGGAAAAGAATATTTTTGAAAAACATATATATTTTTTAAAACATTTTTTTATATTTTTGAAAAAGATTAATTTTTTGTATTATCGTAAAAAATTGACTTTTTCAAAAATAAAATTGATTTTTTATATTTTGAAAAAAATGATTTTTTATTTTCGGAAAAAATAGTTTTTTTGTATTTTTTAAAAAAATGGTTTTTAAATTTTAGGAAAAAGTCAGTTTTCTTTATTTAAAAAACACAACTTTTTTTATTTTAAGAAAAAATTCATTTTTTTAATTATAAAGATAAAAATAATTTATTAGATCACTAAAATATGTTGGAGAATTTAGTTCATATGTTGGAGAATTTAGTTCAATTCATTAACTTAATTTTTATACTGTGGATCAATTATATAATTTTTTTTAATAGATGGATTAAATAGAGTTTATCTTATATTTTAAATTGGATACTAAAAAGTTATAACTTTAATTTGTTTAACTTTTAAAAAGTATTTTAAATTTATATTTTATATACTAAAATGTTTATATATATATATATATATATATATATATATATATATATATTATATATATATATATATATATATATATATATTATATATATATTATATATATATATATATATATATATATATATATATATATATATATATATATATATATATATATATATATATATATATATATATATATATATATATATATATATATATATATATATATATATATATATATAATCAAGTCATTTGATAAAAGCAATTTAAATTATATATAGCTTTAGATCAGCCAATTTGATTGACAAATTTAATGTTCCAACTCATTTGCTTATATGAAATTTAAGCAATTGTTGAAGTTTAATTCCATCTATTATCGGTCTTGTTCTAATTATTCTCTTATATTTTAAGAGTTTAAATTTTATCTTTTAAAAATAAATAAGTAGAGTTACATTTAAACTCACACTCTACCATTGAATATCTTGAATATTTGTGCTGCTGTCAATTAACTTTTAAATATTAGATGAAATGTGATTTTTTTACGAAAATAAACATATTAATTAAAATTTGTACACTCCATTTAAAAAGACAAACTGGACATATACTTTTTTTACTTTATGAAAAATTTGATTATACCTACATTAAGTTCCTATAATGATCTTGTGGCCAAGCTTTACTTAATATCAAATAAATATCATTGCTTCATATTAGAAACATTGAATCAACACAATTTTATTAAAGTAAAAAGAAATTTCTGAAACATTTTTGTGTTGAAACAACATTCTATTATGCTAAAGTCTGAGAATGTTCAACTATTAGGACAAAGTGATACAAAGAAGAGACATAGCTAAGGAAGGACTAAGGAAATTGCATGATGTACAATATCTTGGATTCTTCAAAAATGTACAATTATCATTCTCCTTCAAAATCCATAGGATGCTTGCTTAAGCATGTAAGAACGAGAACATGTTCTTGAATAAGAACAAAATTTCTTATATTCATAGGAAACTACAATTTTTAACTTTGCACCGGAGAACCAAATTGCACAACAAATCTATAACACGAGTATCCGAAGACACGCTGTACAGTATGCACCTTGCAAAAACTAGTTCGAAGAATATCTTCCTAAGATTCTCACAATGAATCAGAGATTAATTTTTATACACTATCGGTGTAAAACTTTTTACACTATCAAACAATCAGAAACTAGATATAATATACGTCATGATTGATTGACAGAGTAAAAACCGTTAACACTCTCGATGCATATCAATTAAACCCGCGAAAGAATAGCTTCAGAAATCTCCCACCATTCGATGATGGTATCATATGAGAGGGTTCTGATTAAGACCTTTAATGTGTTCTGTCCTATAAAACCGTCTAACTCAAACCTTGTCTTCTCTAGCATGAATTATCAGGAGATTCATTTTCTTCATCTTCCTTGAGTAACAAGTCTCCATTTCCGGCATAAAGCCGGACAGATAATGTAGGCGACGTAGGCATGCTACCTCTAAAAGAATGGCTTCTCTCGAAGTCCCTGGTCAGATGTAACATTATTGTGCCAGAGAGGACAACAATAAAGCCACATATTTCTGATACAATAGTCGAAAAACTTTGGCCATCCCAGTCCTGCAAGCATTATTTTTTGAAATGTTATTACGTTTTCGCACAATTCGTAGACATCTGTAACAACATTTTATGCATCCGACGTAAATTGCGAAAACTTTTTGACGGTACCTTGAACATTATAACACTGGCCAGTATAGTAAGCATTGTAAACATGACATAGTATATAGGAGACACGATTGCTGTGTTGAAGGTGTCAAGAGCCTGAAATATCGTAATCGTGTTAGCAAAACATAACTGATTCAGTATGCACATGATAAATCTGATTAAGTAACAAACCTTGTTAAGATAATTCATTTGCATGACGACGCATATGGCCACGACTAACACGAAAAACCACGTCTCGGCATAAATTAACTGATTTTTCCCCTCAAAAGTTAATTTCAAAGAAGTGCCAAGTGCTTTGACACTCATCACCTGCCAAAAACAAGTAAAACATAAATTAAGTTACATGAAAGACAAAGCTTGATTTATGAAATTCACTGCTAGAATCCAGATTTTGCTAGATAGTGTTAACGAATAGAATATTGAGCATAAAAGACGGTAGTTAATTTACTTACAGAGAGGGAACCCATCAATGAACAAATGCCGGTAAAAACCAGCACATTGGTATGTCCACATCTTGGTGCAAAATGGAAAACCAGAATGAACACCAATACTACTACAGACCCGGCATACGCTAGAAACGCTGCGTGCAGAAAATACCTGTTATCATGGAACCAAAATAAATTGCACTTAGAAAACACGCAATGTAGTCTAACCTGGTTGAGTAGCCATATTCCATATCTGCAGCACCGATGTGATAGGTTCTTCCTTAGGAGCATGGATAACAATAATGAAAGAACCAGCAATGCACATTACACAGCCCAATATCCCGAGCTTATGTAGCCGCTCTTTCAGAATTATGTCGGCTAAAACAGCACTGGATGATGGGATACCAAGCAAAGATCATTGAAAACACATTCATGTTACCAACGTGAAGTTGTGAAGTAGTGATTCAACTGAGGAGGAAATAAATTAAGACCGAGAATACCTCACGATAATACTTAATGCGCCGAGAGGGGTAACTAGAACGGCGGGAGCAAAAGCATATGCGACAAAGTTTGCAATCTCTCCGACAATCACTGAACAAGAGAGATCAGACAGAAACAGATTCTGCAAGAAATCAGATAGTCGAAAAGGAAAAGAAAAATCTTCCATAATAAACTAAAGGCAAAACAACACTAAAGCATGTTTGAAGCATTAAATCCATATTCCAATATTCTCATGACTGTCTTTGAAAAAAGGTGTCTATGTCAGAAATTGACACCGACACTTGTGATTACATTTACTTTATTAATAATTCCCAAATTATTATCGGTGTCGACGTGACGTATCAGTGTCAGTGTCATGTTTCTGGTGTCAGTGCTTCATAGGGCCTCAAACTTGCCACATCTAAATTGTCGCTAAAGAGGGCCCGTGATAGGTCTGTCAGAGTTAAACCATGACTATATAGATCCCTAATTGTTTTGTCACGGAGCCTCCAAAAACTTAAGATGACTATTAGTTTCTAATGAGCAATGCTAAATGACATTAATTCAAACCTCGCTTATAGGATTCAAAAACTCACCAATAAAACAAAATCCAATAAATTTCATGCATTCATTGGATGAAACCATCGAATCAAAATCAATAATGAAGACAAAATCCATCCAAGTACAACAAAATCTAGACCTAACCTAACCCTCAATAAAAACAAGCATAGGAAGAACACAAAGAGGGGATGAAAAAAGCTTACTTGTTATCATCCCCACCCACCATAGTGGTTCCAATAGATAATAATACCCACCAACACCTGCAAAATGATAAAGAACAATTCAAAACCAAGAATCATTAATCAACAAAAAACCATAAATCAAGTCCTCCAAAGAAAGGAAAAAAAAAACTAACCAGCCCTAACACCAAAAGCAGAAGCTGCTCTTCTAAGACCTTGTTTTTTAATGATGAAACTTGACCCAATGAAGACACTTGATGCCAACGCTAGAATAAGACCTGTTACATTCTCTTTCGACAGACCCATGTTGAAAAATCTTTACTTTGTTCGGATTTTGAATTTTGAATAACTTTTTCTTCATGGATGTGCTCTGAGACAAACGAGGTTTCTCAGATCATCATCATCGTCATTGATCGTACGTTGTTGTCCCAATAGAATTTGATGGAAATGATAGGGTGTGAACCACCTCAACTTAATTATTATCTGCGAACACGTTTTTGGGCCCACTTAACAATTTTTCATAGTGTATCTGAATTTATTTAGGACCAAATTAAATGAATACAAAAAAGTATAGTATATAGTACTATCTTTTAATGCACTTTTGATTTAATTCTTTTGAACCTTTTTGACAGTCAAACATATATCATATTTTTTTCACCAACCTTTTAATTTAATTCTTCTGTACTGATTAATTTAATTTGAGATCAATTCTAATATCAAATAATTTTGATTCACATCACATTTTATCTATGATATTTTTTCTCTAATAATTATTATGATTTTTCTTACTCAATTTGAGAATAATCCAAATATTTAATTTATTAAAAAAACTATTTTTTAAAAGAGCCATAAAAATATAATCTTTTATATTTATCTAGAATATTCTCACCTTAAATCTTATCTTCTCTATATAAAATTTTAAAAAAAATTATTCAACAAAATTTTAAGTCAAAAGTTAAAGTTATTTTTTATAATTATTTATATTTATTTGATTATTGAGTAAATATTAAGGGCAAAGTTCAAACTATTTAAATTCATATTTTTCTTATCTAAAATAAAATTTAACTACATCAATTAGTAGTAAAGAAGTAATGATTTCAACTTAAGGCTCCTTATGTCGCATTATTACCAGCTTTATGTTTTGTTAAATAACTAGTATAATCGTTTTCCTATCTAAGAGTATAAAATAATTGAACTCACCATTCTATAAAGAAAAATTCTTTAATATTGTGAATTATAAGCTTGATAACATAGTTGAAGTTAGAATAACACATCCGGTATTTGATACCAAGTTTCAGGTTATACACAAATCACGGTAAAGCGTTTGTTGTTGCTAAAATTAAAAGGTTGACTTCCTTGTTATTAGTCAAGGAGAGTCTAAAATGATTGGTTAATGTGTTTGTGATTGATATAGGGGAATGAGGTGGTCGGCTCCATTTTTTCATCGTGTTCTTCCCCATTATTGTTGGCCTTAAAAGCTTTTATGGTCATAATAAACATAACCGCTTATAATGATTTAATAAGTACCTGTAACTGTTTATGATCATTAGTGATATGTACCTTATTTATAAATCGTTCTATAACGGTATTCGACCCTTAGCTTACCTCTTAATTGCTTTAAGGAACCCGACCGCTTGACATCGGGGGTCGGTCTATGTGTGGCGGTTTGAGGTTCCTACATGATCATATCGACCAAAAATGGATATCTCGGCTAAGTTAGAAATTCCAATTTCATACCTCGGTCGGTCAAATAACTTTCGAGATGTACATAAGCCCCCCAAGCATAAATCCTGAAAGGATGAAATGTCAGGACAAAAGAAGTCTGGAACATTATTTTCCATTGAAGATAAGTTATAACTCGGCCTATTATTACTTGCATGCACTTTCTAAACTGGCACTATGATGTGACCGGACGTGGAAATTCTCTTATAACACGGGGCATCCCTTTTTGCCAGATTTCTCTTTCTCTCTCTCTCTCTCTCTCTCTCTCTCTCTCTCTCTCTCTCTCTCTCTCTTATGTAATATGTTACGATTATATTGAGGTCCTTGAATTTATGACAATGATGTATTTTGTCTTGCCAAGGAGAAGGGTAAGCCCCAAGGGTATCTTGGGAAGATCTACGATTTTAATGATGTCGGTAAACACTACGTCCTTAATAAAGAAGCTGGAGATCCCTAGTGGGATCTCGAACTTTTGGGGCTTTGTTCTGTCGTTAGTCATCCTTCTCAGATGCATGACATTATAGATGATTTTCCTTGAAACATTTCACGCTCATCTGAAGTTTGTTGACTATTTTGTTGTTGCCTAACTCCAAAGGTTTAAACCTACTTTCCTAAAAATATCCTACCCAAACATAAGTTAAGTTACAACCTGAAAAGACCTCTAATGTGTGTGTTGTGATTTCTGTGATGAACTATTTTAGAACATGATCAAGCTAAGCATAATTGATTTTGCATGTTGATTGAGAGATCCCCTTATCGATTGAGTGAGCCAAAGTGAGTTGAGAGACAGGTTGAATACTCGTCAATGTTGAAGACGTTTTTTGAATTTGCCGAATAGAAGTTAGAAGCTAGAACAATGGTCAGGTAAAAGAAATATTTAATTTGGTGATGTTCGATTATTATTGTGTGACTGGTTTTCTGTTGAAATGTGCAGTTGTAAGCAAGTTACTTAAGAACAAGCAATGATTCAAGTTTGGGATTGTGATGACAGTTTGTCATTGCATGAATTTAGTCAAAGAATCGGGTCAAAACAAGCGAAAGATAAGCCAAAATGAAGAAGAAAGACCAAAGAATGAGGAAAAAATAGCTAAGTGTGAAGATTTGTGGACTTAGTGAAGATTTGAGAGTGAAAGGAGCAAAAATGTGTGTAACTTTGGAAATAATCACATGCACCATCATGTAGTATCGCGCGTGTGATAGGGCCATAAAAGCTACATTGCGCGTGAGCAAGTCATCACGCGCACGATGGTCCCATTGTCTGGGATTTTTCTGACGCATTTGATCCATTCTGAGCTCTTTTTAAGGGGATTTTTTGAACTTTGATAAGGGTTAAAAAAATTGGAGAGCAAAGCATGAT
Source organism: Lathyrus oleraceus (assembly GCF_024323335.1). NCBI lineage: Eukaryota > Viridiplantae > Streptophyta > Magnoliopsida > Fabales > Fabaceae > Lathyrus > Lathyrus oleraceus. Next base: position 25,317,392 of record NC_066580.1, on the reverse strand, counting down.
TTTGAGAGTATCATAGGTGATTTTTAGGGAATTTGAAGTCATTTGAGGCCATTACTTTAAGGGAATTCATATGTTAGTTTCATCTACCAATTATGGTATTGTTATCTGAATTATGAGTAACTAAGCTCCTCCAAGTTAGGTTGTGTTATAATGGACCTATTTTAATATTGTTGGATTTTATGTTGATTTGATTTTGTATGAACCTTTTGATCTATAATTTCATTCAATTGCTTATTGTTATTAATGCTTTTTATGTGAGATAGTCTTTTAAATTTATTTTGGGCACATAGGGAATACTGACCATTAGTCTATGTGTTGGACTTAGGGCATTTGTTATACTTACACTAATTGAATAGGAATAGGAGATCCCGACTAGTGGATTAGGGAATTAACATTATGTATATCTCATAACCCTGCTTACGTTGGCGAACTAGAGATAAAAAGATCCGATTAGTGGTTAGTGAGTTATTTCATGAGGGATCGACTATAACAATTTTGTTAATTCTTCGTGGGGTTATAGTGATAAGATTATGCGTACAAGGCATCAAGCATCAACAATGGCGAAATAGGGGATTCTAAAATGTAGATGTTTTTGATTGGCTGCATTTTATGTTAAAACACTTACTGTACTTAGATGTCTTGACTGATGTCATGACATGCTTACGTAGTATGTTGCAGGATTAGCTAATACAGGATTTACTGGATGTCAAACTGAATGTTATGACATTCATTCATGACAGCATTCTCTGGATGTCAAACTGAATGTTATGACATTCATCCCTGACAGCAGATGCTAAAGTATAGGCTAAGTTTTCTGTTATGTTTCAGTATTTATCTCAGGCTGATTTTCAGGAAACTAACAGTTGTGCTAAAATTCAGGAAACTAACAGCTGTGCTAAAACTAAGAGACCTAGCATATAGCCTATTTGTTAGCATCCTAATGTGTGGAAATTAGGTTAACTTGCTTAACCTTAATTTTAGGAAATTCAAGTACAAGGCCCAAGTACTTCATTATAAAAGGATGGCAATCCTACTTTCAGCAACTCAGGGATTTGAAGCGTGAAGAATTTAATATATCATTATATATCACTGTTGTACTTTCATTGTGTCTTGGATTAGTTTTTACTTGTGAGCCAAGCAATTATCACCTAGATGATTGCATTGGACTAGGGTGTTTATTGAGTTGTAATTGTTGTGTCACTCCAAGATTTTAAGCGCGAGTGCTGTGTTTCTTGATTAAAGCTTTTAAGCATAATCAAGAGTTGTTTGAAGTATATCTTCACCACTGACTTTAAAATTCTTAATGGTTGTAATCACTGTTGTGATTGAGGGGGAGTGAGTAGGTACTCAGGTCTTAGTTTAGATTGAAATTGCATTGGATAGGTCTTAAGTGATAGGATTAAACTGGTGGTTTAAGTCCTAAATTAATACCTCTTATAGTGGATTTCCTCCCTGACTTGGTAGCCCCCAGAGTAGGTGTGTTTGTCACTGAACTTGGTAAACAATTCTCTGTGTCATTTACTGCTTTGTGCATTTACTTTCTGCATACATTACTTGTCTGTGCAGAATTGGATGTCATAACATCCCGTGTGACATCGATAGTCTGTTACTAGAATTCCAATTAGCATCAGAGCAGGCACCCTGCCTGTTAATTTCTGGGTGAGATCTAGGGACGTTACTTTCTAGTACCATGGACAAGGATGTAGGATTCTCAAATAGACCACCCATGCTGGATGGTTCTAACTATGATGACTGGAAACCTCGTATGATAGCCTTCTTGAGGTCTCTGGATAGCAAGGTCTGGAGAGTTGTCAACAAAGGATGGGAACATCCAACGAAGACAGGTAAAGATGGAATCATTATGCAAATTCCTGAAGAAGAGTGGGACAAAGAGCAAGAGGCATTAGCCCTTGGAAACTCTAAGGCTTTGAATGCACTGTTCAATGGGATAAATAAGAACATTTTCAAACTAGTGCATCACTGTGAACTGGCTAAAGAAGTTTGGGATACTCTCAAAACAACTCATGAAGGTACCTCCAAGGTAAGGATGTCTAAACTCCAGATGCTGACTACTAAGTTTGAAAATCTGAGGATGAAAGAGGATGAGACTATTCATGACTTCCACATGAATATTCTTGAAATTGCCAACACTTCTGGAGGCTTAGGAGAGAAAATGTATGAAGAAAAACTTGTAAGAAAGATTCTCAGATCATTGCCCAAGAGATTTGTCATGAAGGTTACTGCTATAGAAGAGGCTCAAGATATCTGCAATATGAAGGTTGATGAGCTTATTGGTTCTCTCCAAAATTTTGAAATGGGTTTGTGTGAGAATGTTGAAAAGAAAAACAAAAGCATAGCTTTTGTATCAAATACTGAAGAGGATTCAGAAGAAGGAAATATTGGAGGTGATGAAAGTATATCAGAAGCTATAGCCATGCTTGGAAGACAGTTCAACAAGTTCATTAAGAAGATTGATAGAAAAGGTAGACCAAATGTCAAGAACACTTCATCTGACATCAGTAGAAGATCAAAATCTGAAGAAAAGTTCAACCAAGGCAAGGGAATCCAGTGTCATGGATGTGAAGGTTTTGGACACATTAGATCTGAATGTCCTACCTTCCTCAAGATGCAAAAGAAGGGACTATCTGTCACCTGGTCTGAGGGAGACTCTGAGAGTGAATCAGAAGGAGAATCTGCAAAACATGTCACTGCACTAACTAGTGTTTGTGCCTCTGATGATGACTCAAGTGGAGATGAACTTACATTTGATGAACTTGCTGCTTCATATAAAGAGTTATGTGTCAAAAGTGCAGAAGTGTGTCTACAAGGAGAAAAGCAGAAGAAACTTATCAAGGAGCTGGAAGCTGAGAAGAAGAAGCATCTGACAGTCATAGATGATCTAAATGGTGAAATAGCCTTGTTGACCTCTAAGCTAGATCAAATGACAAAATCCATCAGAATGCTGAATAAAGGAACTGACACTTTGGAAGAAATTCTAAAGGTGGGACAGAAATCAGGAACCATGTCTGGTTTAGGATTTGTTAAGGAATCCTCATCTGAATTCAGAAGCTCAAAGGCTGAAGTTCAGAAAATCAAGCAGAAGTCACAACCAATGTCACAACATCATGGAAACAGGAGGATTAACCATCAAAAGAAGAAATTTCAAAGATGGAGATGCCACTACTGTGGAAGATTTGGTCACATAAAACCCTTTTGTTACAGGTTGCATGGTTATCCTAACCAGAGCCCTCAAGTCAGACCTAAGCAGAAGACACCTAAGCATAATGCCCCTATCAAGAAACAACAATGGGTTGCTAGAATAGCTCACACATCTCTAAGGGCATCTACCAAAGAAGACTGGTATTTTGATAGTGGTTGCTCAAGACATATGACTGGGATGAATAACTTATTGGTAGATATACAACCTCATACTACCAGTTATGTGACCTTTGGTGATGGAGCTAAAGGAAAAATCAAAGGTGTTGGTAAGTTGGACAGTCCTGGAGTTCCAGAACTGAATAATATGCTGTTAGTAAAAGGACTAACTGTTAATCTCATTAGCATAAGCCAACTATGTGATCAAGGCTTCAATGTACAATTCACTAAGGAAGAATGTGTTGTGACAAATGGAGAAAATAAGGAAGTTATGAGAGGATCCAGATCCAAAGATAACTGCTATCTATGGGAACCTAAAGTCTCATACTACTCCTCAATGTGCTTCTTAGCCAAGGAAGAAAAGGAAGTGAAGCTGTGGCATAAAAGACTTGGACATATTTATTTAAGAGGAATGAAGAAGATCATATCCAAGGAAGCAGTTAGAGGAATCCCAAAGCTGCTTATTGATGAAGGAAAAGTCTGTGGAGAATGTCAGGTTGGCAAGCAAACCAAGATGTCACATCCTAAGCTTGGAGATCCTACAACATCCAAAACTCTGGAACTTTTGCACATGGACTTAATGGGACCTATGCAGGTTGAAAGCCTTGGTGGGAAGAGATATGCCTATGTGGTTGTTGATGACCATTCCATATACACATGGATAAGCTTCATCAGAGAAAAATCAGATGCATTTGATGTCTTCAAAGATCTATGCATAAGAATACAAAGAGAAAAGGATAGTAGTGTTATCAGAATAAGAAGTGACCATGGAAAGGAGTTTAAAAATTCCAAGTTTGATGATTTCTGCTCAACTGGAGGAATAAGTCATGAGTTTTCCTCACCTATTACTCCTCAGCAAAATGGAGTAGTTGAAAGGAAGAACAGAACTATTCAAGAATCTACTAGAGCTATGATTCATGCAAAGAAGCTTCCTATGCACTTTTGGGCTGAAGCTATGAATACAGCTTGCTATGTTCACAACAGAGTTACCTTGAGAAAGGGAACCTCTTCCACTCTGTATGAAATATGGAAAGGCAGAAAACCTACTGTGAAGTACTTTCATATCTTTGGAAGCAAATGTTACATTCTTACAGATCGTGAACAGAGAAGAAAAATGGACCCCAAAAGTGATGAGGGTATATTCCTGGGATACTCTACTAACAACAGAGCATACAGAGTTTTCAACTCCAGAACTAATGTCCTGATGGAATCCATAAATGTTATTGTTGATGATAAAGATGAAGAATCCAATGTCATAGAGGATGTTGGAACATTTCTTGAGACTTCAACAGAAGATGTACAAGATACTCCTCCTGGACTTGAGTTAGAAGCATCCAACAAAGTGCCTTCTATCAGGATTCAGAAAGACCACCCTAAGGATCTTATCATAGGAGATCCCAATAGTGGTGTGATTACCAGATCAAGGGAGAATAACTCAAATTCCTGCTTTGTATCCAAGGTTGAACCTAAAAATGTGAAAGAAGCTCTGACTGATTAATATTGGATCAATGCTATGCAAGATGAACTGGAGCAGTTTAAAAGGAATGAAGTATGGGAGTTAGTTCCAAGACCTGAAGGGACTAACATCATTGGTACCAAGTGGATTTACAAGAACAAGTCTGATGAGAAAGGAGTAATCACTAGGAATAAAGCAAGACTAGTGGCACAAGGGTATACTCAAGTTGAAGGGGTTGATTTTGATGAGACTTTTGCACCTGTTGCAAGACTTGAGTCAATAAGGTTGCTATTAGGTGTTGCTTGCATTCTGAAGTTCAAATTGTTCCAAATGGATGTGAAGAGTGCCTTTTTAAATGGCTACTTGAATGAAGAAGTCTATGTGGAACAACCTAAAGGGTTCAGTGATCCTAATCTACCAAAACATGTGTACAAGTTGAGGAAAGCTATGTATGGATTGAAGCAAGCTCCTAGAGCTTGGTATGAGAGGCTGACTGAATTTCTAACTACTAATGGTTACAGAAAAGGAGGGATAGATAAGACTTTATTTGTGAAGGATGAAGATGGAAAAATCATGATTGCCCAAATATATGTGGATGATATTGTCTTTGGTGGAATGTCAGATAGAATGGTGAAACTTTTTGTTAACCAGATGCAATCTGAATTTGAAATGAGTTTGGTTGGGGAATTGACTTATTTTCTTGGACTACAAGTTAAACAGATGGAAGATACTATGTTTCTCTCCCAAAGCAAATATGCCAAGAACATAGTTAAGAAGTTTGGTATGGATAATGCTAGTCACAAAAGAACTCCTGCACCTACTCATTTAAAGTTAACTAAAGATGAAGGAGGTTCTAGTATTGATCAATGCTTGTATAGAAGCATGATAGGTAGCCTACTATATCTAACTGCTAGTAGACCTGATATTGCATATGCAGTTGGTGTGTGTGCTAGATACCAAGCAGAACCCAAAGTGAGTCACTTAAATCAAGTCAAGAGGATTCTCAAGTATATTAATAGGACTTGTAATTATGGTATGCTCTACTCTCATGGCTCTGAGCCTATCTTATATGGGTATTGTGATGCTGATTGGGCTGGGAGTGCTGATGACAGAAAAAGCACATCAGGAGGATGTTTCTTCTTGGGAAACAATCTCATATCTTGGTTCAGCAAGAAACAAAACTGTGTATCATTATCCACTGCAGAAGCTGAGTACATAGCAGCTGGAAGCAGTTGTTCCCAACTGGTATGGATGAAACAGATGCTAACTGAGTACAATGTCACTCAGAATGTCATGACATTGTTCTGTGACAATCTCAGTGCCATCAATATTTCAAAGAATCCTATCCAACACAGCAGGACCAAACATATTGACATTAGACATCACTTCATAAGAGTCTGGTAGAAGACAAAGTGATTACATTGGAACATGTGGCAACTGAACTACAACTTGCTGACATATTTACAAAGGCTTTTGATGCTACTCAATTTGAAAATTTAAGGGGCAAGTTGGGAATATGTCTCTCTGAGGAATTATAGCAACTAATGATGTTAGGAATTTACTGTTTAATATTTCAAATTATTAAACAATTGAGAGTGTGCTCTGATTGGTCAACAGATAATAGCTATTACTCTTGTAACAAGCGTTACCTCTTCCATCTTTTCAACTTTCATTCACGCAAGCCTCCTCTCAGAGAAACTTTTCATTTCGTCTCTAAGATACTCATCATGTCTCAACAATCCAACTCTTCTCCTTCCAAGAACATGCCTTGTTCTCCTAGCGTTGAACCAAGCAACCCTAACAGAGAAGATCCTGTTGTTGACTCTACGAATACCCCACATGCAAGAAGACCTAAAGAAACTGTATCAGGCTTCTCCTTAGCCATCGCTCTTGAGGAACGAACCAAAGAAGGTTCCAGGTATGTTCATAATGCCATTGCCATGGTGACTGGAATACTGTTTGGAAATCATAAGGTCCTTGGGGTTTCCATTCCCTTAAACACTATTAAATTTGATAGTGTTGCTTATCAAGAAAATACTGAGTCTTTAAGAAAGAATATTTCTGATGATGTTGAGCAAACTGATGCTCATAAGGAGTCAAATGTTGACAAACCCTTAGATAATGTGGCTGGTGAGGAAGTTCATGTCACTCATGATGTCAGTGACAACCCTAACTGTGAGGCTGAAATAGTAGACCTGGAGGAATTTTCTAATAATGAGTTGTTGTCCTCAGTCCTCCCTAGCATAGCCAAAAGGGTTAGGACTAGGAGAGAAAAGAAAACTGTGGCTCAAAGGTCCCCCAGAAAGAAGATTGGTGTTCCAACCTCTTCCAAGACAAAGGTGGCAGTCGAGAGTTCCCTCAAGAGGAAAGGTCATGGTCCAAACAAATCTTGGAGCAAAGTGGTGCCCAAGAAAAAGAAGACCAAGTTTGTTGTTGTTGAGTCTGACTCAGATGTTTCGTGTAATGTCTCTGACACTCTGTCAAAGAAGAAGCCGACCACTAGCAAGCTTGCAGCTAGTGTCCCTGAGGTACCAATTGACAACATATCTTTTCATTTTGCTTCAAGTGTAAACAGGTGGAAATATGTTTATCAGAAGAGGCTGGCTTTGGAAAGGGAGTTAGCTCAGAATGTCCTAGACTGTAAGGATATTATGGACCTTATTCAAGAGGCTGGTTTAATGAAGACTGTGACTCAGTTCTCAAAGTGCTATGAGATGTTGGTAAAGGAATTTATTGTTAATTTGTCTGAAGAATGTGCTGATGGCAAGTCTAGGGAATTCAGGAAAGTGTATGTGAGAGGCAAGTGTGTAAATTTCTCTCCCTCAGTGATCAACAAGTATTTGGGAAGGCCTGATGTAGCTCAACCTGAGCTTGAGGTGACTGACAACAAAATCTGTCAAGTCATCACTGCAAATCAAGTAAGGAAGTGGCCTCTCAAAGGAAAATTGGTGGCTAGTAAACTGAGTGTCAAGTATGCAATGCTGCACAAGATTGGAGCTGCTAACTGGGTGCCCACCAATCATAAATCTACAGTTGCTGTAATGCTTGGAAAGTTTATATATGCTGTTGGAACCAAAGCCAAATTTGACTATGGCTCCTATATTTTTTATCAAACTTTGAAGCATGCAGGAAGCTTCAGTGTGAAGGGTCCTATAGCCTTTCCTTCTATCATCTGTGGTATTGTTTTGAATCAGTTTCCAAACATCTTAACTGAGAATGATTCTATGAAGAAAAGAGACAACCTTATGTCCTTCAATCATAAGCTGTTCCTAGGCACCCATGTTCTTGACATTGTCATGACAACAGGTGAGACATCACGTGTAAGCAATCAACCAGGTAAAGCTGTTGTCATTGCAATGCTCAAAGAAACCTGCAGGGAATTAGAGGCAAGGAAGTTGAACTTGGAAAAATTGATTAGCACTTTGGAGATGACTGAAGGTGATGTGCTAGCTGATGGTGGAGAATTTGGTGAAGCTGCTGCTATTGCAGAAGAAGATGAAAGACAAGGTAAAGAGGGAGAAGCAGATGCAGTCCTGATGATGGCACAGAAGATGATGATGATGCTGACTCTGAGTCAGATGACTAGAACATCTCTTGTGTTTCTGAAAATTGCTTGTATTTTTATTTTCTTTTGTCAGTAATATTAAGTGTTGCTTTGGCAACATTTTTGACAAAAAGGGGGAGTAACACTTGTACCCCAGGACAACAGATTTCTTTGAAGTTGAAGGTCCTCTAAACAAGAGGTTATGTTGTTGTTTGCTCTCTGCTTGATCTTCACTTGTGTTGTTGCTGTTTGAAGTTTAACTTCTATGTTTGCTAAGTGTATTAGCTAATTTGATTCTCTGCTTGGATGTGTGATTTCTACTGCTGTGAACTCTGTTGTGATGCCAAGTTGTTTTAGCTAAAAAAAAAATCCAAAGGGGGAGTTTGTAGATGTTTTTGATTGGCTGCATTTTATGTTAAAACACTTACTGTACTTAGATGTCTTGACTGATGTCATGACATGCTTAAGTAGTATGCTGCAGGATTAGCTAATACAGGATTTACTGGATGTCAAACTGAATGTTATGACATTCATTCATGACAGCATTCTCTGGATGTCAAACTGAATGTTATGACATTCATCCTTGACAGCAGATGCTAAAGTATAGGCTAAGTTTTCTGTTATGTTTCAGTATTTATCTCAGGCTGATTTTCAGGAAACTAACAGCTGTGCTAAAATTCAGGAAACTAACATCTGTGCTAAAATTAAGAGACCTAGCATATAGCCTATTTGTTAGCATCCTAATGTGTCAAAATTAGGTTAACTTGCTTAACCTTAATTTTAGGAAATTCAAGTACAAGGCCCAAGTACTGCATTATAAAAGGATGGCAATCCTACTTTCAGCAACTCAGGGATTTGAAGCGTGAAGAATTTAATATATCATTATATATCACTGTTGTACTTTCATTGTGTCTTGGATTAGGTTTTACTTGTGAGCCAAGCAATTATCACCTAGATGATTGCATTGGACTAGGGTGTTTATTGAGTTGAAATTGTTGTGTAACTCTAAGCTTTTAAGCGTGAGTACTGTGTTTCTTGATTAAAGCTTTTAAGCACAATCAAGAGTTGTTTGAAGTATATCTTCACCACTGACTTTAAAATTCTTAATGGTTGTAATCACTGCTGTGATTGAGGGGGAGTGAGTAGGTACTCAGGTCTTAGTTTAGATTGAAATCGCATTGGGTAGGTCTTAAGTGATAGGATTAAATTGGTGGTTTAAGTCCTGAATTAATACCTCTTATAGTGGATTTCCTCTCTGGCTTGGTAGCCCCCAGAGTAGGTGTGTTTGTCACCGAACTGGGTAAACAATTCTCTGTGTCATTTACTGCTTTGTGCATTTACTTTCTGCATACATTACTTGTCTGCGCAGAATTGAATGTCATAACATCCCGTGTGACATCGATAGTCTGTTACTAGAATTCCATAAAACATAACCTGACCACTTTCGTAATTTTGTTTAATCTCTTATTTACTTTTCACACTGAAACTCGAAACTCCCCATTTTTTAACTAGTTTTTATACATTGTACGGATCTTTTCTTGTTAGAAGCAGTCCATGTGGATTCGATCTTTTTATTACTTTGACATTATCGATACACTTGCTGAGAAGTCATCAAAGACATAATAACCATTCCTCCTATCTCCCTACCAAAGGGAAGTTGAATACTTTCAGTTTAACTTGATCCTCTGTAATACCCTATGGTTGACACATCGACGTTGTCTCGTAGAACCTTTCTAGATGTTCCTATGGGTCACTAGTTCTGTTCCCGTCAAATTGCTTATCCCTCAGATCTGAAAGCACGAAGTATTTGATGTTAAAATTTATGGGAGTTGTTGGGATGAACCCCTGTAAGATCCCAAATTTTGACCCTAATATCCCTCATGCTATCTCATATGCATCATGAGGTATCTTAGGGACCAAAATTTGTTCCTATATGCTGTTATTAAGCCCATTCTACTGAGTCGACATGAATATTTTAACCTTCACCTCCTTAGTTAGAATGTCCTTAAATAGGGGCAGTTGTAAGACCCCAAATTTTGACCCTGAGATCCCTCATGCTATCTCATCATATGCATTAGCATTGGGATCATACCTTGGCATCCTCCTTACCCCTCATTCATTGGGTTTGTATTAGGAGAGATCATCAAGCACTATGTGATTGTATCATACTTTGTAATTTATCATCTTTACTAACCAAAATACCAAAAATATGTCTTTGTATTTGTTTAACTCTTTTATAGGTAGGGCACTTGATCACCTTTGATCTATCAATCACACATCCAGGGTTTAAGACCCTCTTTGCTAAGATCTCAACCAAGAAATGATTCATAATGGCTCTAAGGCATCATATATGAGTCCCTTTTATCTTCACATGATATTTTGATCAAGAATTCTTCAAGAGTTTGGAATTGGTTTGCAGTGGAAACCCTAGTTCATCTGGGCATCTTGTGTAACTTCTTCACCAAGCTTCTTCAACAATTGATCAAATATTTCAAGTTAAACTTTAAAATTCATCATATTATGCATATATGATCTTCTATGAGTCCCAAAAATTAAGAGAATTGCAAGTTAGCAAGGTGGTTGATGGTGGTTGACCAGAGGAATTCATCTGATCAAAACTTGGGTCCCCTAGACCCTATCTCCTACAATTTTCATCATATGAAAATGATTCCAAGATCAAAGTTACTCTAAATTACATTACAAACAACTTTCATGTTGGGATCTAGATATAGTTTTGCTTGGAAAGTCATTTTTTATATTGAAAGATTATAGGTCATTTTGTCTAAACCCTAATTTGGAGGTCAACTTCCCAAGGCCATAACTTGCTCATTTTTTATAAAATGAAAGATTTACAAGTTGAACAATAAAATTCAAGGTGTCTAATTCAACTTTGATGTTTGGAGGAAGATCTAATTCAACTTTTATGAGCATGTGATATGAGGATACATTATAGGTCATTTTGGACCAAGACCATTGAACAAGTGATTTTCCTCAACTTCAAAAATGCATAACTCATTCATCCCAAATCCAAATGAGGTAAATTTTTTGACCATTGTGAAGGTTTTTGAAAGAGATACAACTTTGATGAAGAGATTTTTCTCATTTGAATCTCACATAAAAAGTTAGCCAAGGTAGAACAATTGAACATATGGCTTGACACTTAGAATTTTTTTTTACATGTTAACATTTCTAAACTTCCACCTCAAATTTCATCATGATACAAGCTTCAAATGGAAAAGTGTTCAACATAAGAGTTGCTCCTCCTGATCTAACCTTTCCAAAGAGTCTAATTTCATCCATTTTGGACAAGGTTTGAGTGGTCTGCACATGGCTTGAACATGGCATCATCATTTGTCAAGAATCAACTTCAAACAGTTGCACACTTTTGCCTTGCATTTCAATTCATTTTCAGATTCAATTACATGTGATTACGAACTTAATTGAGTAACTTCATGGGTCTGTACACGCCAATGCAAGCATGCACCACTCATTTGCCAAATTTGGAAACAACTTTGAAAGGTGCAAATATCATTTGCTTCAGCTATAAATAAGAGTCCCTTGCATGAGAATTACAGACCCTTGCGCGCCAGCTTTGCCTCAACACTTCAAACCCTCACAATTGAAAGGAAAACCTGAGAATTTTCTTTTGAAAATTGAGTTTGAATCTTATTGTTTAGAGATTCAAAACTCCAGGGATCCAAAGATTTGTTTCAATCCTAAGCCACTTCTATAAGCTTCTTGAGTAAGATCAAACAAGAATCAAAGCAAGAGAGATCAAGTTCTGCACAACATTGAAGGTATTTTCCAGATTTTTTCTTTTCTTCGATTCTCTCTCAATTCTCATCAATTTTCTTGGATCCTTGGTTGTCTGAAGTCCTACCAATGTAGGCAAGAAGATTCAGTTGCTTTGAGGTCAAATCGAAGCAACTCAGTTCATGTACCTCAAATTTAAACTCCATGTATCTCTCAATATACTTGGAGTTAGGATGAATTGAGGCCAAATTCGTGATCAGTGCCATTTTTACTTTAAACTCATGTCCTTCTTTTTCATTTTTGTGATGGTGATGAGAGAACCAGTCCGACCAAGGTCGCCTGAGAAGACAACCGGTGGTTTACTCCGGCGATGAGCTGGATAGGTTTTGAGCCACAGGATCAAGTTATTTTGTTCTAATCATGAGCGTTCTTTTTGAATACCAACTGTGTGGCACGCTGACTCAAGTGCACGATGGAACGCATGTTTTGGTCCACTTGATCTGCCACCTCAATTAATGAGGGAGATCAAGTGGTCCACGTTTTTTCAGATTAATTGATTTTCATTTTATTTGTTTCATTTTCATTAATTCATATTAAATTTAATATTGATCTAAAAAATATGAGAGTTTCACCAAATTTTTTTAAATAAAATACTCTTTCATTTTCTGAATTAAAATTATTTTTTGGATCATTATTAATATTTTTCATGATTTAATTGATTTTCTGAATATTTTTAATTGTTTAAAAATACTTTTAAGTTTCCAAAAATTATGAAATTTTTTCTCCAACGTCCTTTGACCTTGTTTGACCTATGATAAATCTCATGGCTATTTCTTTGGTATTTTGATGAGATTTTAGGAATTTGACCAACCATAATTTAATTTAATGCATATTTTTATTATATTTAATTGTTTAAATGCCAAATAAATTGTATAGAGCCATTTTAATTGACTTTGTGAGTTTGACTTGTGTTGTTGGACCTTGGTCAAGGTTGATTTGACTTTGCTTGGTTAAGATCATTGGACTTAGGGGATTGATGAAATGTACATTCCATCTCCCAAAATGAATGAATGATCTTAATTTGGAAAAAGTCCTCCTTTGACCAATTTGTGTTTAATCCATTTCCTCTCCTTCTTCATCTCATTCCCCTTCTTTATCCATTCATGTCATGGACCTATGATATCTCTATAACCTAAGGCTAGTTGATTGCAAAATCAGCATAAGTATGGATGAGATTAGATCCCCCATTTTTGCATATTCTTTTTGTGTGTGGCATGTTTCATGAGCATAATTCATCCTACTATGTCTCTAACATGTATTAACACCAAAATTCTATTGCCTGACCTCAAATAGTTGTGACTTCTACATAAGTCCAATTACGATTGCTTAACATAGCGCTAAATTTGTGACACAAAAGGCATAACATTCTAGTTAGTGAGATTGTAAGTCTCCCATATTTCATGGTATTGTGTGGAAATTTGGCCTTTTTTCCTTTCTTTGGAAGATGTCTTAGTTCAAGGATCCATGTTTGTGATAAGTGAGTTAAGTATTCTCCAAAGAATGACTTAAACAAAAATAAAGCAAAAGCAATACTAACTTCTAATAAATTAACAACTAACATTTAATTTCAAGTTATTTACTTTTAATGCACTTTAATTTTTAAGCTTTATCCATTTGCCATTATTCATACCATTCAAGTTGTTTACTTTAATGTCATTTTCCCTTTGTCCACTTGGACTATATCTTGTGATATATTGTGTTTGTATATACTTGTGTGTTTGTGTAGTCTTTTAACCTTAATATACATAATAAGAATAAAAATCCTAAAAACACTTTGTGTGGACTGTTGGTTTGATCTGAGACCATTGGACTTAGAATTTAGGCAACACTCCCTATGTAAAGGACTTGGCCAATGCTAACTTTTATAAAATCAAGTACTTGTGAAGTGAACATTCATCTGATACAAAAGGGAAGATCCATTTGAGTTCATATGCAACATGATCATTATGAAGTTGTTATTTTGAACCTGTGTCTTATGCTCATCTTTGAAGTCATCTGATGCATGGGAAATTTTGAACAAGATCATGGGGGTTGATAAGCTTGGATGTGGCTATCTTTATTTGATGCCTTGCTCTTCATCATGCTATTTGTGTATTGATATTGCTTGATTCTAAAGTCCAAGGGAAATTTGGGTTTCTATATGACATTCTTGTCTATTGGATTGCAGCTCATTGGTCAGATCTTTTCAACTCTTAACTTTTAAATTTGTGCTTAGGATTAGTCTCTTCACCTCCTCCCTATTTCTTTAATTTCAAAATCTCTCCCCCTTTTTTAAACCTTCTTTGCTTGTGCTTGTTTTTTCTAAACTTAGACCATGCAAACTAGAAACCTTGGCCTTATGCCATTGCATTTTCAAACTTCTTTTCTTAAATAAACTTGTAATAAACTTAACTATACTTGACTTAAACTTTTCAAAAGACAAAAAGAACTAACACTCATTCAAACCATTTTAGGACTTTGGTGCCTTTGTTCAACTTAAAATTTTGTTAAAAGAAATGCACTCACTTTGAAATTGATATCACGAACTATGAGGTTTTGATCCCTCATTTTATGTTGGTACGTAGACACAATTCCGAAGGTTTTGTCAAACACAAAAATATAATTAATGAATTCTTTTCTCATCCCCACACTCTATTTATTACAAACATCTTTCATACCAAAAACACATATGCACACAAGAAATGGCTCCCTAGGAGTACCTAGGACACTTTGGGTGCTAATACCTCCCCTCTGTGTAACCAACCCCCCTACCTGTAATCTCTGGCATTTTATTAGTTTTGATTTGAAAACTTCTTATCTCTTTGGGTTTTGTTCGTACTTTTCCCTTTTCCCTTGGAAACAATAAAAGCGCGGTGGCGACTCTGGTTTAATTGACGTCTAGCTTATCCATAGTTTGATGGTCATGAATTTACCGCTATAACCCCTAAGGAAACCTGTGATGCGTCAGTAGGCCTATAGTAGTCCCCCATAGTTTGTGCTCTTGGTTCTTTCATGGTAAACTTTTCAACACATATGACTCGCACTTCACCAACAAGAACAAATACCCACAGTAGTATTTCTCAAAAATAGAAAGCAATAAAATAAAAAGAATTTAATTAAATGTTGTAAAAGTAAAAAAATAACGCATTGTACAAACATCGCTTTGTTGAAATATCAATAGTCCCCGACAACGGTGCCAAAAACTTGATGACCTCTTGGCAAGTGTACCAGTAGTGTCGCAGTAATAAAATATCGAATCAACAGTGGTTGCTTTTTAACAAGACAAAAAGTGTGCAATGCGTAGAAGATAGTAAATAGGGGAGGGGTTTCAGATTTCAAATCGAAGATAAACAAAGAGTTCAAACACAATTATGGAAGCAGCCAGGTTATGTATAGAATCCCCTATTTCTCTATTGTTGATGTTTGATGGCTTACATGGACAATCTTATCATTATAATCCCACATCGAATTAACAAAACCGTTATAATCACTCCCTTGTGATATAGCTCATTAATCACTACTCGGAGCTTCATATCCCTAGTCCACTAGCGTAAGAAGGATTAGGTGATGCAACAGAGTGTTAATTCACTAGCCACTACTCAGGGATTTCTATCCCTAGTCAACCAGCATAAGCATGTTAATTGTTTTAGGTCCAACACATAGACTAATGGTCAGTATTCCTTATGTGTCCAAAATCAGATTAAAAGAGTATCTCACATAAAAAACATTATGAATAAGAAACAATTGAATAGAATAATAGATCAAAGAATTCATGCAAAGTCAAATTAACATATTCTTTGGTCTTTCTTATTCATTTTTGCTCCTCTATAACTTTTTTTGATCTGTTTCTTTGGGTGAATTCATGCAATAGCGGACTGTCATCAGCCCTCAATCTGGGAATATATGACTTCTGCAAAATCGTTATCATTAGATGGTGGCAACACCAACAAAGCACCATGTTTCGTTGGTGAATACTATGATATCTAGAAAATTTGTATGCAAACATTTCTAAAAGCACAAGGTGTAGAAATATGGAATGTTGTAACAAGTGGTCATTTCATTCCTACTAAAATTATTAATGGTGAAAGTCAACCAAAACCAGAAGAAGAATTGAATGAAGAAGAGAAATAAATTCTACATGACAAGAAGGCAAATTTTTATATTGCATCACTTTAGGGATGGGCGATTTCTTTCAGGTGTTTAATTGAAAAACAACAAAGGAAATATGGGAAACCTTGGGATTCAACAACAATAAGGATACAAAGTCAAGAAGAGCATATATCATTGGGGAAGACAATGATGTAAGTACATATTATGAAAATAAAGAACACGCATGTCTATCTTTAATGGTTTCACATTACTCTGATGATGATGATGATGTTAGTGATTTTGACTCAATTAATAACCCTTCTTTTGATGAATTACATGATGTTTTTAGTGATTTATATGGTGAATGTATAAAGCTTTCTAAATTAAATGTCAAGTAAAAGAAGATTATTGTTATTTAGAAAGTAAATATAATGACATGCAAAGTGGATAACAGGTTTTTTCCAAGAATCTGGGAATTTTTTATGTAATTGTGGCTGACTTATGGGGAGTAATAGAAGGTTTAATCATAGGTAAGGTAATTGGTGTTCAATCTATTAAGATAAATAGAAATTCGACGGAGGTAGTCAAAGGGCTAAACAATCTCAAGGAGATTAATCCTGTGGGTAGAACTCTGATGGAAAAAAAATTCAAGATTACATTAAGTTGGATTGGAACATTTAGGTTCATCATGTTTACAAGAAAGAGAATCTGTGAGTAAATGCTCTTGCCAAGAGAAGCCTGGTGAACTCTAAAGAATTTTGTTTTTTTATTCATGTCCTTCTTGGATGGTGTATCTTGTGGAAGCTGATTTAGCGGGAACACCGTTTCCTCGGTTGGTTGTGTTTTAGTTTTCATGTTTAGGGCTTTACGCCCTCCTTGTAACCAAAAAAATCTAATGACATGCAAGAAGAGTTAGATAAAATTAAAGTAAAAGTTTACATTCATGCTAGTTTTTCAACATGTGATAAATGTGTCTCTCTTGAATAAAAAATTATTGATCTATATCAATTTATATACAATTATGAAAAAGGGAAAAATGGATTGGATAATGTTCTAAGTAGTCAAAGATATGTTAATGATAAAAATAGATTATGACTAAAATTGAAAATTCTAGTCAAATAAAAAAGACTATCTTTATCAAATATAGCAATGTTTCTAGCAATGTTCAATCTAAAAAAGTATATCATAATATGCATTGTAGAAAGACATATAACAAAAATTATTTTTATGATCATTTTCCCTATAGTAAGTTTCTTTGGATTTTACTCCTTTCTTATTGATAATGTCAAAAAAATGGGAGAAGAGGTATGGTTATTTTTGTTCATTATTCATGATACTAAAGACAAAACATGAACTGCAAAATAATGAAGGAGATATACAATATAAGGGATGCATCAATTGTCAAACAAAAACTTCCCATCAATATTTTTTGTCACCATGAAAAAGGGGGAGATTGTGAAGAAGATTTTTGTCATCTATTTTAGTTTAGTTTTAATGAAGACAAATGCTTATCAAAGAAGAAATATCAAAGAAGAAAAAGTTTGGAATCAAAAATCAGAATGCATAAGCCTATGGATATTTTGGAAGTAAAGAAAATTGATCTTGATGTTAAGATACTCAATTGCAATTGATTATGTATAAACTTTAGATGCTCAGAAAAACTTTCATACATTCATCTCTAAAGTTTTTCCAAACATTCATACATCAAGACATTTCATGCCAAGTCTTTTAAAATGTAAAAAAAAAAAGTTTTACTTGAGTTCAATCGATTTTACTATTCATGCAATCGATTGCACATCCATTCTGCTAGTTAAGTTTGAATTTATTATGTTTCCTTAACTGTGGCAGTTGGAAACCGTCGTAATTTACATATTTTTGAACCATTATTTAAATTTGAATATTTTTTTTGTAACTTGTGGTAGATTGAAACTGTCGTAATCACACTTTAAAAATCATCGTCTTAGCTTATTTCCATTGTTGTTTTAAATATGAAAATTATTTTGCACTTTTTAAATCAGGTATCCATTTTACTGTTTTAAGAAATGATGTATAGAATATAGAATTGTGTATTTTCATGAACCATTATCATTCTAAGTTATTGCAAACCTTCATAGAAATGTCTCAAACTTATCCATCTATTATAAGACGTTTCTTAGGTTGTAATTAAGATAAAATACATCATAATTTCAAATTACCACCTTCATGCAAAATTCACATACATTTCAAACAATTTTCAAAGTGTTCATACATCACAAAAGAATGAAACTTTGTGTATAAACTTTCATATCATTGAAAAAGTTTCATCCAAATTTTTGAGCACTTAAGGTTCATATATTATTAAACTGTACATTAAAAGAGAATATCAATTTTCTATTAAAATGTATTCAAGAACAACTTCATATATTCAAATTTGTTCAAGTATTGTAATTGATCTCCAAGTGTCTGGTGACTTAATTTGTAAAGAAAGTGTGTGTACTTTCTAAAAGTGTTTGCAAATAGAAAGTGATAGATTTTATGTTTGTGTTGTAAAAGGTTATTTGGTTCGAGGAGATTCAAAGTCCACCATAATTATGGTGTTTGTGAAAAGTTCCTTTGAATTGGATTGATTTAAAGTCCATCATATGTTTGTTGTTTATGTTAAAAGATTGTAAGAGAGGTATTAACGTGAAGATAAAAAGGATAAAAAGTCAAAAAGAGTATATATCGCTTTGGAAGATAATGATGTGAGTACAATATTCTTATGATGAGTTCCAGTGTGTACTTTAAATCAATGATAAGAAGACAATGATGAGAAGACAATGTTGTTTATGTTAGAAGATTGTTGTTTATATTAGTGTCATACCCCAAAATTCACCCTACCCCGATACAACTTTCATCAGATCCATGATCCTACTACACATGCATGCTTTCATTATTTCATTGTCATAATTTCATTGAACTTTCATAACCAAATACATATTACACGGACTCAAGGCATGATGTTTACACCCGGAAAAAACTGGGGTTATCCGGTTAAAGTTCTAAAAAAAATTAAAAAAAAATTGTCTGGGTAATCGATTACCCTAATCATGGTAATCGATTACCCAGACCAAAAATTGATTTTTTGGCTATTTTAGACTGTGTAATCGATTACCCTAATCATGGTAATCGATTACACAGACCAAAAATTGATTTTTTGGCCATTTTGGACTGTGTAATCGATTACCCTAATCATGGTAATCGATTACACCTGCGCAGACAACAGTATTAGCTCTGTTTTTTACCCAGAGTACCTTTTGGTTCACCCACTTCAACCCCTTTGCTTCCTCTATAAATAGAGCACTATCCCCACTCATTTTTCAAGCTTGAAAGCCACAAAACCTCTGTCCAAATCACATTCAAGCTCCCTCTTTTCAACCTAAACCCTAACTCACCCAAACCCTCTTTTCTTCTTTAAACCACCCAACCACCATGTAAAAATCCACAATCTCCACACAACATAAACAGTAGCAAACCTGTGACCTTCACTTAGATATTCATTCACCACCACCACATAAACATACAACTTCCTTCCCTTCTATTTTTCTACCACAGCAACCATAGCCACCCTCTTCCAAGCTTTTTGCTTCATTCTCAAACCCAAACACAACAACAACCTAGTTTTGACACCACAATCTTGGTAATATTTTGGACTCAAACTCCTTGACATTTTTTGGTTTTGTTTTGTGTTTGGAAATGGGTTTTTACTCTTGGTTTGTGTTTTGAGAGATATTTGAGTCAACTTTGAGACAAGTGGTTTTTGTTGGATTTACACCCTTTTGGGGATTTTTTGCTCTTACTACATTTTATCCACCATTTTCAATCAAACCTTGTTTCTTGTTATCATTTAATATTTATTGTTGACTTGTTGTTCACATTTATTTGGTTGATGAGATCTATTAGATCATGACTATGGTTGTTTAGAGTTGATAAAACCTTCAATGTTTCAAACCTATTAATGATTGATCAATAGATCCTTCATGATACTTTGAGGCATTGATAGGTTGCCTCTATTTCAACCATGTTTGGGTCATTTGATACATAGATGAAACCATTTTATTTACATTAACTTGTTATTCTATTTGCTTATTGTTATTATACTAACCACTAACTACTAACTCCTAACATTTACATTATTGCACTTTACTTCCTTGTAATTTATTTTATTGTTCATTTACATTCACTAACCATTATTATTGTGATATTGTCATTCTGTATCTTGTGATTTACTTTTATATCATTACCTTGTAATTTACATTCAAGTACTCATTATCATCATCATTGTATAAACTCATCATGCATGTTTATTTACTTGTTATTTATTTTATTGTCATCATACATTAAAAATAACAAAAACATGATAAAATGGTAAAACCAAAAATATTCACTCCACTCTTAAACAACTTGGACTTAGAGGATTTCATCTTAAGACCTTTTCTTGGAAGCCTTCCTTTACTATTTGTGATACTTTGTAAACACTTGGATTTTCATCCGTAACTTACATGCACGTTGTAAGAATGGCATCATGGCACCACCTTAGGGGGATATGTTTGTAAGACCATTATCCTTTGTTTAGCTTAGGTCACTTTTTGCACACAAAAGGCTTTCTCTTGGGCTACCTTACAATGAGACTCTTTAATTTCTTGTTGGTTACTTTGCATTCATGTTGCATAAGCCAAATTTCATAATCAAAATAAAATAAACCCTTGATTCAACGTCAAGTGGCATTTTCATAATCAAATTCAAAACACCTAATAATCACGCTTGTTATTATGCACCACGAGCCTTAAGTGGTGGAGAATGAGTGAGAATGAAGCATTCCTACCCTTACTCTGATTATTTTGGACGCAAGACGCTTGGCTTGTTGTCTAGAATAATCACCTCCGCCCATATATTTTAGTACAAAATAATCACAAATATTCTTTCATAAAACCCTTATTCAAGGTAAAAAACAATATAAATCATCAAACTCATTTTTGTGCCTTAGGGCATCATCCTGAAAACCCTTTTCTCAAAGGTAAAATCAACCAACACACAAACATTTTCTACTCCGAACTACGGAGCTCTGATTCCTCATCCCCGAATGAGTGATACGTAGGCACAAGGACCCCAATCCTTGGCGAGCACTATAATAACAAAAACACCCCCTTCTTTTTACACATTCTTTTGAAAATAAAACAATAATAGATAAATCCCATGTATGTAAAACAACCCAAATGGTTCCTGTAGTGGGGTATTCGTTACCATTAGAGATATTGACTAAATCTAAGGTAAACCATGCAAGTCGAGTCGCCACCGCACTTCTATTTATCCAAAGGAATGGTTAGAAAGCGAACAAAAACCTAAAAGTTTTATCGAATCAAAAACTAGTAAAAATGTCAGAGATCTGGGTAAGGGGGTTGGTTATGCGATGGGAAGATTTTAAGCACCCAAAACATCCTAGGTACTCCTAGGGAGCCCTTTTCACATTTGTTGTAAGGTTGGTATTTTGTGAAAAATTATTTGTGTAAACATGATTGAAGAGATGAGAAGAGAATATACAAGTTATTTACATTTTGTGTTTGGATGGATGAACCCATTGCCTACGTACCATCTTAAAAAAGATTAGGATCAAAACCTCGTAGTTCGGGGTAAAAATCTCAAAAAATGAATTGGTGAATTGATTGGTCCAAAAGCCTTAAGGTCTTTTGTTATCCAAGGGAGAAAACTCAAACTAAAACCACAAATCCACCATGTGAGGATAGCTTCAACATGCTAGTGAGGGGTTAACCCTATAATAAGCATGGAAGACTCACTGTCCATCACTAAGGATATAGGTCAGTATTACATCTACCTCAAGGATAACTCAAACCTAATAGCTAAAGGTTATGGAAAATTTGATTAAGAAAATGGTCATTGAAACCACAAAAGTATTTGAATGAGTTGTATTTACCAATGAAAAGTATTTACAAAATATGGTCAAAGTGGATTTAAGGATTCAATTCAAAATAAGTGTTATGAAAAGAAAGTTTGAAAATCAAAAGCATAAAGCTTAGGTTTCTAATGTTGGAAAAGAAATGTTAAATGTTTGCACAAAAGTTTTGGCTTGGGTTAGACTGGAGAGAAGAAGAAGAATGGCTAAAGTCCTAATCATACAAGAGATGAGGGATAAGAAGCAAGACCACAAATGAAGTTCCTCTCTTGAGATCATATTGATGATCCAAGTAGCTCCCATCCTTTGGAATATGCAAGCAAAATAATAGTAAGCTCAAGCAATCAAAATAATCAAACAAGCTCTTGGAAAGTTCCTCAATGGCTCTTAGATTTCTCTCTCTTAGAAGCTTATGGAAATGGTTCCTCTCTTAGGCCCAATGTTGGAATCCCTAGCACAAGAACAAACACATTAAAAAGTTCTATCAAACAAACCAAGAATGAACAAGAAGGAGTTTAGAAAGTGGTCTCTTCAAAGTTCTCTTTAGCAATTATAGCATTCTAAAGGCCCAATGCCTAGTTGCTCTTTGACTTTTATAGCACTCTAAAGGCCCAATGCCTAGTTGCTCTTTGACTCCAAATTTCCATAGGGAAAGTCCTAAAGTCTAAGTCCATTTGTCCATTTCTTTGTATTTGGTCCACAACAATCAAAACAAAACACAAGCACAATGATATATACACAATTATGTGCTCAAGTGAGCAAAAGGCAAATTGCATTAACATAAACATGTGCTCAAATGAGCAAAGGGAAAAGCAAATGAATAATAAGTACAAGAATAGTAAATTGCATAAATGTAAAGTGCAAAGAGTAAATGTTAATGGTTAATGGTTAATGGTTAATGTTAGTAGTTAGTGTGCCATAAGGCAAATTTAGCGCTATGTTAAGCAATCGTAATTGGACTTATGTAGAAGTCACAACTATTTGAGGCCGATCAATAATAATGTAGGCAACAACACAAGTTAGAGGTCTTGATTAGTGAATCAAACTCCAACAACTTGCCATGCCAAAAAGAAGATGAGAAATGATCTTGTATTGATTTAGGTTCTTTGCATGATTTAGGAAGCAATCTATCCTTAATGCAAAGCCATTCACTTGATCCATGATCAAGATGAATTAGATTTAAATCAAGGGAGATTAAACCTCCATGTATCAATGCTAACCACCAATATTTAACTCATTGATCAAAAAAATAAAAGAAGAAGAAGAAGAAGATGAAGAATATTAAAGGGCATTAATGGAAATGGTATGTATTAATCAACAAATGTTGACCAAAGATAGGGAAGATCAAGGTCAAACAATAGAAAACAGAAGCAAGATGGAGATTAGAAGTCAAGAAACAAGTCAAATATTTTTGGCATTTTTAATATTTAAAATAAAACTTGAATTAAAAATGTAAAACCCCAATTTTGTCCCTAAGATCCCTCATGGCATCATAACATTGCATTTGCAAAGCCTCAAGGGTCATGAGCATCTTGGTTCCCTTTGCCTTTGGGTGGGACTTATTATGAGTGGTTTGAGATCACCAAGCATGCTTGAATTGTATATCATTGCTTTTCTTATTTTGTTTACTAACCAAAAGCACAAAAATATGTCACTAACATCTTTTGTTTGTAGCTTGAGTAATCACAAGGTCAAGAGCTTCAAGGAGGTCCTTTGTGCAGAGGTATAGCCAAGTGAAGATGAGAGCAAGCATGGTAATGGTTCCCAAATCTCTCATCCATCAAGTATGCCTCCCTAGTATCTCAATTCATCATTTTGATCAAAGCAAGTCAAAGGGTTTGAGGTTTGTTCCCCAGAGAAACCCTAATTCATCTGTGCACTACAATGCCTTGCTCTTGAAGCAACCTCAACCCATGATCAAATTTAACCAAGGGAAGTTATTTAACTCATCATTTCATGCATATTTGAACTTATTTGAGTGTCCTTAATCATCAATTAATCAAGATATGAGTTGTGGACTTGAGAAGTTGATTAGTCAATTCATCTGACTATTTTGAAATGCACTGAGACCTAACTTTTTATGTGTTGGTCAAATGGAGATGATTCCAAAAGAATTAATGTTCTTAAGGACAATGTTAACAACTTTCATGTTCACCAAAAATTGATTTGAAGCTTGGAAGGTCATCATCCATTCCAAGACATTATAGGTCATTTTGACTGAAACCCTAATTTTAGGTCAACTTCCCAAGGACACAACTCATTAATTTTTTATGATTTTGAGGTGGGATCAAATGAATTGGAAAGCTTAATATGTCTACTTCAAATGTTATGTTAAGAAAAATTTCAAAATCTCAAAGGAAATACATGTGATAATGCAAGACATTATAGGTCCTTTTGGACCAAATGCATTGAAAGGCAAAAAAGTCCAACTTAAAATGCCCATAAATCTTTCATCAAAAATCCAAATGATGCAAAATTTAAGTCCATTTTGATTTTCTTGAAGAGATCTACAACTTTGATGTTGGAGGTTTTTTCATTTGAGGCTTGCATCATCAAAACAGAGGGGCTTGAACATTGGCCAAATTTAGAAACTTTGCCTTTACATGTTTTGCACCTTGCACTTTAAACTCAAATTTCACCAATTTCCACACTTCAAATGGATTTTTTCCCAACATAACAATTATTCCTTACATCAAAACCTTTCCAACCATTACTCACATGCTCATGTTTGGATCTGGCAAATAGCATTTTCAAAGAGGGGAAGTTTTTGGTTCAATTATGCATAACACCTCAAAACTCCATGCACAAGCCATTTCACTCCAAACCACGCGTCCAATTCATCTCACATTCATTTCAGATTGCATTTGACATTGAATTTGGGCCTTTTTCATGATCATGCAAGCCCATGCAATGAATATCCAATTCCATGCACATGGCTTTGATCACACTTACCTTGCCATTCCATCTATAAATAAGGACCTCACTCCATTCAAATTTCATCCATGAATCAACCTGAAATGCTGCTGAACTGAAAACCTAACCTCTTACCAAAGAAGCTATTTCACTTTTCTTCAAATTTTTCAGATCTAAAATTCAACTACATCTGGTTGAATCTTTGGATCTAAAGCTTCTAGACCTTCATCCTTTAGTTCATTGATCTTCTGTTTTGATAAAGGAAGCAAGGAATCAAGCTCAAATCTTCAGAATCCAAGGTTGTGCTTCAACTGGTTTTTTCTTCGAAACTCATCATCTATTGATCTATTTGCTTGGCTTTTGTGTTGGCTGAAGTCCTCTCAACAGAGGCATCATTACTGTGCATTTAATTTTTGAAATCCATCAAGTTCACATGAACATCACAGAATTTCCATCTCTGATTTCTCTCAATATAGAGATCTAGAGTGGAATTGAGTGATACAGGGATGATGTACATCATCCCAGCTTTCCAATGATGTATGGATCGTGTATTTTGGTTAAGTTTTTGAAACCTGCAAATGTCACCGGAATCTTCATGCTCACCGGAGAAGAAGGTGGCTCCGGTGGCCGTCCCTTTTCCAGATGCGTTGTGGATCGTTGGATTGAGTTTCCCAGATCTAATCCTGGCCTTCGCTTGTTATGACTTATTTTAATTCATTGTGTTACGCGTGGACTTTGGTCTATGGTGGAAGCGCGTTTCTGGAGCGTGTGATCTGCCAGCTCAATTAATGAGCTCAGATCTAACGCTCCTGGTTTTTTTGAATTTCTTATTTTCTGATTTTATTTCTTTTATTCTCATTATTTTCAAAAATTCATATCTTCTTCATTTTAATTCCAAAAAATATGGGACCAATTGCATTCTTATCCAAATAATTTCTAGTTTCTAATTTTGATTTTTAATATTTTTTATTTTGTAATTTGATATTTTTTGTGAATTTTCTCTTTTCTGGTTATTTTTAATTCATTTTAAATAGTTTTTGATATTCAAAAAATACAAAAATATTTTCCTAACCTATTTGAATGATGATGAATCTATGAAAAATATTCTCATCAATTTTTTAATTGATTTGAGATTTATTTGAGATTTTAGTTCAATTAGGTTATTTTTATTCATTTTTAATTGATTAAAAATAGTTTCTGACTTTTAAAAATGCTGAAATTTTTTGTCAAACTTTATTTGACCTTGTTGAACTTGGGATAAATCACTTGGACCTTTCAAGGTTGATTTGAAGTGATTTTGAAGTTTGACCTTTCTTTTATTTTTAATTCAAGTTTATTTTAATATTAAAAATGCAAAAAAATATTTTGCTTATTATTTGACTTCCAATCTTCATCTCATTTCTGATTTCTCATTGTTTGACTTTGACTCTCAATATCATTTGGTCAACACACATGGATTGGTACATTCTTATTCACCTTATGCACTTTATTCTTTCCATTTCCTTTTCCATTATTCACCTCTTTTTTCTTCTTCTTCTTCTTCCTTCTTCTTCTTCTTCTTCTTTTTCTTTTTGATCAATGAGTTGAAGGTTGATAAGTTGGCATTGATTAGGGAGACTTAACCTTCCTTGATTCAAATCTAATTCATCTTGATCAATTGATCAAGTGAATGGCTTTGCATTAAGGATAGGTTGTTTCCTAAATTATGCAAAAGGCTTAAACCAATACAAGACCAATTCTCTTCTTCTTTTTGGCATGGCAAGTTGTTGGAACTTGGTTCACTAATCAAGACTTCTAACTTGTGTTTGTTGCCTACATTATTATTGACCGGCCTCAGATAGTTGTGACTTCTACATAAGTCCAATTACGATTGCTTAACATAGCGCTAAATTTGCCTTATGGCACACTAACTATTAACATTAACCATTAACAATTAACATTTACTTTATGCACTTTACTTTTATGTAATTTATCATTCTTGCACATATTATTCATTTGCTTTTTTCCTTTGCTCATTGGAGCACATGTTTATGTTTATGCCATTTGCCTTTTGCCCACTTGGGTATATAATTGTGTATATATCTTTTGTGCTTGTGTTTGTCTGTTTGTTGTGAACCAAATGCAAAGAATTGGACATAATGGACTTAGATTTTAGGACCTTACCCAAGCAAATGGAGTTCAAAGAGAAACTAGGCATTGGGCCTTTAGAATGCTTAATATTGAAGATAACATTGAAAGGACCATATTCTAAACTCCCTCTTGTCCATTCTTTGATTGTATTATAGAACTTTTTGATGTGCGTTCTCTTGTGCCAGGAGTTCCAACTTGAGCTTAATTAAGGAACCATTACCATGAGCTTCTAAGAGAGAGAGATCCAAGATACCTTGAAGAGCCTTCCAAGAATTCATTGATTGTTGGTTGCTTGAGTTTATGCTTGTGTGATTGCTTATTCCAAAGGATGGGAGCTACTTGGATCATCAATATGATCTCAAGAGAGGAACTCCTTGTGTGGTTTTGTTTTCTTCTCCCTCACCTCTTGTATTACTTAGGATCTTAGCCTTTCTTCTTCTTCTCTCCACTCTAACCCAAGCCAAAACTTTTGTGCAAACATTTAACACTTGTTTTCAACATTAGAAACCTAAGCCTTATGCTTTTAATTTTTAAACTTTCTTTTCATAATACTCATTTTGAATTCAACCTTTAAATCAACTTTGACCATTTTGTACATACTTCTAATTGGTAAATACAACTCATTCAAATACTTTTGTGGTTCCAATGGCCACTTCCTTAATCAAACTTTTTTCATAACCTTTAGCTATTAGGTTTGAGTTATCTTTGTGGTAGATGTAATACTCACCTATATCCTTAGTGATGGACAATGAGTCTTCCATGCTTATTATAGGGTTAACCCCTCACTAGCATGTTGAAGTTATCCTCACATGGTGGATTTGTGGTTTTAGGTTGAGTTTTCTCCCTTTGATAACAAAAGACCTTAAGGATTTTGGACCAAATTAATTCACCAACTTGTTTTGAGATTTTTACCCCGAACTACGAGGTTTTGATCCTAATCTTTTTTTAAGATGGTACGTAGGCAATGGGTTCATCCATTCAAACACAAAATGTAAATAAACTTGTATATTCTTTTCTCATCTCTTCAATCATGTTTGCACAAATAAATTTTCACAAAAAAAATACCAACCTTACAACAAGTGTGAAAAGGGATCCCTAGGAGTACCTAGGATGTTTTGGGTGCCTAACACCTTCCCATTGCATAACCAACTCCCTTACCCAGATCTCTGACTCTCTTTTACTAGTTTTTGATTCGATAAAACTTTTAGGTTTTTGTTCGCTTTCTAACCATTTCTTTGGATAAATAGAAGTGCAGTGGCGACTCGACTTGTATGATTTACCTTTGATTTAGTCAATATCTCTAATGGTAACGAATACCCCGCTACAAAAAATAATAAAGAAAGGTCAAACTTCAAATTCACTTCAAATCAACTTTGAAAAGTCCAAGTGAATTATCCCAAGTTCAACAAGGTCAAACAAAGTTTGACAAAAAATTTCAGCATTTTTAGAAGTCAGAAACTATTTTAAATCAATTAAAAATGCATAAAAATAACCTAATTAAACTAAAATCTCAAATAAATCTCAAATCAATTAATAAACTGATGAGAATATTTTTCATAGATCTATCATCATTCAAAGAGGTTGGAAAAATATTTTTGTATTTTTTGAATATCAAAAACTATTTAAAATGAATTAAAAATAACCAGAAAAGAGAAAATTCATGAAAAATATCAAATGATAAAATAAAAAATATTAAAAATCATTTTTAGAAACTAGAAATTAAAATAGAAATAATGCAATTGGTCCCATAATTTTTGGACCAAAAATGAGAGAGATATGAATTTTTGAAATGAAATAGAATAAAAGAAATAAAATGGAAATTAAAATCAGAAATTAAAAATAAGGAAAATCCACACGCGTTGGATCCAAGCTCATTAATTGAGCTGGCGCATCAGACGGCTGTAGCATGCACGCGCATCATGATCCTCAGTCAACTGAATAACACAAATATTTAAAAAAAGTCATAAGATCCAAGAGCCCTGATTCAATCTGGGAATCATCATCAACGGTCTGGATCGAAACTGGCAAACGGACGGTGGCCAGCGCCACCGTCTTCTCCGGCTAGCTCCGGCGAAGGTCCAAATTTGCAGAGGAGAAAATGTTAACCAAAATGCACGATCCAGGTATCATTCGGAAGCTGGGGTGATGTACATCACCCCTGTGCCACTCAATTCCACTCTAGATCTCTAGATTGAGAGAAATCAGAGGTGGAAGTTCTGTGGTGTTCAAGTGAACTCAATGATTTTCAAAAATTGAAAGCACAATAATGTTGCCTCTATGCAGAGGACTTCAGATCACACAAAAACAAGGCAAATGGAACAATATACAAGCTGTTTCGAAGCAAAATTCAGTTGAGGAAAACCTTTGAATTGTGAGGAATTGAGTCAAGATCCTTGGATTCTTTTGCAAACAGAAAGCTCTATGGATCAAGTTGAGAAGGTTTGGGAACTTTAGATCTAAGAAAACAATCGAGGAAACTGAATTCTAGATCTGAAAATTGAGAGAAAAAAAGAGAGAGTTCCTTTTGTGTGGGTGTGAGGATTCAATTGCACAGCATTTAGGGAACCTTCAGGTTAGTGAAATGAAGCTCATATGCCATGTATTTATAGCCAAAGCCAGCTGATATGCATGAACAAAGTGTGTGCATGGATGAAGAGGGCCTCCATGCATGGGCCTGTACAGGCGCACGGAGGGCCCAATTCTGATTGGAATTGCAAGCTATTACCAAATGAAGATGAAATGGACGTGCAGAAATGAGGTCATAAGCTTATGCAATGTATTTTCAATGAGTTTCCAAAAATGCACTAAAACTTTCTCCTCTTCGAAAATGGCATGTCCAAAAATAAAATGCAACCTTATGAGTAATGGTTGGAAAGCTTGTTGCATAAGGAACAAATGTCATGTTGATCAAAACTCCATTTGGGCCTTGGAAATTAATGAAAATTGAGCTTGAAGTGTAGGGTGCAAAACATGCATTTGTGGAATTTTCAAAATTGGCCAAAGTTCAAGTCCTTCTGTCTCAATGATGCAAGCTCTAAATGATAAAATATTCAACATGAAAGTTGTAGATATTTTCAAGACAATCAATTTAGACTTAAAGTTTGCATCATTTGGATTTTGATGAAGACGTTATGGGCACTTGAAGTTAGACTTTTTCACAGTTCAATGCATTTGGTCCAAAGTGACCTATAATGTTTTGCATTATCACATGTATTTATTTTGAGATTTTGAAATTTTGCTCAACATAACATTTGAATTAAACACATTAATATTTCCAATACATTAAGTTTCATCTCAAAATCATTAAAAATGAAGGAGTTGTGTCCTTGGGAAGTTGACCCAAAATTAGGGTTTCAGTCAAAATGACCTATAATGTCTTGGAATGGATGATGACCTTCCAAGATTCAAATCAAATTTTGATTAACATGAAAGTTGTTCATATGGTTCCTAAGAACATTTATTCTCTTGGGGTCATCTCCATTTTTCAAACACATAAAAAGTTAGGTCTCAGTGTATTTCAAAATAGTCAGATGAATTGACTGATCAACTTCTCAAGTCCACACCTCATATCTTGATGAATTGATGATTGAGGACACTCAAATAAGTTCAAATATGCATGAAATGATGAATTAAATAAGTTCCCTTGATTGTATTTGACCATGGGCTGAGGTTGCTTCATGAGCAAGGCATAGTTGATGATCAGATGAATTAGGGTTTCCTTGGGAAACAAGCCTCAAACCCTTTGATTTTCTTTGATCAAAATGATGAATTAAGATACTTGGGAGGCATATTTGAATGATGAGAGCTTTGAGAACCATTGCCATGCTTGCTTTCATCTTCTCTTGGCCATATCAATGCATTTAGGATCTCCTAGAAGCTTTGGATCATGTGACTGCTCAAACTACAAACAAAAGATGTTAGTGACATCTTTTTGTGCTTTTGGTTAGTGAATAAAAATGATAAAAGCAATAATATATAATTCAAGCATGCTTGGTGATCTCAAACCACTCACAAGAGATCCCACCCAAAGGTAAGGAGCCAAAATGCTTATGATCCTTGAGGCAATGTAAATGCAATGCTATGATGCCATGAGGGATCTTAGGATCAAAATTAGGGTCTTACAGTTCTCATGGAGTACCATGGACGTAAGGGGTGGTAATACCTTTCTCTTACGTAACCGACTTCCGAACCCAAATCTCGGTTGCGAGACCGATTCCTTATTCTCTTTTAGCGCTTCCCGTGCGCATCTCTTTTCTGAGGGTTTTATCGACTATTTCCCCTCTCCTCTCTGATAGAGGTAAACTAAATAAAATTCGGTGGCGACTCTTCTGACTTTGCCTCTCTTTGGCATCTCTTTAGTCCTGGTTTCGTTATCGTGAAATTCCGGTAGCGACAATTAGTATATATCGCTTTTGAATATGACCATTGTTGAATTCTAGTGTGTACTTTCTGATGATGATGATGTTAGTAATTTTGACTCAATTAATAAACCTTCGTATGATGAGTTACATGATGCTTCTAATGATTTGTATGATGAACATATAAACCTTTCTAAGTTAAATGCCAAGAAAAAGAAAATTATTTCTTCTTTAGATAGTAAATCTAATGACGTGTAAAAAGAGTTAGATAAAATTAAAGAAAAGGTTGACATTCATGCTAGTTCTTCAACATGTGATAAACATGTTTCTCTTGAATCCAAAAAAAATTGTTGATCTAAATCAAGTTATACACAAAAATTCCAATGGAGGACTTTCATCAATGGTCATATTCGAAGCAACTCATCCATTTGCTAACTGTTGGAATACTAAAGTGGTGGCAATCATATATTCCTTATAGACAAAAATCTCAATATTCTAAAATAAAACTAAAAGATTGGAATAAACATAATTTTGGTCTTGTTCAAGTCAAAGTGATGCAAGATGGAGACAACTTAAAAGATATTAAAAGTGGAATTGAATGTCATGGTCATTCTGAATTGCTTAAAGATCAAGAAAAGAGAGCTCAAGTCAACCTTGATTTAGCTCTCAACCTTGAAGAAGCTTATTGGAGAAACAAATCTATAATTAATTAGATTACAAAAGATGACAGAAATACCAAATTCTTTCACAAATGTGTTAAAATGATAAACACAACAAAATGATAAGCACAATCGTTAGTTGGTCCAGTGGTGATTGGCGTTGGACTTGGTAGGGAGGACCACAATTTGATCCCCCGCAACTGCGATCGAGAGAGGACTGAAACCACTTAATGCCATAACTGACCCTCGATCTGGATTAGTCAGTCTAGTGGACTGGATATTGGTGGTAAAACCAAACACAAAAACTTTTCAAAAGTAAAAAATAAACACAACAAAGCTTATATCTTGTCTTAAGATAAATAATAAGGTCGTAAATGATAAAGGGTGCATAGAATCTCGTATAACTGGTCACTTCAAGAATTTGTTTAACAACTCTTATATTTTGTAGGATAATGATATAACAAAAGATATCATTCCTTCCTTGGTCTTTGATTAAACCAATGTTATGGTCATTACTATGATGAACCTTAATAGTGATAGTGAACCAAACCCTGATGGATTTGGTGCATTTTTCTACCAAAAGTATTGGGAAATTATAAACTATGATGTGATAAATTTATTATTCAATTCTTCAAGGTTGAACGGATTCTTCCTTATTACAACTATAACACCATTACTCTCATTCCTAAGTGTCCCAATGTTGAATTCCTTGTATGATTCAGACCCATTACCTTGGAAAACTTCAAACACAAAATTATAACTAAGATTCTTATTAAAAAAATAGCTATCATGCTTCCATCTCTCATTTACCTTGAAAATAAAAAGTTTTCATAAATGGCAAAAAATTAGGGACTGTATTTTTCTTTCCTTAGAAGCTATCAACCTTTTGGACAAAAAGAGCTATGGCAGTAATATGACCTTCAAAATTAAAATTAAAAAAGCTTTTGATTCCATTAATTGGTCCTTCCTCTTTAAAGTTTTGAAAGCCTTTGGTTTCAATAGTAATTTTTGTAATTGGATAAGGATCATTCTCCATTTCGCCTATCTACCTATTGGTCTCAATGGTAAACAAGTAGGTTACTTCATTTGTCAATATGGAGTGAGACATGGAGGGACCTTTGTATTCTCTCTTGTTTTGTACTACTGAGGAGGTTCTCTACAGAGGTATCACCAAGATAGTCGAAGAATAAACAAAGATTAGAGGACAAGTTTATTAATTAGAAATCTTGTATCTCCAACATATCTTCCTCTGTCATAATTTATAGTAATGTCACAACCAAAACCTCAAACTTTCTCATGTTTAAATTAAGAATTCTTAGGAAATTTAATATCATTATCTATCCTCATAATATTAAATACACCATTAATGTTCTTTGGGAACCTCTGTTTCTTGGTTGGATTAACTATAATATTTATGGTGTAGTTTTAGGGACCCCGTCTCTTTGTGCTTAGGAGACATCTTTAGAAATGATATGATGGAACATATTGAAAGTTTTTCTTACTTTATTGATCAAGGAAATGTTATCTAGTATAGCTTAGACTTTCTATGTTGGATATTGAATAGGTTTTGATAGAGAAATTGGAAGAAAATTTGGTTGGAATCAGATTCAATGATGGTCGTGAAAGCTTTCTATAATTCTTCTATGGTCCCTTGGCGCATAAAGAGTAAATGGTTTAATTGCATGTTCATCTCTAATCAATGAACTTCAGGATAACTCATATCTATAGATAAGATAACACTTATGATGATACTATTGATATAGTCTTGGTTATGTATCTAGGAAATTTACTTGGTTTGATTTTATACATGATATCATATACGAAGATTTCTTGTGTAACAAGATAGGCTTACCTAGACTTCAAATATCTTCCTCTTAAAGGATTTTGGTTTAGTCCCCCTCTTTTGTTTGTTCCTCTCTTTTGGTTATATATTGACTTTGCCTTTGCTTTAAAAAAATTAAGAAACACAATTTACCACTCTCTTACTTCTTTTTTTTATAAATGAAAATTTACATCATTTTATTTATAAACAAATTGAAATACATTGTAAATTATAATTAAAATTAGTGTGACTAACATAATAGTGAGTTGCTCAGTTGAGTGCGTATGCAGTACCATTAGTTTGTCTTTTAACAAAAAACTATTCGATTTTTTAATGGCGGCAAATATTACTTACACTTCTTAATAATTGTGCAAAGTAATTTTTAGGATGGATAACATTATCAACTTTATTCACTACGTGAAAATGGTTATACTCTATGGTAATATTAAGTTTTATCTTAATTTTAATTAATTGTAATGCTTCTCATAGCATCCATGTCTCCACTTCATTTGAAATTGGTGTTCTATGCAATACTATCATACGGGTAGTTAGATAACATGTAATGAGACTTTTTGTTATAATTTTGCTAAGAGTAGTTTAGTCTACTTATGTTTTATTATATATATCTTGTTTGTAATCCTTATTTTTCACAAGTTATGTTATTCATTTATTGAAATCTCTCTCTTTTTCTTCTTCTCTTGTTTTGTCATATATATTGTTAACAAGGTATCATAGAGCTTGGTTGACTCAATAGGGCATATGCAAACAATCAAAATTCTCATTCGAGTTTCTTGTTACAAATTGCTTCCTTATTAATTAAATTGCTTGGTCTCACCAATTTGTCTGTTACATTTTGTTTCTCTCTTTAAAATCTTTGATAATGGTTCTTTTGGGTTCCTCTATTTGAATTTGTTTGTGTTTTGAAGTCTTAGAATATTAGTAATGACCAATGAAAAATATGGTTCTTTTCAATCTGCAAGTGTTCATATGAATGGAAAAAATTATGATTATTAGAGCTATGTAATTAAAAAATTAAAGGAAAAAGAGCGTGGATTTATGTTGATAGAACGCATGTTAAGCTCATAGGTAAAAAAGATTAAGCATTATATGTAAAAGAGTTGGACACATGGGATGTTAGTAATTCAAAGATCCTTAGTTGGATCAATTCTTATTCTTCTTAGCTAATAGGCGTGCAACTAGAAGAATATGATACTATTAAGGATGTTTGAGATTATTTTAAACGTTTGTATAATCAATTTAATTTTGCAAAACAATACCAGCTAGAGAGTAACATTGGGGATCTTTAACCAAATAGTGTAACGATTCAAAAATTTATTCAACCATGACTAATTTATGGGATTAATTAGCTCTTATAGAATCACATGAACTAAAAGTCGTCAAAGATACAATGATCAAAGAGATGGGCTATATCTCGTTCAATTTATGATGACCCTCAAAGATGATTTTGAGAGTCTTCTTAGAAGTATTCTACATTGTACTCCTCTTCCCAATGTTTATTCAGTTGTTATAAAGTTGTTAGAAAAATAAATTAGAATTCAGTCTCACTAATCCAGTCTCACTAATATGATTTCAAATAAACAAACTCTTTACACTTCTCCATCTATTTTTGTTGCTTCTATTCATAAAGGAAAATCTCAAAGGATAAATGGAGTTAGAATTGATGAATGTTCTTTTTGTAAGGAAAAGGTTTGTTGGAAGTCACACTGTCCCAAATTGATAATATCGAATAAGGAGAACTTTAATAAATCATTATCTAATATTGTTGTTGGGGCTCATATTACCATTGGTTTTGGGTCTGGTCATGCATACCCATTTGAGACAACTTCTTGCCACTCATCTATATTTCATGTCTTCCTCCTCTGTTAAATAATTCAAACTCTTTTAGTATATCAGTTATGTCTCCTTCCATATGGATCTTTGACTCTAGAGAATCACATCATATGTCATATGATGATAAATCATTTGTGTATTTAAATCTTGTTTCATCTATGTTGGTTCTAACCAATGGTGGAACGCCTATGCCATTAGTAGGCATTGGTTGTGCCTTTCCTTATTTTATTATATTATATGTTTAAAATAATTTGTGTATTTAAATATTTATTAATCTATGTAGGCATATATGTTTATTATATTCCTAACCTTATTTAGAATCTTGATTTTAATAGTCAACTGTAAGATTCTAGCTATGTTATTACATTTTCTTCCACTTCGTTTGACAAAGTGAACTTGCTAAATTCTCAACTTTACATTCTAATAAATATATTTATATTTCATATGCACCATTTTACTTAGTTCCTTCTGATGTATGAGGTATATCACCAGTTCCTACCAATGGTGGAACTAAATATTATGTTTTGTTTATTGATGATTTGCTCATTATTGTTGGGCTTACCTTATGAAAAGCCATTATGAATTTTTTGACACTTATCATATGTTTTGTGTGATAGTTAAAACTCAACATAATGTTGTTACCGTGGATCTATGTTCTTGCAGGTATGAAGCTGATGATCCTAATATTGGTGACCTTTTTAGTATTTTGATGATGACATCACTTATGCTTGTTGAAGTCAGTGGTAATATCTTTCCAACTCTTTAATGATGGTGATTAACTTGAATACATATCAAGTAGGAGATTCAAGGTTCTAGTGAAATGCTTATATGCTTGTTCTATCTCACAAAGGAACTTGAAAGTGTAAAAGCTTAACTAACTGTGTCTTTCTGAGTGACAAGATTCTTGTAAAAGTAGGAGAGTAACTCCTAAGATAGTAAGGAAACTTACACACTCTTAAAAATACTTTTAATGCCTATCTTTACTTAAGAAAATCACTTAAAAATGTTGGCCTAGCTAGTTGATTAGAGAATTGTCTGCTTGATTAGAATAATTTTTGCAATGATCTAATTGATTAGATTATACACCTAATTGGTTAGATAATGCTTACTCGAGTCCATAATCGATTATGACAGTCTCTTAATGATTGGTAACACCTCTACATCAAAACCTTCTTTTATGGGCCATAATAATTGATTATTTGATACACCTAATTGATTTGGAAATTAATTCAACCCATGGATTGTTTCCATTATGATCCAATTTTTATCCTATATAAAGGAGACCTCTCCTCATTTCATTACACACCAAAATTTGGGGTTTTACTAATTCTTTATAGTTTATCCCCCCCTCTCTCTCTTTTTCTCTCTCTAAATTTTTCTTTTCACCAAAGTTGCCTTAGTGTGAGTGAAAACTACTTGTGAGGGAATAGGTATATCAGTACCGTGCCATTATTGCTATTTTCAAGAGTGTGACACTCTTGAATATGTGAGTTTAGTTCTTGAGATCTACCATTGAACATATATGTTTGGTTATAGAACTTAGCTTGCAAAAAGTTTTGTTCGGTTATTGAGACCATTTGATGAAATCTCTACTCTATTTGTGAGTACATCCCATGGAAAATCCCTCTTTTGGTTGAGGGAGATAAGTCAGTGTCAAATTTCTCAATTCGATTGTATAAAAGGTTTGTGGGCATAACCTGAAAAAGCTCAATATTTTAGTTAAATATCAAGAAGATCTCTTGGGGACATGACTAGGTCAATGTTTGGTCAAACGTGGATAACGCTTTAGTGCCATCTCTCTAACTCTATCTATTTTATTTATGTTATTTACTTTACAACTTTATTTACTTTTCGTTGCTTTTTATCTCTACTTTTGTGAATACTAACACAATTTTCTTCTTAGGTAATAAAACCTTTAAATTAATCACAAATTTTAAATACCACAATTCACCCACCCTCTAGTGCTTTGAGTCATTTTTCCAATTGTTATAAAGTGCTTCCATTGTGATTTAGGTGGTGAATATATCTCTAATAAATTCTTTGAATTATCTGCATACGTTGATATTATTCACTAGACATCTTGTACTGACACTTCTCAACAAAGTGGAGTTATTGAAACAAAACATCGTCACAATGTTGAGACTACTCATTCCCTTTTGTTGTTTGCTTCAGTCTAGTGTATTTTGGGGTGAATTAGTTCTTAATTATTATGTTTCTATTAATTGTAGTTTTTAGAAATGTAGGACTGGTACTATTTCTACTCATGATAGTGATATACCTTTTTTCCACCACGATTACCCAACTACCTCTCACGAACGATAATCTTAATCCTCTTTTTCCTTTCTCTCATTGCTATTGATCTCATGATCGTAAATCTACTCAATTTCTCGACTTTGTCTATTTCACTTAGTATGCTTCTGTTTCTTCTTTTCTAATATATATTCACAGTTTTTCTAAGCCCTCTTCCTATAAGGAGGCTATTCTTGACCCTCTTTGATAACAGTCTAAGATAGAAGAACTTTCTGCTTTGCACAAACAAATACATGGGAGTTGGTGCGACTTCCTACTGGAAAATGTGCTATTGGATCTTGTTGGGTACACAAAATCAAAACTAAGTGTGATGGTTTAGTTAAGTTCTATAAAACACGTCGTATTTTCAAGATACTATCTCAACAATATAACATAGATTATGAAGAAACCTTTGATCTAGTGGTCAAGATGACTATTAGTCACACTCTTATTGTTGTTTCATTAATTTTTCAGTGGCATATTTTTTAAATGGATGTTAAAAATGTGATTCTAAATGGTGATCCACACGAGGAAGTTTTTATGGTACCTCCTCCAAGTGTTCCTCATAATCAAAGGGAAATGTGTAAGTTTAATAAGGCTCAATATGATTTGAAACAAGCTCCACGAGTTTAGTTTGAGAAGTTTACCAATGTTATTACATCTCTTGGTTTCCGCTCTAGTTATCATGACTCGACTTTTTTTGTCAAGACCAATTCTCATATTCATATTTTACTCTTATTATATGTTAATGATATGATTATTACATGTGATGATGTTGGCGGAATTTATAATTTTAATTTAAAATTAACCAATCAGTTTAAGAAGAAAGATTGGCGTACTCTTCTCTACTTCTTGAGAATTGAAGTTTCATACTCTCTTAGAGGATACCTTCTCTCTCAATCCAAATATATTTCTAACACAATTGAACAAGCCTGCTTTTATGACACTCAAGCAAAAAATAGTCCTCTTAAATTAAATGTGAAATTTTTTCCTTCTGATGGTGTTCCTTTACCAGGTCCCACTCCATATCATACTTTGGTTGGTACCCGGTGTATCTTATGAATTCCATACCTGGCATTGCTTATGAAGTTCATGTTGTTAGTCAGTTCATTATTTCTCCCAATACAACATATTAGGCAGTTGATCTTCATATTTTTCATTATCTTCGAGGAACACATTTTTAAAGCCTCTTTCCCTCATCACTCTCTTTGGAGTTATACACTTTTTATGATGATTGGAATGGTGACTCCATGGGTCGTAGGTCTATAAAATGTTTTTTAATATTTCTTTGAGACTCTATTATTTCTTAGAATAGTAAAAATCATGCTCTTCTATAGAACTTGAGTGTCATATTATGACATCTACTACTAGTGAAATAGTCTGATTGCAATGATTACTTTCTTATATGGATGTCCCTCTTTCTATACTAACTTTTGTGTATTGGGATAACAAGAGTGTCATTCAAATTCCTCATGGATCAATATTTCATGAACATATCAACCACATTGAGATTGAATGTCACTTCATTTGTCACCATCTTCAACATAGAATGATTACTCTATTGCTTACTTATTCCTCCTTGCATATAGATTATTTTTTTATGAAGATTCATTTCATTAAATAGTTTCTTGTCTTGATTAACAAAATATCGATGCTTCTTATTAATATGTCATGAGTTTGAGGGAAAATGTTAGATAATGTACAATGGACATTTTTTTAATAATTTGGCTAAGGTTTGTTTAGCCTATTTATATTTTATAATATATATATTCTCTTTGTAATCTTTATCTTTGCAAGTTATCATATTTAGTTATTAAAACCCTGATCTCTTTCTTTTTCTCCTACTTTTCCATCTTCATTGTTAGAACAAACATCTTTATCGTCTCAGATACATAACCCATAGTCAAATCTTTTGTCACCTTGGAACATGCTTGCATTAATATTGCACTTTATCTCTCATGTTCTTGACTGCTTCTAGCTAGATTCAGACAACTCATGTGTTGTATCTGGTTTCTTCTTTATTGAAGATCAATCTGCAAGAGAGAAAACAACTTTTCTTGCAATCTACCAAAGTGTATCGCAAATAACTTAGTTTCTTTTCTACCAAAGTGTCATTTCCATCAAACATTTTTTATATGGAGAAAGGTAGGACAACAACTAAAAGGTTGCTTCTATTAAACTTATTGTAATATTTGTTATCCAATGCATAATATTCAACAATCACAATTTTTTTGACAAACCTCTATTACGGATGCACAATTATCCATGGCAACATAACTCGTACATCCAGATACCTACCCAAATCCTCCTTTAGTTTGACGGGGAAATTCCGTTTTGTTTGGGTTTTGGTACAGGTTTGGGGTTTTCGCCTACGAACCCAACCCATTTATATAAACATGTGATTTACTATTTAGTTTTGATAATTTAAAATATTAGTTGTCTGATCAATGCTTTGAATTTTTTAGATTTTACTTTATCATTTGAAATATGTGAAATGTATGTTTGGAAATTTTTGGGATTGTTTCACTTTTTATTTGTAATATAATTTGATGTTGAAGAAAGAAATTATTTCTATTAAAATAATTGATTATAATGCACAGACGACAATAGGGAAGGGATACCCATACTCAACATGGATCCATTTGGGACGAGTTTCGATGTTCCATTCTTCATCCCTGATAAAAATTAGTGTGCGGAACATACATTTATCAAGATTTTAAATTTGGATATGGGAAAGGTAAAAACTGTCACTGGCTCCGCCAAGTTATCATTCCTATGCGCAATGAAGAAAATGGTGCAACCCATTCTCTTGATGATTCACACATGTCACACAATCCTACACACAATGTACCCATTTTTGTGACAACTACATCATACCAAGACTCCTCTAAGAGCTCTAAAAAAGCATATTAATTTTGTTTAATGCTTTAAGCTTTAAAATTTCTTTCCAATTATCTACTAATCTCGATTTTTTTTAAAATAACCATGTTTTTCAAAAAAAATACGAAAATAACCAACTTTTCAAATTTTTTTCCAAAATAACCATGTTTGAGGGAGGATGCGCCAGGGGAGTTGGCGCACCCCCAAAAAAATAAGAGGAGGCGCCAGATGCATTGGCGCACATGCATTGGGCCTCATGAAGAGGCGCCAATACAGCTGGCACCTGCATGGCCCTCCAAGAGGAGGCGCCAATACAGCTGGCGCCTGCATGACCCTCCAAGAGGCCCAATGCATGTGCGCCAATGCATCTGGTGCCTCCTCTTATTTTTTGGGGGTGCGTCAACTCCCCTGGCGCATCCTCCCTCAAACATGGTTATTTTGGATTTTTTTTTGAAAATTTGGTTATTTTCGTATTTTTTTTGAAAAACATGGTTATTTAAAAAAAATCACTAATCTCATATGAGACAAGTCTATAATATTTTCTATTGTATAATGGTAATATCCCGACTTTATTGAATATTTATTGTCTCAGACTAACCTCCACATTAGGTTATTAGCAGCATAAATTTTCTAACAGGAATTTGAAAAATATCTAAATCCCGTATTCTTTCTACCGATGACTCTTATAGTCAATAAAGTAACCTATTGCCAAAATTTTCTTAATCTCTAATCATTTTACCATTTTTTTTTCATAAATTTTATTTTTCTCATTTTTTTATAATTCTTTCAATTTTATTATTAGTTTGTAAAAACTAGAAATCATTTTTACCGGATATAAAAAAGGTAAATTCTTGGGTACCCTTTAGTTCTAGTTGGATATCAGCATCTTTAGTGTTAATTGATTTAAAATTTTATTTTATAAAAATTAAATAATATTAAAAAATAATGTGACATTAAATATACTCATTTGATTGGAGCAAGATATCGGTAATCAACAAAATTCAAAGGTACCTGAATGTTCACCAATAAATTTTTTAAAGATGACAAATGATTTTAAATTTTAAATAATATTAAATTTATAATTATCGATAGAGTAACCATAACTAAGTTTTTTGGGTTACTTTTCCCACTCTAAAGATTGCTCCCACGTCTCAGGGAAAAATTAAAACTACCATTGAAATACAAAAATGTACTTCTGAACGCACCCTAGTTTACACACAGTCCATTTATAAGTGCGTCAAACCCTATTTTTTTCAAAAATTAAT
This sequence comes from Lathyrus oleraceus, assembly GCF_024323335.1. Classification (NCBI taxonomy): domain Eukaryota; kingdom Viridiplantae; phylum Streptophyta; class Magnoliopsida; order Fabales; family Fabaceae; genus Lathyrus; species Lathyrus oleraceus. The sequence goes on along the minus strand of NC_066580.1, from coordinate 25,275,040 downwards.
ACGGAAATGCATCTTCGTGTAACTTACGAAAATGCACCTCCAAATGAGTTTTTAAATAAATAAAAAATGCGAGACCCCCACCCCTCCCCTTCCTCATTTCCAGCATACTCTCTTAAACTCTCTCAAACTCTCAAACTCTCTCGACTCACTTTCAAGTTTCTACTCTCAATATCCAATCAATCGAAGTGCTCAACATCAAACTCACATTTAATAATTTTTTGATAGGTAGTTTTGATGAGTAATTTGTTTTGACCATGTTTGGTTTCCATACATTTTCGCCATTTGCATTTTTTCTGAGTTGCAGGTTAATATAGAAATGAACTTCCGTATTTGTTTGAAATTTAATTTACCAGAAATACATAAGTGCATTTATGTATTTTGTCTGTTTGCATTGTTTGACATGATTTTCAATGTGTTTCATTTGGGTTTTATTTTTTCTACTTTTTATTGCTTGTGTGGTTTAATTATAGAAAACATGGCTAATAACCAAGATTGGTTGAAGCTTGGCAGAGTGTCGTAACTGTTGGAGAATTGCCATCCAAGGTGCAGCGGAATTTAAAATTTTCTCCATTTAGTGATCCTTACGAATGGGCATGATCAGTGATAGAATCGTTACCTCTTGTGGCGATTCAAACCTTTGGTGCAGATCTCTGATAATGATCAAAACCTTTGATACAGATCCACGGGGCGATCACGAACGTTGAATGATGACAACGTCTCTACTCAGTCCACACGAACGGATTCCTTCAATCGCAGTGCTAGCTGTTATGAATGAAGGCTTTGAGTGAGAGAGAGATACGAAATTCCAACTCTTCAGTTGTGTTTTCTGTCTCAGTGAGTGACAATGCTTCTACCCAAGGGGTTCTATTTATAGAACTACTTGTGTGGGCTTCAAGCCAAAAAGCCCACTTAAGTGCATTTTGGCCCATATCTCATAAAATGCCAAAATCACTTAAGTATTTGGTACCTTACCATATTTCGTATTCTACTTAAGTACACCGTACCTTACGATGTTCCTTAATTATTCTATCTCTCATCAATCCGTCCTTTGTGTGTGACCCTATAGGTTTTCGCGGCGTTGGCAATTATATTAAATCACGCATTTAACATAATAAATAGTGAGCGGTATCTAGCAACACATCACTGCTACCTAAGTCACGAAAATGTCATGTGATCTGACAAAACCTCCTGTGATAATAATTATGTGTATAATTACCCCTTTGCCCTTATGTCTATATTGAACACAAGGTATAGACCGTGTCACCCTTGTCCAGTTCAATATTGGGCCCATAGACATTTATCCTGTTACGCAGGATTGGCAAATTCCATCTAGGACACTCATGTCCCTCAGCATGTTTCGTGGAGTACCCATCAACTGTCTTTATGGTTATCCAGTTACGGACAACGTTGGATCAGCAATAAAGCACTCGACTCTACATCTAGGATCCATAGTGGTTTCAGGTCGAAGAGTGGTATACACTATTATCACCATGAGAATAACTTATGACACTTTGCATAACTTTCTATATAGTATTCTCATAGCGGGTCAATCCGGTATAAATATTACTCATAATATTCATACCTATGTTTAAGACTTGATAACTCTTTATCCATGATCCATGAGATGTGATCATCAGTCTACAAACATAATAGTCTTAATGCTTTAATGTTATCCCACTTCACATTAAAGCTCGACTACGGATACTTTAAGAACAGTGCCCTTATGTTTAATGTGTTCTCATGATTAAGTCACACTTAATACATTAAACTGACTATCTATTCTAGGGACTTTATTAATCAACCATAATAAAGAAAATGCCTTTAATAATTCGATACAAGTACCAAAAGTATTGGCCTCTAGGGCTTACACCAACAGTAACATGCATCAATTCGTAAGGAAAGTGTTTGACCTTTGCAACCACTACTCAGTTCCAATTCGTTTGATGTTGAGGCGTCAACTTCTAAGGTTCAGGCATCTGCGACTTCATCTTCCCGAAATAGGCAAGTGTCACCTGCTGATGCTCCGGAAGCCCCGCCAGTTCAGATTGATGCAAGCGTTCTTAAGGAGTTTGGAGGAGGCCCGTATGACTTATCACTACTGCCTTTATATGCAGACCATGATGCCAAGCATGTGTGGGACATAGAGTTAAAATTTATCTATATTTATTCTTTGAAAGAAATGTTTTATAATATTAAAACTTTTTATTGATAATTTATTTTTCTATAGTATTGTAAAATGCATCAACCATGGTCAGAAGATTGTGAGGCTGCAACAACCTGAGTAATAGTAGTTTCACAATGCGATGCAGTTATGCGGGTTGCTAGATTTATGCATAAACTCTTATACTAATTTTAACCATGGTATGTTATCAGTGTTTAATGAGAGATGGAACTCTGAGAAGTCATCTTTTCATCTTCCACATGGTGAGATGTCCATCACACTGGATGATGTGACATGCCTGTTGTATCTTCAAATTAAGGGAAGATTATTAGATCACTCCGGGATTACCAAAGATGATGCATTCAGGATGATGGTTGAGTATTTGGGAGCTGAACCAGATGATTCCTAGAAGGAGATAAAAGACATATGATTGTGTCATGCTAGATTTGAATTCTTGGAGAAGGTGTATGCACACCAATTGACTATGATAGAGAATGATGATGGTGATGATGAATATGTTATGCAACATAGAGCATATGCATGTCCATATTTGTGGATAATAGTTCATATTCCGTGGATGTGGTTTACCTCAGATACTTAACTGACTTGGAGCGAATTCATGAGTACAACTGGGGTCTGCTTGTTTGATTTATCTATACTCCAAATTAGCTGAAGGTTGTCTTTGAAAGACCATCCAGATGACATGTAACATCACATGTCCTCTTAAGTTTTATGTTCCCTGTCAGTTGAGATAGATTGAGATCCTATATGCTCTAATTGTTGTCAGTTGACACAAAATGAGCTCCTATGTGCTCTATTTGTTGTTAGTTGGGAAAAATAGAGTAATTAGTGAACTCATATGAGCTTAATTATTACTAAATGAGACCGACCTTTATTAATTAATATAAGAAGAAGCATTTTCGTAACATTAATAATTGGTCAATTGCTCTAGTAGATAAAATATTTATACTTGAAGATATTTTCTTTACTATCTTTTGATAGAAACCACTCATTCTATCCCTCTTTTTTGACCATTCATTTCCATCTAAGTGGTACCAACCCCACTTCTCCTTTCCTTTTATCAGTAAGCAAAGAAAAGAAACACAAAGAGAGAAAGAGAGAAAGAAAAGAGAAGAGAAAGATAAGAAAAAGAAAAAGAAGAGGAAAAGGAAGAAGAAGAAGAATTATCATCACCACTAAATCATCTAAATTTTATCATCAATCTTCATCTATCAAAGGTGGGTTCCTAGGTGGGTTTAGCTTTGGAGGGGAAAATACATGATTTCGGAATTGCATTTTGTGTGAAATTGATCTTGATGCATGTCTATCTTGTTAATATATATATATATATATATATATATATATATATATATATATATATATATATATATATATATATATATATATATATATATATATATATATATATATATATATATATATATATATATATATATATATATATATGTGTGTGTGTTTGTTTTGAAACATGATATATTGAGGTGTTGGATGTGTTATATGAGAAAATATGCTTGTTCTTCCTCTTTGCATTTTTACAGTGGTTGATCTTGTCATCCTCGTTAGGCGAGGGGATATCTCGCCAGGCGAGAGTTCCTGTTGCTGGGATGCGATGTTCTGTTATTCTCGCCATGCGAGAGGATTGTCTCTCTAGGCGAGGTCTCGCTTGAGGCTCACCAGGCCTTCCAAAGAGAGGTAGCGAATCTTTATGAATGGAGAAATTCTGATTAGTCTTGCTGGGAGCTCGTTTGAGGATTAATGTGAGGCTCGCTGAGTCTCGCAAGGCTAGAATGCTCTGTTTTTCTAAAAATGTTTTGGTTCCTTGTTTCCACCATAAAACGGGAACTATGATTCCGATTGATACGAGACTCGAAGCATTCGAAATATAATATAATGCTTTATCATTTATTAAGTAAAATCATAAATATATGTTTATTAATGTTTGACGAGAAGTGATAAACTCTTATACTTATGTTATGAACTATATCTCGTTAGACGAGTGTTCATGTTGCTAGGATGTGATGTTTTGTTATTCTCGCTAGGCAAGAGGACTGTCTCTCTAGGCGAGGTCTCGCTTGAGGCTTGCTAGGCCTTCCAAAGCGAGGTAGAGAATCTTTGTGAAGGGAGACATTTTGTTTAGTCTTATTGGGAGCTTGCTTGAGGCTCACTGGGAGGCCTGTTGAGTCTCGCTAGGCGAGAATGCTCTGTTTTGCTGAAAATGTTTTGGTTCCTTGTTTCCACCATAAAATGGGAACTGTGATTCCGATTGATACGAGACTCAAAGAATTGGAAATTTAATATAATTATGTATACTTTATTAAGTAAAATCATGCATATATGTTTATTAATTTTTGATGAGAAATGATAAACTCTTATATTTAAGTAAAATCACGCATATATGTTTATTATGTCAATTACCTTGAATGCAAATGGTTGAACTAACTATGATGAAAAGTGAGGTAAACTTAGGTTTGTAGCAAGGTGGATGAACTAGAAAGATAACTTAGGTTATGGTAAATAACTTTGGTTGTGATACTCGAATGTAAGGGGTGCCTATGTGTGCATCCATGAACGTGTAGTCGCTAGAGTTGAGTCGTCCCACCCACGAGAAAGCCAGAGGCATAAATGGGGAATAATTTCATAGTTGCGATTCAACGAGCTTGTATAGAAACATGTTATATAATATTTTCATTATGATATAAAAACATGGAATTATGAGACTAATTGCGTATTCGAGAATAACCCTTATTCGTATTTGTCCCGAGTTCGAGACTTGTATATAGTGGTAACTAGAAAAGATGAATCAGTGGGACATATGGGTGTATCTCTGTTAAGCATATTCCATATAATGGAGGCTATGAGTTTCGTTTTCCATATATAATGGATTGTATGATCCATTCAGTGAAGGCTAGGACTACTGTTATCCATATCTAGTGGAAAGGGTTTTAGTATATTCCATTCAATTGAGGTTAGGAGTGTCGTTGGCCATATATGATGGATTATATGATCCATTTAATGAAGGCTAGGAATACCATTGGCCATATCTGATAGATTAACTATCACCACACACTGGAGGCTAAGAGTACTGATGGCCATATTCGATAGATATTTATTCTACACAGTGGAGGCTGGGTACTGCCATTGGCCATATCTGGTGGTCAGTGTGTCCGTGAAATGAAGGTCTTGTATACCATTTACCATATCTAACGAATGGATTAGTAGATCTTTATGATCGGTTTGGGATAATCACCATTGTGTTACAGTTTGCATTCCCGATTAATGATTTGTTGAGTTGTGTTAACTCATGTTGTGTGTTTCAATACGGAGCGTAAATCCCCTTAAACGTTTAAGTCCTTATTCTATTATGTAAGTGTACACAAGTAGGACGAAGATGAAATACTTAATTCAAGAATCGATAAGATATCCCTTTAGAGCCAAGTGGACCCACATGATAGGGGAACTCACTGAGATTATTGTCTCACCCCATTAATGGTGTTGCTTTTCAGGTAGTTCTTTGCAGGTTACAAGCAAGGACAAGGTTTCTAGATGATGTTTGGAAGAATTTGTTATCGTGAACTTCCATTGTGGATTATATGCAATGAGGATATTGTACATATACCTTAGTTTTTGTTTAGGCACTATTGTATGTCATGTTCCATGCTTTGTATTTTATGTTACGGAGATGTATATAATGATGTCATTAGGCACTTGTGTTGCACCAGTACCAATTAATATTTCGTATAATGCATTTTCTAGATGTATACTATACGAGGTGTTACAATTGGTATCAGAGTAGGTCAATTCTCTACCCAACCTTTAAACATCATAGGTAAATCGATTCCTGCCTCATATGTGTGTTTTGCCAACATGATTTATAATGTTATGGTGTATAGTATTAGGCCAAATCAACTTAATTCTATATGCATGATAATTCGAATCATGAATGAGAGGCCACGAGGAAGTAGAAGGCCTGAAGACACTCTTGCCCAAGGTGTGGAATTTGGTTAGCATTTTGGATATCAGGAGGATCAGTGGACTCAGTTTATACGCCAACAACAACAGTTTCAATTGCAAATGCAACAACAACAAGAGTTCATGGTGCAAATGATGCAACATATGTAAATCCAAGGACAACCTTAGCCCATTTCACAAGATGTTGTAAGAGGGAGTTTTCGGGAGTTCTACCAGATGAACCCTCCTGGATTTCAGGGTGGCCTTAATCCCGTTTTAGCTCATGATTTTCTTTCTGAGATGGAAATAGTATTTCAAGTGGTACATTGCACCGAAGAAGACAAAGTTCTTTTTGCCCCGCATATGACGAAAGGCCCGACAACTAGGTGGTGGGCTAATGCTATAACCCACATGGTGACTCTAGGAACCCCAAAGGATTGGGAATAATTTAAGGCAATATTTCAAGATAATTATTTCCTGAGCGGCTTGTGAATACAGAAGGAGTTCGAGTTTCAACTACTTTGTCAGGGTAATATGTATGTGGCAGAGTATGCCGAAAGGTTTGAAGAAATGGTTGCTTACTCTAGACAAGTTGCCTATGCACCAGATGAAAAATGGAAGATAGACCAATTTATGTTCAGTCTTAGAGGAGAAATTGAGCATAATGTAGCCCAACGGGAGTTCGGTACTTATGCAGAATTGTCAAGGAAATGTTACATTGTCGAGTATAATTTGAAGAAGATTCATATAGAAAGAGAGCAAGCCAACCCACTTCAGATAAATTCTAGTAAAGTTGTTTACCATTTGAAACTAAGAGGAGTGACATCCAAAGGGAAGCAAGTCCAAAGTGTTGGATCAATGTCACCCCAACAATGTAACATTTGTAATAAGTTTCATTTTGGAAAATACAAAATGGGAGCATGGAGATGCTATTGTTGCAAGAAGAAAGGCCACACGACAAGAGATTGCCCTAACCTAAAGGCTAAACAATATTCTGAGTAATAGATATATCTACACCTTGAACACCAGAGATGCATGAGATAGCGGAATCTTGATAGCAACAAGTATGCATGCTTGATTGTCACTTCATTATTGGGATTATATGGTATCACCTTTATTTGTTCGAGATGTCATGTTATGAGTTTTTAAGATTTTGGGTGTGTGGCAAGTAACCAAGAGTTTTGGTACGAAACTAAGTATGGATCGTGAAAAGGACTATATCGCGTGAACTTATAAGTAGGTGGCAAGAATTGTCAGCTGCAAGTCATTTAGACTCGTAACCTCCACATGATGAATTTTATATTGGATATTTGGTTCGAAAGAGAATCCAAGTCAGTAAGTGCATGGGAATGTCAAGGTCCATCTTGAGTGCGTATTATTAGGATGACAACAGTAAGAGTGGCTTATTGAAACTCATATTGTTGTTTATCTTCCTAAGTATTGTTGGACTATATGATCACGGAGTAGGACATTCACACCTTGTTGGAACTAAGTGCATCCCGAATCTCATTTGATGTACCTTTGTGGATGTGCGAGTTTGAGAAGGGAGTTGCAAGTAAATGCAAGTCGGATGGTGATCTCGACGAGATCAGTTAAGTATCCTACTAATGTGTCGATAAGGTATGAGTGGATAGTCGTAGTATGACATCTGGTTAGTTTACTTAGATACACGACCTCAGAGGTAGACCCCCATGAGAGTGGTACCCGATGTATACAATGCTACCATACCTCATCGGCAGGATTCATAAGTTATATTTCCAGGAGATAGTGGGAATGAGATATTCCTAAAGATAATCATGTAACCCAGATTGTATATTTGTAAGAACGCGAGCTAGAATTCCCATGAGATAGTGCAAGACAATTGAAGTGAATAATTATGATTAGGAAGTGTGATGTCATCTCAAGATGTGTAACTAAATTATGTGACTCTGTGAGTAGTGATAAAAGCTTACATTTGCATCCTTTATGGGTTAAACTCCCATGGAAAGTGTTGTTTCGTTGATGACTCGAAGTTCCTTCATGGTATTATTTCATCAGTGGGTTGAAGCTCCGTGAGTGGGTCAGAAACTTATAGATGACTTGAAAGGGAATATATCAATTAGAACTGGGTATTGTCAGACTAATCTTGATTGATTGCAACCAACACATGATAGTCCTGAATGTGTTACACTCTTATAGTCGATGTCGTGTGACTTATGCATATCTATATTTTGGCGGGTGTTGCTCATATTCTTAACCTTTGCGCGTCGGCAAGAAAGTTATTCTACCGGTGGATGTCGGTAAGGTTATAATACTATTTTGGGTGGTAGGCACCCTAGAGGAAATGTGTGATTTTCTATGTAGATTGTAAGCTAATCAGTAGTGCATAGGAATTCCAGGTGTTCCACGTTGTTTGAGTCAGAATAGTGAAGTGGAAAGTGATGAATGGAAGTAAAGCACTTCCACACCAAGTAGATGATATCTTATTGGGAACGTGCATGGGAAGTAAGGCATTAGGTGTGTGTGCACTTATTACATAGTGTCAAGCTAAGTTTAATAAGAAAACTAGTAGTTTGATTGTAAGACCCCTCACAATTGTTAAGGAAATTATAAGAGAAGAGTTATCGCTATCGCTCGTAGGTAAGGAATCAATGGTTAACATCACGAAGATTTGAGAGTGTTAGCTATCCAATCAGAATAAGTGAAGTGATTATGGAGTTTGGTTAACTCAGTGCAAGGAAAAGTGAGTCGCGGACTCCGGGTAAATCATTGACCAAATAAATTAAAATAGCGTACCAGGATAGGTAAATGTAAGAAGGTTGGGAGTTAATGAAAGATTGGAAATAAGAGTATGTTTAGATCAAGAAGTTTTGAGAAGTCGCGAAGGAATAAAGCTTGCCAGTGAGTAGAAGTTGAAAGAGTGAGTATGTCAGAGGATTGAACCCAAGCAAAGTCAAATTTTACCTAAGTAGGTGACATAAGAAGTGTTTCCTTTCTTTAATTGAAAGAAATTCGGGGACAAATTTCAATTAACTGGTGGGAGAATGTAATATCCCATATTCTCTTGAGTGCTCCATTCCTTGTTAGTTGGGACAGATTGAGCTCTTATATGCTATAATTGTTATCATTTGAGCCATATTGATCTCATATGTGCTCTATTTGTTGTCATTTAGGACAAATAGAGTAATTAGTGAACTCAAATGAGCTTAATTATTACTCAGTGAGACTAACCTTTATTAATTAATACAAGAAGGAGCATTTTGATAACTTTAATAATTGGCCAATTGCTTTAGTAGATAAAATATCTATACTTGAAGATATTTTACTTACTATCTTTTGATATCAACCACTCATTCTATCGCTCTTTTATAACCATTCATTTCCATATAAGATGTACCAACCCCACTTCTCCTTTCCTTTCATCAGTAAATAAAGAAAATAAACATAGAGAAGCGAAGAGAGAAAGAAAAGAGAATAAAAGGAGAAAGAAGAGGATAAGGAATAAGAATAAGAGCTTGGAAGAAGAAGAAGAATCATCATCATCACCACCAAATCATATCAATTTCATCATTAATCTTCATCTATCAAAGTTGGGTTCCTAGGTAGATTTAGCTTAGGTGGGGAAAATGCATGATTTAAGAATTAGGTTTTGTGTGATAACATGATGATGTATGAAATTGATCTTGATGCATGTCTATCTTGTTGATGTATAACTATGTTTGTGTTAAAACATGATATATTAAGGTGTTGGTATGTGCTATATGGGAAAATGTGATTGTTCATGTCTCTTTATGTTTCTACAGTGGCTGACCCTGTCATCCTCGTCAGGCGAGGGGAGAGTTCATTTTGTTGGGATGTGATGTTTTGTTATTCTCGCCAGGCGAGAGACATGTCTTTCTAGGAGAGGTCTCGCTTGAGGCTTGCCAGGCCTCACCAAGTGAGGTAGCAGATCTTTGTGAATAGAGACATTCTATTTAGTCTTGGTGGGAGCTCTCTTGAGGATTGCTGGGAGGCTCGCTATGCGATAATGCTCTGTTTTGTTGAAAATGTTTTGGTTCTGTGTTTCCACCATAAAACGGGAACCGTGATTCCAATTGATACAAGATTCAAAGTATTGGAAATATAATCTAATGCTCTATCTTTTATGAAGTTAAATCATGCATATATATTTATTGATAATTGATGAGAAATGATAAACTATTATGCTTATGCTATGAACTATATTATGAATTATCACTTACCTTGAATGCAAATGGTTGAACTAACTATGATGAAAAGTGAGATAAACATGGTTTTGTAACTAAGTGAATAAACTAGAAAGATAACTTAGGTAATGATAAATAACTTAGGTTGCGATACTCGAATGTAAGAGGTGCCTATGTGTGCATCTATAGGCAATTAGTCGCTAGAGTTGAGTTGTCCCACCCACGAGAATGTCATAGGCACATATAGGGAATGATGTCATAGTTGTGAGTCAACGAGCTTGTAATGAAACATGTTATGTTATATTGTGATTGTGATGTAAACACATGGGATTATGAGACTAATTGCGTATTCAAAAATAACCCCTATTCGTGCTTGTCCCGAGTTCGAGACTTGTATAGAATGGTAACCGATAAAGAAGAATCAGTGAGACCTATGATTTTAGCTCTATTAAGCGTGTTATACACAGTGGATGCTAGAAGTGTCGTTGGCGATAACTGACAGATTGTGTGATCCATTCAGTGGAGGCTAGGACTACCGTTGGTTATGTCTGGTGGAAAGGGTTTTAGTGCATTCCGTTCAGTGGAGGCTAGGAGTTCCATTGTCCATATCTGATGGATTATGTGATCCATTTAGTGGAGGATAGGACTACCGTTGGCCATATATGATGGATTGACTATCACTACCAAGTAGAGGCTAGGAGTACCAGTGGCCATATACGGTAGATAGTGTATTCTACACGGTGGAGGCTGGATACTTCCGTTGGCCATAACTGGTGGTCAGTGTATCAGTGCAGTGCATGTCTAGTATACCATTGGCCATATTTTACGGATGGATTAGTAGATCTTTGTGATCAGTTTGGGATAATCACCCATGTGTTACAATTTTCATTCCCGACTAGTGATTCGTTGAGTTGTGTGAACTCATCTTGTGTGTTTCCATACGGAGCATAAATTCCCTTAGATGCTTAAATCATTATTCTATTGTGTAAGTGTACACAAGTAGTTTGAAGATGAAAAGCTTAAGTCAAGAATCGATAAGAGATCCCTTTAGAGCCGGGTGGACCCATGGGATAGGGAAACTCACTGAGATTATTATCTCATCCCACTATCGTTGTTGCTTTTCAGGTAATTCTTTACAGGTTACAGACAAGGACAATGTTGCCTGATGATGTTTCAAAGACTTTGTTATCGTGATCTTCCGCTGTGGATTATGTGCAATGAGGATATTGTACATAGACCTTACTTTTTGTTTAGGCACTATTGTATGTCGTGTCATGCTTTGTATTTCACGTTATGGACGTGTATATAATAAAGGTTGTTAGGCACTTGTGTTGTATCAGTATCAATTAATATTTTGTATAATGTATAGATGTATATTATACGGGGTGTTACATGACAGCTAGCTGCACATTATTGACGATAACATATTTGCATCCTTTAATATTTCTATACTGTTTTCATAACACTTGTGCTACTCCATTACTAATAATTCGTATGCACCATTTTCAGACATGGATCCTCCAACACTTCCCATGCATCTTTGGTTGGTCATATGTTGATGACTACACTTAAGATATGCCATATGCTTGTGAATTTGTCCCACTTAGAGAGAATCCTTCGACAGAGCCCTTCATATTCTATCTTGACCGCATAACATTAGATGATATACACTTCCAACCGTAAGAGCTTCATCGTTAGACATGTCCCTTGGATGACATAGCATCTTACGTAGGATGGTTGGCTTATGGGTCACATATGATGTATCCTCATTTGCCTGAGCGAGTCAATTTCCTGTTCGAGTATATGTAGGTTATTCTAAGAGAATCCTTCGTGTCTACTCCTCCCATTATGATTCGCAGAGTTGTAGGTGCCATGTATGATGATTTCCTTAACAAAATCGTAATGGCTGAGGCACGAGGTAGGCGTCGTAGCTTCCATCAAATGGAGTCGTGCATACGACTATGCCAATGGTATTTCAGAATGTCAGATCCTTATATGACACCGAATGCAGAGGGAGAGTCAACTAGGTCACCTCATCAGGAGATATTATAGGAGGAGCAAGTTAGGGCGGATCATGATGTTGATTTGTTGTCTACATGTCATCGTATTATGGATCTTGTGCGAGAGGGTATAAACAAAGGAGAATTTTCGAAAGGCTTTTCTTAGAGGGCCATTGTAGATGTCATTATACATGAGGCAGTGAAGGAACATGGGAGTCTGACATTCGTGATACTATAATATTTGTATTAGAAATTATGGATAGTATTATCGTTTGTTACTTTGTTATTTTTAGCATATTATAGATTCATGATTGATTCATTTACATAAGTCATTTTCATCTTATTAGATAAGGGTATCGTTTAATTTATAAAAAAATTATTATGATAGTATATTTACATAAGTTTAATCAGTGTATTTTAAAAATAAAATTGCAAAATTTACTATCTATAGGGTGAATACGAAAATATATATCCGTATCTTGCTACAAAGATGCATCTCCAAAGATGCATCTCCGGACAAAATTATATTAAAATAAAGGTGTTTTGGTTAGAAATGAGTGACGTGGATATAAGGCAAATGCGGAAATACATCTCCTAATTAAGATAAAAGAGATCTTAAAATTATCCCAAAAAGTAATATATATTTTCACAGTAAAACAATATCATTAAACAAAATAAAACAAATGATTTAAATTTAAGATAAAATCTACACCGAAACATTTTTGCTTATAGCCAAAACCAAACAGAGTATATTGTTAGGCTTACAAAAATAATTCAATTATTCATTTACCAAAAACTCTGAAATAAAAAATAATCAAAAGAATGAATCTCATAACTTAAATCCTAGAAGGAATGAAAGGAGTGTTGTTCTGTAAATAAGCACTTGCAGCAGCAACTCCACTTCCAAGCTTTACTGGATAACCTACATCTTTCAGTGTCATCTCCACACCAGCAAGACATCCCAAAAGTTGCAACTGCAAATATCATATATCAAATAGTTATTAGACCAAAGGTAGCAACTTTACTAATTTAATAAATATATGACAATTTCGTCCAACTCAAATGATAGCTATGCAAAAATATTAGATGCAATTCAATTGATAGTTGTGTAAGAATATCATATGCAGATACGCATGTGAGATCTTAATCATAGATCTCTATACCGAATTTTTTTTAAACATTGTTTTTATTATACCAAACAATATATGTGATGATGGTGTTTGAAATATAAAAAGTTTACCTCATTCAAATGGCCAATATGTCCAATTCTAAAAACTTTTCCAGCAACTTTGTTTAATCCAACTCCTAAGCTTAGATTGTATTTCTTCCAAGCCTTAATAACTATTTCACCACTATCAATGTTAGGAGGAACCACAACAGCAGTCACACTAGCACTATAACACTCCTCCTTCTGGCAGCAATTCTTCAATCCCCATGCCTCAACTGCAAGCCTGCATTTAATAGATAACATTTTCAAAACTTCAAAAAATCCGTCTTCAAAATATATTTCCTCTGGTCCTAAATATAAGACACACTTGCGTCAGATAGCATGTCCTAAACATAAAAGACATTTGCGTCAACAAAAACTAATGTTTGCATCTGGTCCTGGTCCGTCAGATACCAGATGCATATATATTTGTTGACGGAATTATCTTTTATGTATATGTTTCGGACTGAAAATTACCTGGTTGCTTTGGCTAAGCGATTGTGCCTTAAAATCACATTTTCGTATCCTTCCTCAAAGATCAAGTCAAGGGCTGCCCTTAAACCATAGAGCAGATGAATGGAAGGAGTGTATGGCCAATAAGTTTCCGACTTGTAGCATTTCAAATAACCATTCCAATTAAAGAAAGCTCTAAGTGACTTAGCCGATTTCGAAGCCTCGATAGCTTTAGGACCTGCACAAACAATTCCCATTCCAGTCGGAAGAGAAAGGGCTTTCTGCGAGCTAGTCACAACCACATCCACTCCCCATTCGTCCATCCGAAAATCGAGAGCACCGATGGAAGAAACAGCATCCACAATAACAAGTGCTGGGTGGTTGAATTCATCAAGAATCTTTCTCACTTTGGTTAAGTCATTTGTGACTCCAGTTGTCGTCTCGTTGTGAACAATGCAAAGCGCTTTTATTGTATGCGTTTTATCAGAAGCAATTTTTGATGCCAGAATATCAAGATCAGCACCTTGACCCCATTCACTTTCCACAACATCAACATTAAAGTTCAGCTGTTTTTGTTGCTCAATCCAAAGAAAACTGAATTGACCAATCAAAAAAGATACGATACGATCCCCGGGTGAACACGTATTCGTCAGCGCACTCTCCCACGCACCAGTTCCTGAAACATACATCGTATAAGTTATTTTCATAATTTCTCACAAACAAACAGACTCAGACTCCTGAGTCCTTGGGAAGAACTCAGGAGTCTGAGTCTGTAACAATATAGAGATTAAGAAACAATTTGACAAAACTAAATATACAATACCAGTTGTGGGAATGAGAAATGGAATTCCTGAAGTAGTTTTGAAAATTTTCTTGATATCATCAAGTAAAGTTTTTGTCAATGCTGTTATCACCGGAGAACGATGATTCTCATTGTTTCGGTTCATTGCGCGAATAACTTCTTCAGGAATGTTGGTAGGACCAGGAACAAAGAGATGGTTTCTCCCATGTCCATAAAAATGACCCATCTTACTTTCTTTCTCTGCTTCAAATCTCAATCTTCAAACTCTCCTGCATAAAAAAATTCCATTGAAAACAAGTAAGTTTTAAAAGATACTCGCGCAGCAGTAGTGTCAGGGTTTTCACTGTCACGTGCTGGAATATTGATATTTTTGTGGCAGCAGCCGTCAACAACCCTAAAAAATAAGCATGGAAGAAAAGAAAGGGACATACCAAACTTAGCCTAAGTAAGGCTTCTCTTAATGTGATTGATGATTTGTGTGAAAAGGGGAAGTGTATTTATAATTTGGTTTAAAGAGATATGTAACGTGATTTATTGGAATAGAAACTCAATTATAGTATTTTCATAATCTCATGATCAAGAGATATATATGATCCAGTCTCATCATACGTGGATAAAGATATGTATTCTGAAAAATGCTTCATTTATAGAATTTTGAATTGCGATTAGTTTATTTCATTTGTTGTCAAATTTATAATTGGAATATGAGTCAGCCAATTAATTGAAATATTTTATGAGAAAAAACAATATGTATATAGATGGAGTGTATCGTCAAATCATATTTTATGGATGAATGTACATAATCTTTAATCTTATAATTTATGGAAGAGAATTCTAATTTGAATTAGTTTTAAAGCAAAAACTCTAGATCCAAAGATAAAATTTACTATTTTGTTTGGTTTGGTTTTAACAAACAAAAAGTTTTTAAATAATTAAATTTAATTAATAAATTATATTTAAAAAATTAAATATCAAGTGAAGTAAATTAATGTAATACATCATTTTATTATTAAAAAAAGTACGATTTTGAAAATTTAATTAAAAAATGTTAAGTGTGATTTTCACACAATGACATTCAAGTACAGTTTTGTGCAGGTTTTTAATTTTTTTTAGATTGATTTGCTGGTTTTAATTTGGATTAGTTTAAAACTTTGTTTGTTTCACATTTTTTTAATTGATTTTTATAATATTGTATTTTTTTTGTTTTCAGTTATTTTAGAAGTATTTTTTTTAAAGTTCAAATGAAAAAATTGGTTGAAATAGTTTTTTTATACCATTTTTTTAATATTTTACCTTTTTCTATAATTTTTTTAAAATATCAAAATTTTAAAAATTATTTAAATTTGAAACTATTTTGAATAACTTTTTATAAATTCCTTTTAGATATTTATTTATTTAAAATTATATGATTTTGATGATTTTTTTATTTTTTAATAATGCATATTTATGTTATGGAAGGTCAAATTTTGTCTTTTAATTTTTAAAAATGAATTTAAAATAATGTTTGCGATTTTGAATTTTTTTTCTCGCAATTTTTAAAAAAAGAAGAAGAAGAAAAACCATTTTTTAAAACTAAAATAATGATGCTCTAAATTTGAACATACCAAAATCTAGTTCAAATATGTTAAATTGTTTTAATTAAATTTTGTTTTATTAACAAAATTTTGTGTTATCATATCTATTTATTTTAGAACTTAGAGAATTAACTCCAAAATAAAATATATATTTTCCATTTTTTAATTTAAACAAAAATCTATTTATTTGGATTTACTAATCAATAGGTGTATTAGTTTGTATATAATATAGATATATTAACTCTCCAATATATTATTTGGTCCATCAAGAAGAAGAAGTTTTTGAGGTAATGTATATGCATTAGTTTCGGTTGATGATTTTTTAAGATATTTTTGGACATTCTCTTTAGTGCAGAAAAGTGATGCATTCAAGGCGTTCAAGAAGTATGTAAAGCAAATTCAAAATGAGAAATCACTACAAGTTTCCTCCATAAGAAGCGATCATGGTGGTGAGTTCCAAAATGCTTCTTTTGAAGAGTTTTGTGAAGAACATGGAATCTTTCATAATTTTTCAGCACCAAGAACCCCTCAACAAAATGGAGTGGTGGAAAGAAAGAATATGTTTCTAGTAGAACTTGTAAGAACGATACTTAGTGATTCAAATCTTCCAAAATACTTTTGGACCGATGCGGCAAGCACGATATGCTATGTAAGTAATAGAGTTATTATAAGACCTATTTTGAAAAAGACCCCTTAGGAACTCTTCAAGGGAAGAAAACCAAACATTGCTCATTTTCATACATTTGAATGTAAATGCTTTGTCTTAAACAACGACAAAGATAATCTCGGTAAGTTTGATGAACAATCCGATGAAGGTATTTTTCTATGCTATTCTCTTACTAGTAAAGCATATATGATATATAATAAAAGAACTTTAACTATTGAAGAATCTATGCATGTTTTCTTTGATGAAACTAACCTTTCTAAGGAGGATATTGTTTTGGGTGATGATGATGATGATTTTGTAGAAGTACCTAAGGAAGATACTTCCAAAGTCAACAATGATAATCAATTGGGACACCAAGAAGAACCGATTCAATAAGTTAATGATCTACCTGAGGAATGGAGAACCCATTGGGATCATCCAATTGATAAAGTCATTGATGATATAAGTCAAGACATTATAACAAGATTAAATCTCAAAGATACATGCTTGAATATGGCGTTTGTATCACAAATATAACCTTCCAAGATTGATGAAACCTTAGAAAACGATCAAGGATACTTGCAATGCAAGAAGAGTTAAACCAATTTGAAAGGAATCAAGTTTGGGAACTTGTTCCTAGGCCAAGTGGTGAACACATCATAGGTACCAGATGGGTATTTAAGAACAAGCTTGATGGGAATGGCATAATTGTTCGAAACAAAGCAAGGTTGGTGGCTCAAGGGTACAATCAAGAAGAAGGGATCGACTTTGAAGAAATATCTCCCCCGGTTGCAAGGTTAGAAGCTATGTGTTTATTACTTGCTTATGTGTGTTCATTACATTTTCAGTTATACCAAATGGATGTCAAGAATGCCTTCTTGAATGACTACATCAATGAAGAATTCTATGCCAAACAACCTCCCGGTTTTGAAGACTTCAAGAATCCTTCACATATCTTCAAATTGAAGAAAGCTCTTTATGACTTAAAGCAAGCACCAAGAGCATGGTATGATCGACTTAGCAACTTTCTTTGTGAAAGAGGATTTGAAAAAGGTAAAGTTGACAAGACCTTGTTTATTAAGAAAATAAAAGGTAACACTTTATTGGTTCAAGTCTATGTTGACGACATCATATCTGGTTCAACAAACAAAGATCTCTGTGAAGAATTTTCATTGATGATTCAAGGAGAATTCGAGATGTCTATGGTGGGTAAGATGAAGTATTTTCTTGGACTTCAAATTAAGAAACTAAAGAATGACATCTTCATTAACCAATCCAAGTACTGCAAAGAGTTGTTGAAAAGATTCGACATGGATAATTGCAAAGCAATGACTACTCCAATGGAATCTGAATCTTATGTTGATCAAGATGAATATGGTATTTCAATTGATATCACAAAGTATCGAGGTATGATTGGTTAATTATTATATTTGACGGCAAGTCGTCCTGACATAATGTTTAATGTTTGTCTTTGTGTGCAGTTTCAAGCTAATCCAAAGGAATAACATCTTTCCTCCGTGAAGAGAATTATGAAGTATCTCAAAGGAACAACGAACATCGACTTATGGTATCCTAAAGGTAGTATATGTAACTTGCTTGGTTATTCTGACTCAGATTATGCAGGTTGTAAAACAGATCAAAAAAGCACAAGCGGGTCATGTCATATTCTAGGAAATGCTCTTGTATCGTGGTTCTGCAAAAAGCAAGCATGTGTGGTTCTTAGTTCAGCTGAAGCATAATACATTGCTGCAAGAAGTTGTTGCACTCAAATACTTTGGCTAAAACAACAACTTAGCGACTACGGCGTGAACCTTGGATGCATTCCGCTAAAGTGTGACAATACAAGTTCCATAAACATAACAAAAAAATCCAGTCATGCACTCAAGGACAAAACATATTGACATTCAACATCATTTTCCCCGTGATCATGTTCTTAAAGGCGATATTGAAGTTACATTTATGGATACTCATAATCAACTCGCGGATATATTCACAAAGTCGCTTGCAAAATAACCATTTTACAAAATTTAAATGGAACTTGGCATATTATATGAGTTCGATGTATGATTCTTCAAAATATTCATCGATAATCGGTTAAAACCCACCAAGGTATATACAAACTTTTATATCTATTTTTATTCACAATTTCATTTTGTGAAATATTTATAAGTTTGATGAAAATTCAATTTTTTATGATACCTTTGTGACATGTATGCATGATATAAAGTTGCTAAATACTATATGCTAACTGTCGCATCTCAAAAAACGTGATCCTTCGTGAGGCGCTCGCACGCTCGCGGAAAAGATGTTCGAACAAAGTCTTCACCGAACTTTATTTATTCCAAAGGAGAAAAGGGAAAATATCGATAAAACCCATGAAAAACAACAGAAAGAAAATGGTCGTCGCAACCAAATTTGGGTTCGGGAGTCGGTTACGCAAGGGGAAGGTATTAGCACCCCTCACGTCCGTTGTACTCAATGGGAACCACTTAGTTAAATTTATGATAGAGTGTTAGCTAATGTTAAATGTTTCTTATACTTACTGAGCAATAAAAAGAAAGGAAGAAAAGAAACACTTATGGTTTTTTAATATTAATGTGCCTGACAAGATTTCGCAATCCTGCTCCTACGTATCTTCAGGTGCTATGAAGAACTCAAGGCATACGTAGTTCTACCCAAAGAGAACTACTGGATGGGTTGATTTTAAAGAGAGTGATGCTTGGATCATATTTGAGCGATTAAACCTTTACTTGTTGCTCGCTCTTGGAGGCTGAAGTCTTTGTTTGTTTCACATCAAAATGGATGTTGCATACTCTTTTCTGAAAATGTTTTCGTGGTCGCGCAAGGGCGGAAAACAAGTTTGATTGGTTTGAGTGTTTTGTTTGGATGATGATTACTCGAATGACCGAGTAAGGTTACTCATATCTAAGTACTCGAGAAGAGGAATAGAAGACTCTAGACCATCTCCTTTTTCATCCTTAATTGCAAAAGGATTTAAATAAGCTTAATGTATTTTGGACGAACGACAAATACTCGAATGACCGAGTAAGGCTACACATATCCAAGTACTCGGGGAAGCTAATGGTAGGCTCCATACCACCTCCTTTTTCGTCCAAGTTTATTACGAAAATGAGTTTGACTTAAGTTTGATTATGAAAAGAGTTTGGATGTGTCGGGGGCTAGAAATTTTCTTAACAGATGACAATTGATCGAATGACCGAGTAAGGCTACCCGTATCCAAGTAATTGAGGAGAGGAATCGAAGGCTCGAGACCATCCCCCTTTTCGTCTTGAATGAAATGTTGTTTAATTGCGATTGAGTGTTTTGAATTGATTTGGAAAAGGCGCACTCGATATTGATCGAGGTTTGTATATTTGCGATTGAATCGAAAATGAATGGAATGATCTGAATGCTTTTTGAAAATGACTGAGAGATGGATAACGTAAATGGTTCTAATTTTGTGAAAATTGTTCAACGTTGGATCAAGTATTTGTTTTTGCTCTTTCCTAAAAATGGTTGATTTTAATCTTATAATTAACAATCAACTGATACAGTAAAGTAAATGAAAGTAGTAAATTTATTACATATTTTGGGGATGGGGGTACAATTTATCAAATGGGAATACAACATAATAATTAAATCATACAAGCTGTAAAAGACAATTGTAAAATAAAGAATCTCGCTGTAAGAAGGTCCAAGAGAAAGCCAAGAGACTCAAAATGAAATCAGAAATTTGAACTACATAATTTAGAGTTATGTTAGGAAGTCGTAAGGCGATTCATGTAGGAATCACCCTATTTGAGGTAAGTCAACAAAACTTTATGCGCTAAAGCAATTTCTGAAGTTAAACTGAATTTTTAACTCTGAAATTGCAAGGCATCTGTGAAAAATCGATCGGACAAATAAATCAATTTTTTAAAACAATTTTTAATTAAAAAATTTTTAATTAATAATAACAAAATAATAATAAACAATAAAGATGATAATGATAGTAAAAAATATATATCAATAATAATACTTAGTGTTAATAATAATTAACTAATTAAATATAATCACATCAAATTATAATAATATCAATGGCAATAAATAATAATAATAATAATAATAATAAACAATAAAAATAATATAAGTAAATAATAATACTATTAAGTAATATAAAAAACAATCAATAATTTTATTTTAACAATAGTAATCCACAAAAATAATGAAAATAATAATAATAATAATAATAATATTATTTGTTAGTAATATCATAAATAATTAGTAATAATGATGATGATAATAATAATAATAATAATCATAATGATAATAATATTAATAGATAAATAATAAAATAAATATTAAATAAATAAATAAAACAAAAGGGAGGAATGGGACGGTGGTGAGGTCCGTGCCTATATTTCTGTTTGCAGCGTCACAGTGGTTGGAGAGGGAGGTTAATTAAGTTGTTATGAGGTGATGGTGGTGTTAATGGAAGAAATCGCCGCGGAAATGAGAAGACGGTGGGTGGAACTGTGGGTTAAAGAATGGAGAGGTTATGGGTGGGTGGTTGAGAAGGCGGAAAAGGATATCATGATGATGATGGCGGTGTGGCGGAGCAAAAGAGAAGAGGAAGATGGAGTGTGCCACAGTTGTTTATGTGAAGGAATAAATGTGCTGGTTAAGGTGAAGAGGAAAACTAGAGTTTTTGGTGATGTATTTTCTTTGCTTTTTTTCCTCAGAAAAGCTGATAGTGATTTGATCAAAAGTAAGAGAGGAAGTTTAAAAAAGAAAAAAGAAGAAAAGTTAACGTGGCCCTCTACTCTCCTTTCAATATGCACCACGTGGCAATCGATTTGTGGGCGAGGAGAAGATATTAATTCTAAAAGGCTGTGTTTGGATCTAATGGTTTGTAGAAAGAAAAAGTTTTTCTTCAGCCCAAGATTTTGACACGTGGCCTTTTATGAATGAAGGAAAAGATATACGTTTTTCTAGACTTTCTCTCTTAATTTTAAACGAACTTAAAAACTAAAAATTTGATAATTAAAAACCAAAACAACAACACAAAATAAAATCACGGAAAATTCTATTTAATTCCAAAGATCATTTTGGTAAAAAAACAAAAATAACCGGATAAAAAATGAATAAAATTGGGCGCAAAAATGCTTGGAAAAACAAACAAACTGATTGTACCAAAATTATCAGCGCAAAATAAACTTCTCGAAAACATACAGGTTTTGATCAAATTTTAAAATACAAAATGACTGGTTAAAAGGCTCAGGCAGGAAAAAATGCGACTGAAAAAGTAGTCGAAAAATTAAAATGAGCACACCAGGTTAAACTATGTAGAACGTAGATTAATAAAATTGACGTATGTGAACTCTGTAACACCTCGAAATTTGCCCTCCTCTCTTGGGACTAGCATTAACATATTTGCATTTCATTTTAGGACATTAGGCATTTCATGTTGCATATCATGTGGTTACATTGTGCAAGCCATTCTCCCAAGTCTTGATCAGGAGATGAGGAAGTCAAGTGCAAGCCTAGGGTTTATTGACTGATCATGGCCATCTGAGGATTGGGCTGTGAATTAGGGTTTTATGATTCTCAAGGATGTTGGTCTTCATCTTGATTACGATAATACATCATCATCAAGTGTTGGAGCATATTTCTTGAGATTAGGGTTTTGACCACTGGTCAACCTTAATCATCTGCATTGGGCCAATCAGGGCATAATCAGGAGATGGGGGCTATGATGTATATGAGGATCATAATGTGATTATATTGAGCTCATGGATGCTAGGGTTTCATGGTTGAGCCATTTCATCAGGAGTTTGGGGATCAATTTGATCAGTGCGTAGCCAAATTCATCTATCAGTCAGAAAAGTCAACTGTGCCTGGATTGATGGATTTGGAGGAGAGAGAGGGCAAGAGATACTCCATTCATGTTCAAACAAGTCTCATTTGACATTTCAAATACTCACATTGGAGGATTTGAGGTCATAGCAAAGGTTTCCAAAAGGAAAAATGACCTATGGTTTCAAGTTTCCAAAAGGATGGCCAGTTTTTGGAGCGACTTCAACCCAATTTTCCCCCATCAAAAAAGCTTCAAATGGAATTTTGTTGAACATGAAAGTTGTAGATCTTTCTCTCCCATTTTCAAAAAGTCCAAGATCGTGAGAATCGGATGAACGGTTGAGGAGATATGGTCAAATTACCACCGGGCGTGCATGGCAAAATTTTCCATGTATCGATGCACACGAGTTATGTGTCGATGCACACTGTTAAAAAGTGCCTTGTATCGATACAAACAAGTTATGTATCGATGCATACTGTTAAAAAGTGCCTTGTATTGATACAAACAAGTTATGTATCGATGCACACTGTTAAAAAGTGCCTTGTATTGATACAAACAAGTTATGTATCGATGCACACTGTTAAAAAGTGTTATGTATCAATACATAACTCTATTTTGAGCTCTCATACAGCACTGTTCATGTCCATATTACTTCATGCACCATCTTCATGCACAAGAGTGAAAATCTCATTTGAGCCAACACACTCCAAATATCAATTGAGAATGTATGAGCTGTCAATGAGCTGTCACAGGGCTTGAGTGAAAAGGCCATTTTGCCCTTGCTTAAGTTAAACCATATTATGCTAATTACATTTGGTTTGGTTAATTAAGGTGATTAAGTGTGGATTAAGTTGAAGTATATATTCATAATCATCATCTAATCATAACAGAATTCACAATCTCCAAGAACCAGATCTGAAACTTCCACATTCTCTCAAAACCCTCAAGAACACCAACACCTTCAATTCCAAAATTCATCATCAATTCTCAACCATTTTTCGTGATTCTTTTTGATTTGGACTCCTTGCATCATCCTCTAGAACTGTTTGTGGTATTTGGAGCATGAAAGGCATCGAATCGTGACTGCATCTTCAAGAGCATCCATGGTGAAATCGGATTTTTGAGCTCTAGGATCAACATCAATAGGAACCGAACACACCTATCACCTTCCTCATTATCTTTGCTCACCTGTTTTGAAGAATGGAGCTCTGAAAGCACGTGAATCACGACTGCCATTCCAGGTTTGAGCAAAAATCGATTATCACCGTTTGCTTAATTATTATATGCGTTAGAAAGAGCATGAGATGTAGGTTTTGATGATGCTTGTGGTTTTGAAAATGATGACCTGTAGTGTGAGAAATCGTGAATTGAAAGTATGAGTGCAAACCCTAGGTTGTTCGATTCTTTTGATTTAGGAACTTTTAGGATGTAATAGTGTGATATTCGTGTTCCTCTTGAAGAGACGAGTTCAACGGTTATAAGCATGCCAATTTTCATTAACTTTCGATGTTCATCATTTTTTCAATTTTCTGGAAATGCTTGTTGAAAACGAAGAAGACAAGGCCATTTGATCCAAATTTCCGTTCAAATTTTCAAAAAAACTGTTTCCCGCCGGCGCCAAAAGATTTACAAAAATGCCATTGATGATTTTTAGTTAATTTCATTTAATTATTAGAAAATATTTAACACATTAAAAAATTCAGAAAAAATAGAAAAAAAAATCAGAAAAATATGGAAAAAATTGTGTTGACTTTGTCTTTGAGTGTAGGATTTTTTTGACCTATTGGTCAAAGTTGTGCTGGCAAATATTTTATTTGGCATAGGCTTTTCTAATGTATGTCACATTTTGATATATGTTGGTAATTTGATCATGAAATACTCATATCATAAAATAAATGGCTGAAAATTTTTGTGGTGGTTCTTGACTCATTGAGGATTATTTATATGTAAATTTCATGAATTTTTGATACCTGGTTAGAGAGCAGAAAATTCTGGAACATAGGTGTGACAATTTGTGTCACACCTCTTGATGTCAACTTGTTGAATTTAATTGGATGACCTATGCGTGTTAGAATTGAATGAAATTTGGCATGGTGAATTGTTGATATGTTAGGATGTTGTATGAATTTTTGTAGAATTTTTCACTGTCTTTTCTAATTGATCATGATTTTTCATTTCTGGTGATTGAATTTGCAAGCTCATGTGACATAGGTTAGTAGAATGATTGGGAAATGCTCATGTTGTATTGTATGGCCATGAAATTTGATATGCATGAACTAGACACATTGTGTGACCTCCCTGTTTTGGTCTCATCCATTTCTTTGTTGTTTTCAATGAGATATGAATTTTTGAATTGGATGTATGCATTGATGGTGTGAATTGAAGCATGAAATCGTGTCTGTTTTTGATGATTTTCATTGACATGGTTCTATTTGCCCAATTAAGCCCAAATTTGACATGGTAGACCTTGATTGACCCCTGTTTAGGTGTATTAAATTTGAGATTTTTTTGATGTGTTTTGGCATGGCTTTGAATGCAATACTTCTGTTTGTATATTTGGTGCTTCATTTGAACCAATATGGATTGTTTTGTGCATGAATTGAACTTGATGGATGATATAAACATGAGACCAAGGATGTTTGCTCTTGTTTGATGTTAATTTGATGTTGGATGGTGGATACCTTGCTGTTTTAATTTTTTTCTTGCTTTTGGACCCTAGGCTTGGCCTAGTGGTCTAGTTGCTAATATTTGCTTGATTTTTCAGGATCAAAAAGCAAGGCACATGGATAATGGTCCAAATCAATTTTGATTGATGTTGTGGATGTTTGTACACTAACATAACATTGTTTTGTAGGTGTTGGAGCTTGGGCTTAAGCCTTGGGCTTGTTTTGTGTTGTATTGTTTAAGCTGTTTAACTGTTTGCTTTACAGTTTGTCTGATTGAGTACTGACTGAGTTTGATTGTTTCCAGGTACTTTAGTTGCTCAGTTCCTTGTGAACTATTGCTTTGCTTTGCTTAAGCAACTTGCATTTGAGGTATAACCTTCTTACTTCATGTAGTCTGGAGACCCGGCTGTTACCGGGCCGGGCAAATTGTCTGAAGTCCTCCTTAAGAGGCAATGATTGTGTATGTTTATTTTTAAGCCCAAGCAGGTGAAAGTCCTTTAAATAAGGCAATTGGTGGAAGGTAGGGGTATGCAGCCTACCCCCCACTATTCAGTGAGTCTTCTCCTTGCTCCCATTACATGGTTGTAGCATTGAGATCAAAAGCCCAAGATCTGTTGTGTCAGAGTCTTCGAGTATAGAAGGGTTCCCCTATTCTGGACCCATGCTCATTTGTCAGCTCTCCCTGGTTAGGGATAAGAGCTGTGAGGTCTGATCCTCACTTCATCCCATCATCTGCTTCACCTTAGCCTCGTGATGGCAAGGTTAAGAGCAAACATAGCCTGTACAGACGATTGCTTAGGCAGTCAAACCTGATTGATTGAGCCCCCTTGTTTGGCTATAGTGCGTGTTATGTGGATATCTGATTGACATGCTTGTTTGAGATGCCTGTTCTCATTTGATATATGATGTATGCTTGTGTGCTAGCTTCTTTCCTGGTTAGGTTAGTTTGCTTATGCAAGTAGGATAGAAAACCGAACTTAGGGTTAACGATGCATGACAACATTAGGCTCGAGTCTCAGCTCCCTAGTTGTGTATCTTTCCCCGGTTTCTGGTTAGCAATTTAGTCCCTTTCAGGGGAACTACATCGCCCTGATCCTCGTTCCAGACGAGGTATGTAGGCAGGTGGTCGTGCGAGACCACTCCGGGCAACCTTTTTCTTTTTTGCGTGTGTTTACTTGTTATCTGACTGCGCGTTTTGGTTCGGATGCCGACGTAAGCCCAGTGATTGGCAGTCGGGCTCCACGTTTGCCGTTTTGAGTGTGTTTTGGTTCGGATGCCGACGTAAGCCCAGTGATTGGCTGTCGGGCTCCATGTTTGCCACCTTTGTTTGTTTGTATGTTTTGTGTTGTTTGGCGTGCGTAAGCCGAACTACAGTGGCTCTGATTCTTGTTCCAGACAAGATATGTAGGCATAAGGTGCGATACCTTATCGAGCTCCCTTCTTCTTAACCCCACCTGCGTTCCCCGTGTGTGTGTGTGATGTTTAGCAACCTTTTCTTCATTTTAGAACGTGGATCCCTAGGAATACCTAGGACGTGAGGGGTGCTAATACCTTCCCCTCGCGTGACCGACTCCCGAACCTTTTCTCTTGGTCGCGAGACCATGTCTTTTCCAGGTTTGTCTGAGCGTTTCCTTTCCCTATCTTGGGATAAATAACGTTTAGTGGCGGCTCTGTGTGTTTTTATTTTTAGGCTCGCCGGTTGATTTTTCGCAGGATGCGACAGCTGGCGACTCCACTGGGGACTTGCGATGTAGACCTATGCTGGTCCATCGTCCCTAAGCGAGTCTCTCCTAGCGTTTTAGGATTGGTTTGGGTTGCTTATTTTGTATTATTTATTGCATTTATTATTCTAACCAGTGTGTATATATTTGCATTAAATGTTTGCATGCATCATACTATCATGTTGTTGCTGTCCTCTGCAGGTGGTTCTGTTGTGTGGGGTGGGTGTTCTGAGTGGGGCTAAAACCCAGGCCCGAGTATACACCTAGGATTAGCGTGGTCTCACGTCGCTCATGTGTCGGTTGGGCATATTGTTGCGACGTGACATACCACAAGTCGGACGAGGTTCATCTGAGAAGTGCTCTTCCAGTGGGGTTCTCCACTTTGGTTGGGTTATCTCTTTTGGGCTGTTGACTCTGATGACCGATCATTTCCCGGATCTTTGGTTTAGACGATCTTAAGGGAGCTACAATGGCACACCCGCAAGGGCAAACCCATTGAGTATCTCCGCCCGATCGTTGAGACTATTATCCGCCTTAGGGTGACCTGATTAGAATTTATCTGTGAGGGGAGGGTGATTCTTTCAGATGCATAATCAGATGGTGACTTTTGATCAGTGATTCAGAGACATGTTTATAAGTCGGATTTATGGTCATTTATTGCCGTGACGCCGGAGTGCTGTCCGTGATTTATCAGTGGGGATCCGTTTATTTCGGATTCCCCGGGCCGAGATATTTTATCAGTGGGGATCCGTTTATTTCGGATTCCCTGGGCCGATTCAGATGGTGATGGTGTGTCTGATCAGAGACCAGGGGTGATGATGATGTATCTGTCTTCCGTTTATTTCGGAACCCGTGGGTCAGAATTGTGATTGTGTATTCCTCAGATGGTTATGATCAGTTCAGAGCCCAGATTCAGTGCAGATGACCAGATGGCTTGGAGGATGGCAACGCATTGCATTCATTCATCAACATCATTGCATCTTGCATTAATTACATCTAACACATGTTTACCCATATGCAGGGACCATTTGGATCGAGATCTTGGCTGAGAGACTTTCTATTCAGAGATGAGAAGACCCGGCTTGAAGGATGATGTGGCTTACAGTTTCTTTGACCCGGATATCAGTGTGCTGAAGGATATGATAGCGTTGATGACACCTGACCATGTGGGGTTGTTTCGTGAGGTGTATGGGGGTATTCTGAAGACAGTTTTCAGGCTCATGGACAGAGACAGGAGCGCCATCCATACTCTACTTCAGTTTTACGATCCCGAGCTGAGGTGTTTCGTCTTCCCAGATTATGTGCTAGGGCCCATGTTGGAAGATTATGCTGATATTTTGAATATCCAGATCAGGGATCAGGTTCCTTTCCGTGTTACTAGGGAAGAACCTGATATTGGTGGGATTTCTCGT
Organism: Lathyrus oleraceus; assembly: GCF_024323335.1. NCBI lineage: Eukaryota > Viridiplantae > Streptophyta > Magnoliopsida > Fabales > Fabaceae > Lathyrus > Lathyrus oleraceus. The sequence continues at coordinate 25,246,409 of NC_066580.1, read as the reverse complement.
GCCTTCTATCTGAGTCCAGAGGTTGTGAAGGGTAATCTGAAGGAGAAGGGTAAGTTGCCTGGTTTTCATCTGAGTTTCCTAGAGGCTAAGGCTAAAGAGCAGTCAGAATTGGGGAATTGGGAAGCTGTCTGTGCTCTGGTTGCGGCGAGCATTTATGGGATCATTCTGTTTCCGAACCAGAAGAACTTTGTGGATATCAATGCCATCCGCTTGTTTATTCGAAGGAATCCTATCCCTACATTGATTGGAGATGTCTATTATTCGGTTCATAACCGGAATGAGAAGAGGCGTGGGGGTCTGATTCGATGCTGTGCGCAGTTATTGGTCAAGTGGTTTATGGGTTACTTGCCATCCAAGGGTGCTTTTGTTCTTCTGGGTCAGAATGTTAATTGGGCGACCAAACTGATGGGTTTGAGGGCTAAGGACATAGATTGGACTCACAGCAGCGGGGTTGGCCAAGATTTTATTTGCAGTTGCAGGGGTTTTCCCAATGTGCCGCTTATAGGGGTCCAGGGTTGCATTAATTACAACCCGACACTTCTTAAGAGGCAGATGGGATTCGCTATGGAGCTTCCACCATACAAGAGTGATGTTCAGGAATCTGTGTACTTCCCAGTTGAGGGTAATCAGGATAGGGTGAAGCAGATATCCGATGCATGGCGCAGTATTCAAAGGAAAGGCAAGGCTTCTTGGGGTAGGGCTAACAACAGATCTTTTCCTCCGTTCGATGATTGGCTCAGAAAGAGAGTGGAGCTTACTTGTCTACCATTTCCTATGGTCGATCCGTGGTATCCGTTGGTTGAGGAGACTCCTTCTACTGTCGGTATGGATGAGTTCTTAGAGATGAAGCGGGAACGAGATCAGCTGCTTGCAGAGAAGACGGAATTGGAGATGAATGTTGCTCGGGTTCAGAGAGCTAATCAGGAGCTCAAAGCGAAGATGGAAGATCAGGATAAGCGACATGCTCTGGAGACCAAGCGTTTTGAGATGGATACAGCCTACTATGGGAAGATCAACCAAGCTTTAGCATCGTCCAACCGGGAGCACGACATCACTAAGGATAAGCTGTTCAGAGCATCAAAGGTGATAGAAGATGAGAAGAGGAGGCAAATCCTAGTCAGGGATCAGAGGGATGAGAGAGCCAGAGTCCTCGCTGCAGAGTGGGAGGCAGAGAAAGCAAAGATCAAGGCTGAGAGAGATCATTACATGGCAGAGAGAGACCACTACTTCAGGCAGATGAAGATTCATCAGAAGGAAGTTGGAAGACTACAGTAGGAGAATACCGAGCTCAGGTTCGCCGCAGAGTTCGCAAGGATGGAAGGCGAGATAGGGCCATCTGCGGGACCCTCATCCAGTTAGATCTTTCATTTGTGTTGAATTACCGTCAGGCTTGTTGACGGAATTCATTTGCTTGTATTTCTTTCCTATTCTGGAGGATTGTATCTGACCTTATCTGGTTGATGTATGACTATTGCACTGATTGTGCACTTTTGCTATGTGATAGTGATTTTTCATTCAGTGATTGGTTTTCAAGCTTTATTTGCTTTGCTGTATGCACTCTCACGAGCACACACATGGTTGGGGGTATCATGCTAAATCACATATCTCCGATCTGCACGACAAAATCAAACACTGCTAATCAGAATATTGATGCCGGATTATTATTTGTCTCGATGATGCCAGGGTCGAGAGACAGAGTGTCCTTCATATGGATAGGCACTGCATTCATGCATAATCATGATAACTTGTGTTTTATTTTGCAGGTGTTTGTTACTAACGTGTTTGTTTGTAACCAGGAATCATTGCTCGCGCTCGAAGAGTAGTACCCCTGCACTCAACTCGCCCTCACAGATATTACACAAGAAGAAACACTCCCAGACTCATGGAGCTTCCCAGTGCTGATATGCTGGAATTGAAGGAGAAAATGACCGAACTGATCAATATAATGCAAGGTTTTGCCATTGGTCAGAAGGCTCTCGCAGATAAAGTTGAGAAACTCGAGCGGGTTTCTGCTCAGAACAGTGGGGTCAACCTGGATGGAGTCTCCAACCAGGGGCAGGGATCTCGTGATGGTGGAAAGAGGACAACAGTTGGTCTGGTGAATAATGCTGGTGCTGCTGGTCAACCTGGGCCTAGTCAGAATATGAAAGACAACTTTGTGCCTCCGTTTTATGGGTTTGACGAAGATCAGGAGGAAGATAGAGAGGCTGACCAGTTCTCTATGCGAAATGAGCCTTTTGTGCCTTACGACATTCCTCCTCAGAATAAGGAAATTCAGCTGCTGGCTGAGAAAATCAAAGTGCTGGAGAGCTATGCCACGCCTGGGGTGGTAAATATGTCCAACATGGGATTGGTGGAGGGAATTGTGATTCCTCAGAAGTTCAAGGCGCCTGCATTCGATAAATACAACGGTAGTTCCTGCCCGGAAACTCATCTCCAGGCATTTGTCCGCAAAATCTCAGCATACACCGCGGATCAAAAACTGTGGATGTACTTTTTCCAGGACAGCCTGTCTGGAGGCTCCTTGGAATGGTACACCAAGTTGAGATCGTCCGATATCAAAAGCTGGCAAGATTTGGGAGATGCTTTCTTTAAGCAATACCAATTTAATGCTGATATGGCTCCGAGTCGTACCCAGCTGCAGGGTATGTCTCAAAAGCATAACGAAGGATTCAAGGAGTATGCTCAGCGATGGAGAGAACTGGCTGCGAGGGTGCAACCTCCTCTGGTGGACCGGGAGATGTCGGATTTGTTTATGGGGACCCTGCAGGGGCCGTTTGCAGAACGAATGGTGGGGTGTCCTGTTACCAACTTCTCTGATATCGTGGTAGCTGGAGAAAGAATAGAGAGTTGGTTAAAGCTGGGCAAAATTCAGGGTGCGTCTTCTTCTTCTTCTGGTACGAAGAAACCATTCGGCAATAATGGTGGGCAGAGAAAGAAGGAAGGAGACACCAGCGCAGTGTACACGCAGCGCGGACCCGGTAGGGAACGTTACTTCCAGCATACCGCTGCGGTAACAATTCCTGCTGAGTCTCATTCAGCACAACCGCAACAGCAACAGCAACAGAGACAACAACCCTTTCAACAGAGACCACAGAGGGTTGGTTATCAGATCCGAGGCAGAGCGCAGGACAGACAATTCGATAGGCCTCCAGTGAGTTATGCTTTCTTGTTTGAGAAGCTGCAGGATTTGGGCCTTGTGCAGACCAGAACTCTGGCACCTTTGAGACCTGATCAAAGGCCAGCCAGTTATGATGAGAATGCTAAATGTGAATTCCACTCGGGTGCGCCCGGGCACAACATTGAGAACTGTAAAGCTTTTAAGCACACAGTTCAGGATTTAGTGGATTCCAAGGCTATTAATTTTGCTCCATCCCCCAATGTCAATGCAAATCCCATGCCTGCGCATGGTCAGAGGGGGGTGAATGCAATTTCTGAGGAAAGTCGAGTTGGGCTATTTGATGTTGATCAGCTGAAGACGCCTTTGGCTGAGGTCAAGAGGCAGTTGTTAAGAAATGGGGTTTACCCGGGCTGCGGATTTGATTGTGCTGAGTGCACTATTTCTGCAAATGGTTGTGAGCTTCTGAGGGAGCATGTCCAGGGTCTGATGGACGCAGGGAATATTGTGATTGAGAAGGCTGAAGGAAAGAGTGAAGAGGTCTCCACCATAACTATATACTATGATCCGGTGGATTTGTCAAATCTGGTGGAGGAGGCCCCAGTTACCATCACGGTACCTGGACCAATTCCATATGACAAAGATGATGCCGTACCGTGGCATTATGGTGGGGAGGTATATTGTAATGGTGAGAGGTTGGAGGAACAATCCGCTAGTGAAACCACCGTGCTAAAGGTAGATAATGCCGGTCCCAGCGGTTTCACTCGCAGCGGTAGGTTGTTTGCTCCCGACGCATTGAGGAGGGGGGAGGAAGAAAAAGAGAAAAAAGAAAAGGCCGAGGCTTTAGCCAGGGCGAAAGGGAAGGCTGTGGCAGAGAATGATAATACTCCTGTGATGACACCGGCGCCTGCGGGGTCGGATAACAATCTTGATGATGAAGCTGAAGAGTTTCTAAGGATAATTAAGAAGTCGGAGTACAAGTTGGTGGATCACTTGCAGCAGACTCCTTCAAAAATCTCAATTCTGTCACTGCTGTTGAGTTCTGAGGGTCATAGGGAGGCTTTGTTGAAAATATTGAAGAAAGCTTATGTTCCTCAGGAGATCACAATCAACCAATTGGAGACGGTCGTATCCAACGTGCATGCTAGCCATGGGCTGGGCTTTACTGATATGGATTTGACCGTAGATGGAAGGAACCACAATAGGGCTTTACACATTGCAATGGAGTGCAAAGGAGCTGTGCTTTCACATGTGCTGGTTGATACCGGCTCCTCTTTGAATGTGTTGCCTAAGAAGGCTCTGGCGAAGCTAAACTGTGATGGGCTGATTTTGACCCCGACTGATTTGATTGTGCGGGCATTTGATGGGTCAAAACGGGCCGTGTTTGGAGAGGTGGAACTGCCAGTAAAGATTGGACCCGAGGTGTTCAAGTCGACTTTCTATGTTATGGACATCCAGCCAGCTTACAGTTGCTTGTTGGGTCGCCCATGGATCCATGCTGCGGGAGCAGTTACATCGACTTTGCACCAGAAGCTGAAATATGTCTGGGGAGGCCAAGTCGTTACTGTTTGCGGAGAGGAGGACATCTTTGTCAGCCACCTGTCTTCGTTTAAGTATGTGGAGATGGATGGAGAAATATGGGAGACGCCTAGCCAGGCATTTGAAACTGTTAAGGTGGAGAATGCCCTGTTCGCCAAGCAAGAGGAAGAGAAACCGTCCATCGCTTCTTATAAGCAGGCTGCTGAGGTAGTCAAAAGTGGAGAGGCTCCTGGTTGGGGCAAAATGATGGAGGTCCCTGAGAAGAAGGACCGTTTTGGGGTTGGATATCAGCCGGGCCGAGGCTCAGGGCGAGGAAGAGGACGTCGTGCGTCAGTTACTTTCACGAGCGCCGGAATGCTGGATCCGGACCACGTCTGCATGATGGGTGAAGATACTGACAGCGACTGTGACATGGACCGGTGGATAACGCCGTGCGAACCAGGGATGGAAATCCACAACTGGAAGGCCGAGGAAATCATCCGGGTCACTCTCCTCGAAGAGTAATATTTTTCCTGTTTTCTTTCTTATTTGCATGCAAACCATGCGTGTTGCCCGACACGTAATGGTTCATTTTAAGGGCCTCCTCATGTCATAAATTTGCAGATTTTGCATCATAAATAAAGGATGTTTTTCAATTAAAAGCGGTGTTCCCTGTTTTTCATTTATTTTTGCAGTTTAAAAATAAAAACAAATAAAAATGGCAATGTTTTCATTTTCCCTTTTTTAAATTTCTCACACCGGTTCTAAAGCAATGCATGAATCAACATTCATGCAGATGCGATTCCTCTCCGGATCTCATTGATAACAATCCTGTTACACCCTTGTATGACTTCGACAATCCGATCTATCTTGCTGAAGAAGAAGACGAAGAAGATTGTGAACTGCCAGGGGAATTAGCCAGGTTGTTAAAACAAGAGGAGAAGGTGATTCAGCCACATGAGGAACAGATTGAGGTGGTGAATCTGGGTACCGACGAGGTTAGAAGAGAGGTGAAAATCGGGGCTGCTTTGGAGGAAAGTGTCAAGAGCAGAATGGTGGCATTATTGAAAGAGTATGTCGATATCTTTGCCTGGTCTTATCAAGATATGCCAGGGTTGGATACCGATATCGTTGTGCACAAGCTACCGTTGAGAACAGATTGTCCTCCAGTGAAGCAGAAGTTGCGCAGAACTCGACCTGACATGGCAATGAAAATTAAAGAGGAAGTGCAGAAGCAGTGGGATGCTGGTTTCCTTGCTGTCACTAACTATCCGCCATGGGTTGCGAACATTGTGCCAGTCCCGAAGAAAGATGGGAAGGTGAGAATGTGTGTGGACTACCGAGATCTGAATAGAGCTAGTCCGAAAGATGATTTTCCACTACCTCACATTGACGTGTTGGTAGATAATACTGCTCAATTCTCGGTGTTTTCCTTCATGGATGGTTTTTCTGGCTATAATCAAATCAAAATGTCGCCAGATGATATGGAGAAAACAATGTTCATTACACCGTGGGGCACCTTTTGTTACAAGGTGATGCCATTCGGTCTCAAAAACGCCGGTGCTACTTATCAGAGAGCCATGGTGACTTTGTTTCATGATATGATTCATCATGAAATTGAATGCTATGTTGATGACATGATAGCAAAGTCCCAAACAGAAGAGGGGCATTTGGTAGATCTGGCCAAGCTGTTTGACCGGTTGAGACAGTTCAGACTGAGGTTGAATCCGAACAAGTGCACGTTCGGAGTGCGGTCCGGTAAATTGCTGGGGTTCATTGTAAGTGAGAAAGGAATCGAGGTTGATCCTGCAAAAGTAAAAGCGATAAAAGAAATGCCTGAACCGAGAACAGAGAAAGAGGTTCGTGGTTTCTTGGGTAGATTGAACTACATTTCACGGTTCATATCTCATCTAACAGCCACGTGTGAACCAATCTTTAAATTGTTGAGAAAAGACCAAACGGTCAGGTGGAATGATGATTGCCAAGCGGCATTTGAAAAGATCAAAGTGTATTTGCAGGAGCCTCCGATTCTGATGCCTCCTGTGGAGGGAAGACCGTTAATTCTGTACATGACAGTCCTCGAGGGGTCTATGGGGTGTGTATTGGGGCAGCATGACGAGTCTGGTCGAAAAGAGCATGCCATATACTACCTTAGCAAAAAGTTTACCGACTGTGAAACAAGATATTCACTGCTTGAGAAAACTTGCTGTGCTTTGGTCTGGGCTGCTCGCCGACTAAGGCAGTACATGCTGGTTCATACCACTTTGTTGATTTCCAAGATGGATCCGATCAAGTACATTTTTGAAAAGCCAGCATTGACCGGAAGGGTTGCGAGGTGGCAAATGATTTTGACTGAATATGATATACAGTATACCTCTCAGAAAGCGATCAAGGGGAGTGTATTGTCTGATTACCTCGCCCAACAACCCATTGATGATTATCAACCAATGAAGTTTGAATTCCCTGATGAGGACATCATGTTTCTCAAATCGAAAGATTGCGAGGAACCAATCCCGGAGGAGGGGTCTGACCCTGAATCCGAATGGATTTTGATGTTTGATGGGGCCGTTAACGTGAATGGAAGCGGTGTTGGTGCTGTTTTGGTTACGCCGAAAGGATCTCATATTCCTTTTGCTGCCCGGCTAACATTTGAGTGCACCAACAACGTAGCTGAATACGAAGCTTGCATATTGGGTATCGAAGAGGCGATTGATTTGAGAATCAAGAACCTTGTGATATATGGAGATTCAGCTCTGGTGATAAATCAGGTTAACGGGAAATGGTATACGCATCAATCTCATTTGGTTCCGTATCGAGATTATACGAGGAGATTGTTGACGTTTTTTACTAAGGTGAAGATGCATCACGTGCCCAGAGAGGAGAACCCTTTGGCAGATGCTTTGGCTACTCTGGCTGCCTTGATCAAGGTGCAGAGGTGGAATCAGTTCCCCAGTGTTGAAGTGGGACGTCTGGATAGACCGGCTTATGTGTTTGCTGTTGATACAGCGCTTGATGATGAGAAGCCGTGGTATTACGATATCAAGCGCTATCTTGAGACGCAAGAGTATCCTGAGGGAGCATCTAAGAAAGATAGAAAGACTCTGCGGAGGTTGGCCATGGTATTCTACCTGAATAAGGATGGGGTTTTATATAAGAGAAATTTTGATTGGGTCTTGCTCAGATGTGTTGATGATGCAGAAGCAAGCCAATTGATGAAAGAGGTTCATGAGGGATCGTTCGGTACCCATGCCAGTGGGAATGCCATGGTAAAGAAGCTGCTGAGAGCAGGTTATTATTGGATGACAATGGAGGCCCAATGTTTTAATTTCGTGCGGAAGTGTCATAAATGCCAGATTTATGCTGATAAGGTGCACGTGCCTCCAAATCCATTGAGCTTAATGTCGTCCCCATGGCCGTTTGCTATGTGGGGCATTGATATGATTGGAAAGATTGAGCCTACAGCTTCGAATGGGCACAGATTCATATTAGTGGCTATTGATTACTTCACCAAGTGGGTTGAAGCAGCCTCTTATACGAACGTGACGAAGCAGGTCGTGGCTAGATTTCTCAAGAGAGACATCATTTGCAGATACGGGGTTCCCGAGAGAATCATTACTGATAATGGTTCTAATTTGAATAATAAGATGATGGCAGAGCTGTGCCGGGAATTCAAGATTGAGCATCACAATTCTTCTCCCTATCGTCCGAAGATGAATGGGGCGGTTGAGGCAGCCAACAAAAATATAAAGAAGATTGTGCAGAAAATGGTGGTAACCTACAAGGATTGGCATGAGATGTTGCCGTTCGCGTTGCATGGGTACAGAACGTCGGTGCGTACATCTACTGGGGCAACTCCTTTCTCATTGGTATATGGGATGGAGGCTGTATTACCTGTTGAGGTTCAGATTCCCTCTTTAAGAGTCCTGATGGACGTGAAATTGCGAGAGGCTGAATGGGTAAGGACCCGGTACGAAGAGTTGAGCCTGATCGAGGAAAAGAGGCTAGCAGCCATCTGTCATGGGCAGTTGTACCAGCAACGGATGAAGCGTGCTTTCGACAAAAAGGTGCGACCTCGGGTGTATCACGTAGGTGATATGGTGCTGAAAAGGATCCTTCCTCCTCAAAACGATCGAAGGGGCAAATGGACGCCGAATTATGAAGGTCCATTCGTGGTCAAGAAGGTTTTCTCTGGTGGAGCCTTGTTGTTAACGACCATGGATGGTGAGGATTTTCCATCCCCTGTGAATGCGGACGCAGTTAAAAAATACTTCGTGTAAAGAGACCCGCTGGACGAAAAGAACAAAATAGTCCAGGCAAAAATGGGCATCCCGGCGAACCAAAAAACAGAAAGAAAGGTTCGGGCAAAAATTAGGGATAAAAATGAAAAATTGCACACCCGGCAAGTCGAAAACCTGAAAAGGCGACTTGGGCAAAAAAGGGTATCCCGGTGGACTGAAAACCCGAAAGGGCGGTCCAGGCAAAAGAGGGATTGAAACGAACAACTGCGTCCAGCATGATCGTTTGCGCTTTGGTTAAAGCATCATGGATAATACCCGGTAGGGATCAGTCAGAAACGTCTTGTTCAGAAGGCAGAAAGCATGGAGAGTCTGAGGACATATGGGGTGTAACCGAGTTGGAACTCGATGAGATCACGAGTTTCACATTGCCATTAGGATAGATTTTTCCTTTTGTGCGCAATTACCTCTTTTCAGGAATTGCTTCCTTTTGTATTGCTCATTTGAGCCACACCTTTCAAATCAATAAAATGCATATTCAGTCAAATAATTTTGTTTTTGTTTTTCATTACCGCTTTGATTGCAAAAACATCCAGATATTTTTGATAAAGAATCTTGCATTTTAAAACATACAGGTTTCCTTCCAATGCATGTTTATAAGATTGAATACTTGAAATCTTATTTGGAAGTTTGAGTGACCCAAGTGTTGAAATCTTGACACGCCTGGGGCACGGTTTTATCTGACGGTTTATTTTGCAGGAACTGTTAGATATTCTTCACTCACTTGCAGGTTGTGATGTGGAAGTTTTGTCACAGATCCCCAGAGAGTTCGCTCAGGAACGAATGAATGAAAGGATGACGAAAAAACGTTGAGGCGTACGACGATCCTTGGTGGTAACCAAGAAGACTCTTCAAAATCAGAAGATGGAAAAGTCTGTAAGATTCCCCGCAGAGTCCGATCAGGGACGAGTGCATGAAGAAAGGACGAAGAGACGACGAGAGACGTCCGACGACCCTTGAAATTAATCAAGAAGACTCTTCAAAATCGGAAAATCGAATTTCTGTATAACTCCCAGGAGTACGCTTTCCGTCAAGTGCGGAGCGACTTGGAATATAAGATGATGGAGCAGAAAAGGTCCAGACGAGTCTGGGAACTCTCAAAAGTGGAAAGCCGATATGAGTATTGGAGGTAGACACCATGGTTCGACGAGTTGACGGGTGTTTTTATACCAACTTTTCTCATTTCCCAGCTAAGTCCCCAAGCAGAGTTATAGGATTAGCTCCCCAGCAGATTCAAGGTCTGTGGACTCCTCCAGCCGAGTCGGGATGGTTATCCCGGACAGGTTACAGCGTTGTTTCCTCAGCAGCCAGGTCAGAAGGTTGCTGTTCCCCGAGTGGAGCGGGTTTCAATGAAATATATCTCCAGCAGTGTTCATCCTACCTGTGGATCGGACAAGTTCCCGTAGCGGACGGATTTTTGCATCCCCAGCTGAGTTGATTCTAACTATGGATTGCGTGGGTTGTCCCCAGCGGAGTAGTATGCGGTTCCCTAGCAGGGTCAAGGAGGTTCTTCCCCAGCAGGTGATGTATTGATGTTCCCCCAGTTGAGCCTGGAGGTTGCTATTCCCTTAGTAGAGTCTCTGTGAGCATTTCCCCAGCGGAGTCAGCAGGTATCTGTGAGGGTTTTCCCGAAGCGGAATCAGGATTGATGTCCCCAGCAAGTCAAGATTGTTGTATCCCCACAGAGTGTTGGTGGTGCTTATCCCCAGCAGTTTCTCGAGTGGATTGGGTGCAAAGGAGGTTTCCCCAGCAAGGGTTGCCTATTTCCCAGCAGCAGTGTTATTCCCCAGCAGGGTGGAATTGGAGCGGTGACGAGTTCCTCAGCAGAGTGTCTCGTGCTCCCCAGAAGAGTCCCTTGAGGGGGATACCTTTTTATGCATTCATCATGTAAAAAATAACATGGCATATTGCATGGAAAAATAAATAATCGCGTAGCATTTCCATAATTGTGGAGCATTACGCTGAAAAAATCAATCATTCATCATGGCAAGCATAAGCTAGTCTCAAGCCGTGGTTACCGTTTGAGAGGTGGTTTTTCCCAAAGGTGAAGAGGTGTTACTCCGAGGAGTTCAGCATCGTGATTGAATCAAAGGTGTTTCCCCAGTAGTGCGATACTGGAGTAATTGTTTTCCGTCGAACAGAGATGGAAAGGTTATGCGATCAGCGCAATTCAAGCCGTGGTTACCGCTTGGAGTTTTGGTTTCGCTGGATGGTGAAGATGTTACTCTGAGGAGTTTAGCATCACGACGTCAGATCAACAATGTTCCCCAGTAGTGCGATATTGGAGGAGATGTTTCCGTCGGACAGAGATGGAGATAAAATCAGAAGACGTTGCGCGATCAACGCGATTTTCGGGGTTCAATCAGAGAAGAGTATATGTTGAGGCATTTTCGGGGTTCAAATGGAGAAAAGGAAGTGTTGCGGCATTTTCTGGGGTTCAAATGGAGATGGAGTTGAAGATTATATCCGGGATGAGGTCCTCAGGATTATCTTCTGTTCATGTGTCACCGTAGACTCGGGCTGAGGCCAATGGGGGTCGTTATAGGTGTCTTCTGAGGAAGAGATACGCATGCTACCTTCTTTATGAAGGTTTACCCTCTGACATGTCGCCCTCAGAGTGGTTGAGTGTTATTTCCGACGTTGCCAGCGGAATTATCACGGGAGAATGGAGAAAAGGATATGCTGAGGCATTTTCCTGGGGTTCAAATGGAGAAAGGATATGCTGAGGCATTTTCCGGGGTTCAAATGGAGAAAGGGAGATGTTGCGACATTTTCTGGAGAACGGGGTTCATTCTGGCGATCGAGAGTTATCGTCAGGCGACTGGGGTTCAAACTGGAGATGGGGTTCATTATTTTGTCAAAGAAGGAGTGCTGAGGCATTTTCCGGGGTTCAAATGCAGAGATCTGAGGATCGTTTGCGCAGAGGAAATTTTCGGGGTTCAAGAAAAGCAAAAAAAGAATGAGAATCTCGAGTGGATGTGGTGTTCAGACCATGGTTATCCCTGAGTTACCATTTATTTTGGTATCCAGGTCGATGTTTTCAAGAGTTTGTTTCTTCGCCGATCCTGACAGGCGCTGTTAATATCATCCCATCAGAGTGCAAATTGTTCGTCTGTTCTTGGTATTCAATCACTCTTCATCCTGATCATCCGAAAGCCGAGGCTATTTCGTATCGACCGGTTCACAGTGGATTGAATAGGGGCAGCTGTAACACCTCGAAATTTGCCCTCCTCTCTTGGGACTAGCATTAACATATTTGCATTTCATTTTAGGACATTAGGCATTTCATGTTGCATATCATGTGGTTACATTGTGCAAGCCATTCTCCCAAGTCTTGATCAGGAGATGAGGAAGTCAAGTGCAAGCCTAGGGTTTATTGACTGATCATGGCCATCTGAGGATTGGGCTGTGAATTAGGGTTTTATGATTCTCAAGGATGTTGGTCTTCATCTTGATTACGATAATACATCATCATCAAGTGTTGGAGCATATTTCTTGAGATTAGGGTTTTGACCACTAGTCAACCTTAATCATCTGCATTGGGCCAATCAGGGCATAATCAGGAGATGGGGGCTATGATGTATATGAGGATCATAATGTGATTATATTGAGCTCATGGATGCTAGGGTTTCATGGTTGAGCCATTTCATCAGGAGTTTGGGGATCAATTTGATCAGTGCGTAGCCAAATTCATCTATCAGTCAGAAAAGTCAACTGTGCCTGGATTGATGGATTTGGAGGAGAGAGAGGGCAAGAGATACTCCATTCATGTTCAAACAAGTCTCATTTGACATTTCAAATACTCACATTGGAGGATTTGAGGTCATAGCAAAGGTTTCCAAAAGGAAAAATGACCTATGGTTTCAAGTTTCCAAAAGGATGGCCAGTTTTTGGAGCGACTTCAACCCAATTTTCCCCCATCAAAAAAGCTTCAAATGGAATTTTGTTGAACATGAAAGTTGTAGATCTTTCTCTCCCATTTTCAAAAAGTCCAAGATCGTGAGAATCGGATGAACGGTTGAGGAGATATGGTCAAATTACCACCGGGCGTGCATGGCAAAATTTTCCATGTATCGATGCACACGAGTTATGTGTCGATGCACACTGTTAAAAAGTGCCTTGTATCGATACAAACAAGTTATGTATCGATGCATACTGTTAAAAAGTGCCTTGTATTGATACAAACAAGTTATGTATCGATGCACACTGTTAAAAAGTGCCTTGTATTGATACAAACAAGTTATGTATCGATGCACACTGTTAAAAAGTGTTATGTATCAATACATAACTCTATTTTGAGCTCTCATACAGCACTGTTCATGTCCATATTACTTCATGCACCATCTTCATGCACAAGAGTGAAAATCTCATTTGAGCCAACACACTCCAAATATCAATTGAGAATGTATGAGCTGTCAATGAGCTGTCACAGGGCTTGAGTGAAAAGGCCATTTTGCCCTTGCTTAAGTTAAACCATATTATGCTAATTACATTTGGTTTGGTTAATTAAGGTGATTAAGTGTGGATTAAGTTGAAGTATATATTCATAATCATCATCTAATCATAACAGAATTCACAATCTCCAAGAACCAGATCTGAAACTTCCACATTCTCTCAAAACCCTCAAGAACACCAACACCTTCAATTCCAAAATTCATCATCAATTCTCAACCATTTTTCGTGATTCTTTTTGATTTGGACTCCTTGCATCATCCTCTAGAACTGTTTGTGGTATTTGGAGCATGAAAGGCATCGAATCGTGACTGCATCTTCAAGAGCATCCATGGTGAAATCGGATTTTTGAGCTCTAGGATCAACATCAATAGGAACCGAACACACCTATCACCTTCCTCATTATCTTTGCTCACCTGTTTTGAAGAATGGAGCTCTGAAAGCACGTGAATCACGACTGCCATTCCAGGTTTGAGCAAAAATCGATTATCACCGTTTGCTTAATTATTATATGCGTTAGAAAGAGCATGAGATGTAGGTTTTGATGATGCTTGTGGTTTTGAAAATGATGACCTGTAGTGTGAGAAATCGTGAATTGAAAGTATGAGTGCAAACCCTAGGTTGTTCGATTCTTTTGATTTAGGAACTTTTAGGATGTAATAGTGTGATATTCGTGTTCCTCTTGAAGAGACGAGTTCAACGGTTATAAGCATGCCAATTTTCATTAACTTTCGATGTTCATCATTTTTTCAATTTTCTGGAAATGCTTGTTGAAAACGAAGAAGACAAGGCCATTTGATCCAAATTTCCGTTCAAATTTTCAAAAAAACTGTTTCCCGCCGGCGCCAAAAGATTTACAAAAATGCCATTGATGATTTTTAGTTAATTTCATTTAATTATTAGAAAATATTTAACACATTAAAAAATTCAGAAAAAATAGAAAAAAAAATCAGAAAAATATGGAAAAAATTGTGTTGACTTTGTCTTTGAGTGTAGGATTTTTTTGACCTATTGGTCAAAGTTGTGCTGGCAAATATTTTATTTGGCATAGGCTTTTCTAATGTATGTCACATTTTGATACATGTTGGTAATTTGATCATGAAATACTCATATCATAAAATAAATGGCTGAAAATTTTTGTGGTGGTTCTTGACTCATTGAGGATTATTTATATGTAAATTTCATGAATTTTTGATACCTGGTTAGAGAGCAGCAAATTCTGGAACATAGGTGTGACAATTTGTGTCACACCTCTTGATGTCAACTTGTTGAATTTAATTGGATGACCTATGCGTGTTAGAATTGAATGAAATTTGGCATGGTGAATTGTTGATATGTTAGGATGTTGTATGAATTTTTGTAGAATTTTTCACTGCCTTTTCTAATTGATCATGATTTTTCATTTCTGGTGATTGAATTTGCAAGCTCATGTGACATAGGTTAGTAGAATGATTGGGAAATGCTCATGTTGTATTGTATGGCCATGAAATTTGATATGCATGAACTAGACACATTGTGTGACCTCCCTGTTTTGGTCTCATCCATTTCTTTGTTGTTTTCAATGAGATATGAATTTTTGAATTGGATGTATGCATTGATGGTGTGAATTGAAGCATGAAATCGTGTCTGTTTTTGATGATTTTCATTGACATGGTTCTATTTGCCCAATTAAGCCCAAATTTGACATGGTAGACCTTGATTGACCCCTGTTTAGGTGTATTAAATTTGAGATTTTTTTGATGTGTTTTGGCATGACTTTGAATGCAATACTTCTGTTTGTATATTTGGTGCTTCATTTGAACCAATATGGATTGTTTTGTGCATGAATTGAACTTGATGGATGATATAAACATGAGACCAAGGATGTTTGCTCTTGTTTGATGTTAATTTGATGTTGGATGGTGGATACCTTGCTGTTTTAATTTTTTTCTTGCTTTTGGACCCTAGGCTTGGCCTAGTGGTCTAGTTGCTAATATTTGCTTGATTTTTCAGGATCAAAAAGCAAGGCACATGGATAATGGTCCAAATCAATTTTGATTGATGTTGTGGATGTTTGTACACTAACATAACATTGTTTTGTAGGTGTTGGAGCTTGGGCTTAAGCCTTGGGCTTGTTTTGTGTTGTATTGTTTAAGCTGTTTAACTGTTTGCTTTACAGTTTGTCTGATTGAGTACTGACTGAGTTTGATTGTTTCCAGGTACTTTAGTTGCTCAGTTCCTTGTGAACTATTGCTTTGCTTTGCTTAAGCAACTTGCATTTGAGGTATAACCTTCTTACTTCATGTAGTCTGGAGACCCGGCTGTTACCGGGCCGGGCAAATTGTCTGAAGTCCTCCTTAAGAGGCAATGATTGTGTATGTTTATTTTTAAGCCCAAGCAGGTGAAAGTCCTTTAAATAAGGCAATTGGTGGAAGGTAGGGGTATGCAGCCTACCCCCCACTATTCAGTGAGTCTTCTCCTTGCTCCCATTACATGGTTGTAGCATTGAGATCAAAAGCCCAAGATCTGTTGTGTCAGAGTCTTCGAGTATAGAAGGGTTCCCCTATTCTGGACCCATGCTCATTTGTCAGCTCTCCCTGGTTAGGGATAAGAGCTGTGAGGTCTGATCCTCACTTCATCCCATCATCTGCTTCACCTTAGCCTCGTGATGGCAAGGTTAAGAGCAAACATAGCCTGTACAGACGATTGCTTAGGCAGTCAAACCTGATTGATTGAGCCCCCTTGTTTGGCTATAGTGCGTGTTATGTGGATATCTGATTGACATGCTTGTTTGAGATGCCTGTTCTCATTTGATATATGATGTATGCTTGTGTGCTAGCTTCTTTCCTGGTTAGGTTAGTTTGCTTATGCAAGTAGGATAGAAAACCGAACTTAGGGTTAACGATGCATGACAACATTAGGCTCGAGTCTCAGCTCCCTAGTTGTGTATCTTTCCCCGGTTTCTGGTTAGCAATTTAGTCCCTTTCAGGGGAACTACATCGCCCTGATCCTCGTTCCAGACGAGGTATGTAGGCAGGTGGTCGTGCGAGACCACTCCGGGCAACCTTTTTCTTTTTTGCGTGTGTTTACTTGTTATCTGACTGCGCGTTTTGGTTCGGATGCCGACGTAAGCCCAGTGATTGGCAGTCGGGCTCCACGTTTGCCGTTTTGAGTGTGTTTTGGTTCGGATGCCGACGTAAGCCCAGTGATTGGCTGTCGGGCTCCATGTTTGCCACCTTTGTTTGTTTGTATGTTTTGTGTTGTTTGGCGTGCGTAAGCCGAACTACAGTGGCTCTGATTCTTGTTCCAGACAAGATATGTAGGCATAAGGTGCGATACCTTATCGAGCTCCCTTCTTCTTAACCCCACCTGCGTTCCCCGTGTGTGTGTGTGATGTTTAGCAACCTTTTCTTCATTTTAGAACGTGGATCCCTAGGAATACCTAGGACGTGAGGGGTGCTAATACCTTCCCCTCGCGTGACCGACTCCCGAACCTTTTCTCTTGGTCGCGAGACCATGTCTTTTCCAGGTTTGTCTGAGCGTTTCCTTTCCCTATCTTGGGATAAATAACGTTTAGTGGCGGCTCTGTGTGTTTTTATTTTTAGGCTCGCCGGTTGATTTTTCGCAGGATGCGACAAACTCGATTTTGAAAATTTTCACCCGCTAATTCGACGTACATTTGAGAAATGATTCAACCGGTATGTCTGTAGATCCGAAAAAATAATTATCTGGCTGATATTTTAAACATTATGCGGAACAAAATACATGTTGTGACAAGTATAAAAATGCAAACGTCTTGTGAATGCACTGAATTACTGACTGAATAATTGTGAATAGACAATCAGATGCAAATGAATCACTCTTGGACCATTTACTTCTGATTCTCAATCACAATTAAAATTCTACAAAGATTCAGACGATGATAATACTCTTGACAATCACCCTTTGAAACTCTGAAATGAGATGCAACAGAATGAATGATGCAATGAGATTGAGAAATCGAATCTTTTGACTTTTTAATCAACAAATAACTGAATGAATGTCATCAAGATCAGATAAAATGCCAGAACTCCTGACTTTTCATCTAAATCCTAATGAATGCTTTTAACTAATGAAATACACGACAAAATGGATTGATTTATGCTATGCTGATGCAGATAAAAAAGTCAAGGTAAAATTTAGGTTATGACAACTGCCCCTATTTAAACATCTTTAAGTGGAAGATATGAAGAAATTTTATCCTCAAATCATCAGGGTGAAAGATAGTTTAAATACCAAACTGACCCAAAATTTTCCCTTATATGCAAAAGATTGATATGTTTATAGTTATGAATGAATGCAACAGGGATTAAGAAATACTCTTGATTTCTTAATTAACTTATGGTAATGCCAATGAATGCAATAAGATTTAGGAGATACTCTTGACTTCCTAATCATTGGGTGATATGGATGCAATGAAAGTTAAGAAGTATTCTTGACTCCTTAAGAATGAATGCAAATGAATTTAGCAAATACTCCTGATTTCTCAACTGTATGAAAGACAAAAGATGTGGATGTTTAAGAAGTACTCTTGACTCCTTAGAGATGAATAAATTAAGAAATACTCTTGATCTCTTAAGCATCATATGGATGAATGAAAATGAAGATGAATTAAGAAATACTCTTGATTTCTTAATCATGGGATGATAAATGATATGATAAATGCTCTTGATTTCTCAGATGCTATGTAGGTTAAGAAGTACTCTTGAATTCTTTATCATGAATGTAAATGAAATGTATATGAGTTAAGAAATACTCTTGATTTCTTAATCGTGAGAATACAGAAATATGTATGAGTTAAGAAATACTCTTGATTTCTTAATCATGAAAATGCAAATGAATTAAGAAATAATTTTGATTCCTTAATCATGAATTTAAATGATGTGTATATGAGTTAAGAAATAATCTTGATTTCTTAGTCATGAATGTAAATTAATTGAGAAATACTCTTGATATCTCATATGATATGCACATGAGTTAAGAAATGCTTTTGATTTCTTAATCATGAATGTAAATGAAATGTGTATGAGTTAAGAAATACTCTTGATTTCTTAATCATGAATGTAAATGAATTGAGAAATGCTCTTGATTTCTCATATGATATACAGATGAATTAAGAAATACTCTTGATTTCTTAATCATGAATATAAATGAATTGAGAAATGCTCTTGATTTCTCATATGATATGTAGATGAATTAAGAAATACTCTTGATTCCTGAATCATGGATGTAAATGAATTGAGAAATGCTCTTGATTTCTCAGATGATATGCACATGAATTAAGAAATACTCTTGATTCCTTAACCATGATTGTAAATGAATTGAGAAATGCTCTTGATTTCTTAATCATGAATGTAAATGATCTAAGAAATGCTCTTGATTTCTTAGATGCGGTACAACTGAATTAAGAAATACTATTGATTCCTTAATCATGAATGCAGGTTTAGAAATGCTCTTGATTTCTTAAAGATGAATGCATGTGACTTAAGAAATACTCTTGATTTTCTAATCATGAATATAAATGAAGTATGTATGAGTTAAGAAATACTCTCGATTTCTTAATCATGAATGTAAGTGAATTGAGAAATACTTTTTATTTCTCATATGATATGCAACTGAGTTAAGAAATACTCTTGATTTCTTAGTCGTGCGAATGCAGATGAGTTAAGAAATAATCTTGATCTCTTAATCATCATATGATGAAATGCAGATGAATTAAGAAACACTCTTGATTCCTTAATCATGATTGTAAATGAATTGATAAATACTCTTGATTTCTCAGATGATATGAAGATGAGTTAAGAAATACTCTTGATTCCTTAATCATGAATGTAAATGTACTGCGAAATGCTCTTGATTTCTCAGATGATATGCAAATGACTAGGGATGAGAGAATCATGTTCAGTTGCTTTTGACTGACGGTAGATCTCCAGGGATGAATCTGTTAGAAAGTAACATGCTCGACTAGTCTTCATACGTTCGTTGCTGAAGGTAGACACTCCTGGGAGAACAAATGATCATATACAGCTGCTTTTGGCTAAAGATGTCATATTCAACAACTCTTGGCTGAAACTGATACATTAAACTGCTCTTGGTTGAAGCAAAAACTGTAAAATAAAAAATAGAATTCAACTACTCTTGGTTGATGCAAACTGCATAAAATAAAATGGTGTCCAGTTGCTCATGGCTGAAACTAATGCATTCAGCTGCTCTTGTTTGATGCAAACTGCTGGAAAATAAAATAGTATCCAACTGCTCTTGGCTGAAACTAATGCATTCAACTGCTCTTGGTTGAAGCAAACTGTTGGAAAATAAAATAGTATTCAATTGCTCTTGGCTGAAACTAATGCATTCAACTGCTCTTGGTTGATGCAAACTGCTGGAAAATAAAATAGTAGTAAGCTGCTCTTGGTTGAAACTAATACATTCAACTGCTCTTGGTTGAAGCAAACTGTTGGAAAATAAAATAATATTCAACTGCTCTTGACTGAAACTAATGCATTCAACTGCTGGAAAATAAAATAGTAGTCAGTTGCTCTTGGCTGAAACTAATACATTCAACTGCCCTTGGTTGAAGCAAACTGCTAGAAAATAAAATAATATTCAGCTGCTCTTGGCTGAAACTAATGCATTCAACTGCTCTTAGTTGAAGCAAATAGCTGAAAAATAAAATAGTAATCAATTGCTCTTGGATGAAACTAATGCATTCAACTGCTCTTGGTTGAAGCAAACTGCTGGAAAATAAAATAGTACTCAACTGCTCTTGGCTGAAACTAATGCATTCAACTGTTCTTGGTTGAAGCAATCTGCATTCAACTGCCCTTGGTTGAAGCAAAACTGTAAAATAAAATGGTGTTCAGCTGCTCTCGACTGAACCCACTGCATTCAACTAGTGTTGTTTGATGCAAAATGGCAAAAAAAATGGTGTCCAACTGCTCTTGGTTAAAACCACTACATTCAACTGCTCTTGGTTGACGCAAATTGCTGAGAAATAAACAAAAGACTTCCTTTTGGGAATAACTGCATGTTAAGCTGCTCTTGGCTGACAGAAGACTCCTTTGGTGAATAAGATGATCCCGGAGATTTGTTGGGGATGAAAGGTTAATGCTATCCAAAAGGCTTAGCACTACTCTCAATTATCAAACTGAATGATCAAATCCAATGCTTCTTTAGAGAGTAGATCAGTAAGGACAACTTGCTATGTCGGGGATTAACTGAAGCAATATGTTGGGGAACACAAGAGATTCTCTGGGAAATAAACGCACAGGAGACTCACTGGAGATATACTAAGAAGCATTCAATAGAGCTTGTCTATCACAGAAATCTTGTCCATTAGACTCACTGGGGAGATTGCTAAGTTATGAACAGATATCCATCTTAGACGATTACTTCAAAGAGACTTGCTAAAGATAATGTTGTTGGGGACACCTTTCTTAAGGAATCCTGCTGGTATGAAAGTCGCTTGGGGAGTTCATCAATTTTTTTCTGGAGAAAGTAAAATACATGGTAAACTCTGTGAGGAGATATCTACTGAGGAAACTAAGCAAAAATTCCATTGACATCAAAGTTCCAATGAGATAATATCAATCACCTTGTTTGGGAAGAAACTCGCTTTGAGAACCATCACTAACAATGATTGAATTCTTAACATACTGCAGTACTGACAAAAAGAACCATTCTACTCTTGAGAACATCTATTGCTTCTTAGTCTGTCGAGGATTATACTGAACTTCTTTAAGAGGTTGCTGAACTCGGCTGAGGTTTATGCATGATCTGTTTTGTACATGATATGTAAAATGAATGTGAATGCATGAATATATTAGTTTATGCATTTTGTGGGTATCAAGCTCTGATTCCCCGACACCATTGACTTTGAACAGTTTTGACACCATGAAGATGGTTTCCAAAACTCTGCTTTCTGCTTTGTCGCCTGGAGGGCTTCAGTTGGGAACTCTTGTCTTTGGAAGAATAGAGAACTTTGACTTGCTCAGATCATAGTGATCGCTGAGATGCTTCATATCTTGTGAACTTATCATGCCCTTGTCTGTTGGGCCTTTGAAAAAGAAATTGCCAATTGCTTTCCAAAATCTTACTGTAAGATGGCTTTCACCAATATTCTGAATCCTACAGCAGAATTCCCTTGATTGACTGAATTTTGGAGTGACCAACTTCATTGTACTATGGAAATGGCTTACCCCAGTATGATCTTAGGAGAGACATGTTGCGTCTCGAAGTTATTGCCCCAGAGTCACTGAATCTTGAAATGACTTTCACCAAGATGACTTCTATCTTGAAGAATTTCCATGATGTTGAGTGCCAACTTACAAATAAAATTGTTCGTTCAAAAAAAGGTAATTTTAACGCAGCGCTCATGCAAATTTTGAAATCAATCATTATGGAAGTGAAGGTGATATATAGTGAGTGAATCATTGGTTTATTCAAAGTGAGAAAGACAATGGGATATGATACCAATACAGATGATCAACAAACATCTAGGAGTCAGGTTAACGCAACCTTGTTGAGTATGCTTTCAAAAGATACTTTGCTTCAATTAGGTCTTTTGAGGGTTGTAATGTGGTCTGGTTCATGGTTTTGAACAAAAGGATATGAGGCTCAAAATTTAATTTTAACTCACCCCTTCTTCATGATGATCTCCAGTCCTACATTCAGTTAATTTGAAAAACACATTCAACTTCTAAGAGAGTTTGAAAGGGTGAACATGATGGCTTAAGAATCAATGATGATCATTCATTTGAGGTGGCAATCAACTGTCTTTGGTAATCACAGAAATTTGATTTTGTCAAGAATTTGGGTGACCCTTTTGTTCTTGATAGGATGGTTACCTACTTTCATTTTCTATTTCTTTTCTCTTTTTCTTCTTTTCCCTAACTTTTTCCTGGACTGGTTCTTTTAAACTCTCAGTCCATCGGGATGCCCTGATTTTTTTCTAAGTCACCTTCTTGGTGTTCCACTTAGCAGGAATTTTCTTTTTTGTTTGTTTTTCTTTTGGTTTTGAAAGGCTTGTGACTGCCAAGTCATTGGTTATTAAGGAAACAACAATTATGCCTTTGGATTCTTCATGACTACTTCGATACTTCTTGATGTGTGTGAAGAGAAACATGTGGTTACACCTCTTAGGTGTTCGGAATGATTCTCTTGAACTTCGAATGCAAGGCCGAATTAACTGAGACTACCCTGCCCCTGGTTCAGAATAAAGGTTTTTTTCGTTTAGAAAGAAACACCAACTTCTAGGCTCAAAGGGGTTGACGAGGGATTAACTTCCTTATATCTTCGGTGTTTGAGAGTTGAAACAATGCCTTACATCATCAACAATATTCTATTCGAAAACATACTTGTTAATAATTTTGGGTATTTTTATTTTCATCATCCTCCCTGAAAATTTGCTAAAAAAACAGTTTGCTAAAAAAATGAATGGGAGAAATATTATTTGTTTTTGATATAAATGGAAAAAATGAGTGAATATGACATGAATGATTCAGAAAATGCATGGCAACTTCATTAATATTACCATTGAAAGAAAACAACAATACTTATGAGCAAATAAACATTCAACATGCAAAGGAAATTACAAAATAAAATGAAGCAACAAAATGTTTTGTTAGCGTTGAGGATGAACTTCCTTGCTTTCTTCACTAACTACTGAACTTTCCCGACCCACAAGTTGGGATTATCATGCTCTTCAGAATCAATATGACAATCCTTTGAGTCCTCTTTCTCAGATTCTTCATTAGGTGCAAACTCTTTGGATTCGTTCCTTGCTTCTTCTGCGTTTTCTCTTGCGTGAGTGGTGATGTTGTAGCTCCATGGTGTGGGTTTGTTCAGCACATTCGTAGAATCTGCAAATGACAATATCTTTTGATCAATCAGCTCTTGTAGTCTGTACTTGAAGGCCTTACAGTTCTCAGTTGTATGCCCTGACGATCCATCATGGTACACACATATAGCATTGTGTTTGAAGTTAGGTGGGTACGTCACCAACGGGTTAAGCTTCCAGGGGAACACCAAAGATTTTTGAATCAAATAAGGAAGCAATTCAGTGTACGCCATCGGAATTGGATCAAACTGGGGTGGCCTTAGGGGACCTGTTTGATGGCGATTGTAACTTTGATTCTCAATTGGAGGAGGAACAGACATAGGCTATTGTTGCGAATGCTTAGAAGATTCTGGATACTGACGGATGATAGTGAACTAGAACTGCGGGTGGTTGCCCTTTGTTAGACTCTGGAATCTCCTTCCTTCTTGAGGACCATATTTCTTCCTTGAGTTTTCTCGTAGTGATCACTTGACCATTCCGAGCTGAACTAATGACTGCCTCAATGTCCTCAATGCTAGCCTTCAGAGTTTTGACATCCATCTAGTAGGTAGAGTTTTCATTATCTGACCTTGTAATCAAGATGTCCATGCTTAGGTCGTTATTCTTGAAAGTCAAAACTTTGTCACTAATCAATTCTTGCACTAACTTTTGAAAGTCTCTACAATTCTCAGTGTTATGTTCTTCTGACCCATCATGAAACTCACACCTAGAATTATCGTCGTACCATGGCTTGTGTAGCGTAACATCGATGGAAAAAATCTAGGTACTTCCATCCCACTTCAAATTAAATAAGGTAGCAACTGGTTATATGTAGCAGGTATCAACTCAATGTCTGGGCGCTTTCTTTCTGGATCAACTTGAGTTTTGATCTGAGCCTGGTTCTGGTTCTAAACATGATTCCTCTAATTTGGTTAGGGAATAGGTAATGGATGTTGATGAGGAAACCTTGGGAGCAAGGGATGAGGATGGAATCCAAGAAGAGAGTCTTGAACTAGAAAATTTGTTTCATGCGGTTGCCTTTGAGTAGTGATGACACCAGACAGACGTAAACCAATGCTGTTGCAACAGACGGTGCATGGTTTCCTTCCTTTCCTAACAAAGCTTGCAGGATATCAATGACCAGGCTCATCTAACTTTTCAACCGATTGACCTCCTCTCTTAACAAATTCTGACCTTGTTGGAGTTCGCCTATAACTTTTGGAGACATGCTTCAAGTTTGAGCGAGGGTCGGGTAATCAGCTAGCTGGTTATGAACATAAGGTAGAATGTGTTTTTGTTTGGTCAATGACATGCATGATGCATATTGGATGAAAATGATATGTGAATGCATAATTTTGTTTTTGATATGCAAAAATGCAATGTCAGGCGACATATGGATACAATGAAATGTCATGTGCAGATAATGGTATGGGGTAACACTAGGAACAACAAAACAACCTAATTTAGGTAGACCTCCTACATTGGGATAGTTCTAAGTTTTATGTACCCACTCATCAGGTTAGCTATAAGAGTTTGGACAAAAGGGTTCCTAGAGTCATCGGTCCAACTTAAAAACCTTATCGCCATGACGAAGGCTCGTCAGACAATAACATCATCAAGAGAATTTACTTTAGATGAGGTCTTTGTATTTTCCCTATGAGGAAGGCTCCACATGGTCCAATACTACACAACCACCAAACATGAAATAGGTTCTAAAAGGTCCCTAGAGTCATCGATCCAACTTGAAAACATTATCTCCATGACGAAGGCTCGTCGGACAATAAAATCTCCAAGAGAATCTAATCTAGGCAGGGTCTTCATATTGTCCCAATGAGGAAGGCTCCTCATGGTTCAATACTACACAACCACCAAAGATGAAATAGGTTCTAAAAGGTCCCTAGAGTCATCGATCCAACCTGAAAACATTATCGCCATGACGAAGACTCGTCGGACAATAACATCTCCAAGAGAATCTATATTGTCCCAATGAGGAAGACTCCTCGTGGGCCAATACTACACAACCACCATCTTATCCTATGATTTTTCTCAGACTCGGGTAGAGAGCCTATTTCACAAAGCGTCAAATAATCAAATAGCTCCAATGATACTAAAGGACCACAACGTATAATATATATCAACTACACAACAAGATAACAATAAAAGAAGATAGAAGAAAAATAAATCATCAAAAGTAACACTTAACACAAATTAAACTAAGTTAGGCCTGACTCTCTCTAGCATAGAGCCATCATTTCCCCAGCAGAGTCGCCAGCTGTCGCATCTCAAAAAATGCGATCCTTTACGAGGCACTCGCACGCTCGCGAAAAAGATGTTCGAACAGAGTCGCCACCGAGCTTTATTTATTCCAAAGGAGAAAAGGGAAAATATCGATAAAACCCATGAAAAACAATAGAAAGAAAATGGTCTTCGCAACCAAATTTGGGTTCGGGAGTCGATAACGCAAGGGGAAGGTATTAGCACCCCTCACGTCCGTTGTACTCAAAGGGAACCACTTAGTTAAATTTGCGATAGAGTGTTAGCTAATGTTAAATGTTATCTTCTACTTACTGAGCAAGAAAAAGAAAGGAAGAAAAGAAAGACTTAGGGTTTTTTAATATTAATGTGCCTGACAAGATTTCACAATCCTGCTCCTATGTATCTTCAGGTGCTATGAAGAACTCGAGGCATACGTAGTTCTACCCAAAGAGAACTACTGGGTGGATTGCTTTTAAAGAAAGTGATGCTTGGGTCACATTTGAGCGATTAAACCTTTACTTGTTGCTCGCTCTTGGAGGCTGAAGTCTTTTTTTGTTTCACATCAAAATGGATGTTGCATACTCTTTTCTGAAAATGTTTTCGTGGTCGCGCAAGGGCGGAAAACAAGTTTGATTGGTTTGAGTGTTTTGTTTGGATGACAATTACTCGAATGGCCGAGTAAGGCTACTCTTATCCAAGTACTCGAGAAGAGGAATAGAAGACTCTAGACCATCTCCATTTTCATCCTTAATTGCAAAAGAATTTCAATAAGCTTAATGTATTTTGGACGAACGACAAATACTCGAATGACCGAGTAAGGCTACTCGTATCCAAGTACTCGGGGAAGATAATGGAAGGCTCCATACCACCTCATTTTTCGTCCAAGTTTATTATGAAAATGAGTTTGACTTAAGTTTGATTATGAAAAGAGTTTAGATGTGGCGGGGGGCTAGAAGTTTTTTTAACAGATGACAATTACTCGAATGACCGAGTAAGGCTACTCGTATCCAAGTAATTGAGGAGAGGAATCGAAGGCTCGAGACCATCCCCCTTTTCATCTTGAATGAAATGTTGATTAATTGCGATTGAGTGTTTTGAATTGATTTGGAAAAGGCGCACTCGATATTGCTCGAGGCTTGTATATTTGCGATTGAATCGAAAATGAATGGAATGATCTGAATGTTTTTTGAAAATGACTGAGAGATGGATAACGTAAATGGTTGTAATTTTGTGAAAATTGTTCGACGTTGGATCAAGTATTTCTTTTTGTTCTTTCCTAAAAAGGGTTGATTTTAATCTTGGAATTAACCATCAACTGATACAGTAAAGTAAATGAAAATAGTAAATTTATTATATATTTTGGGAATGGGGGTACAATTTATCAAATGGGAATACAACACAATAATTAAATCATACAAACTTTAAAAGACAATTGTAAAATAAAGAATCTCGTTGTAAGAAGACCCAAGAGAAAGCCAAGAGACTCGAAATGAAATCAGAAATTTGAACTACATAATTTAGCGTTATGTTAAGAAATCGTAAAGCGATTCATGTAGGAATCACCCTATTTGAGGTCAGTCAACAAAACTTTATGCGCTGAAGCAATTTCTGAAGTTTAATGGAATTTTTAAATCCGAAATTGCAAGGCATCTGTGAAAAATCGATCGGACAAATAAATCAATTTTTTAAAACAATTTTTAATTATAAATTTTTAATTAATAATAACAAAATAATAATAAACAATAAAGATGATAATGATAGTAAAAAAATATTAATAATAATACCTAGTGTTAATAATCATTAACTAATTAAATATAATCATATCAAATAATAATAATAATGATGGCAATAAATAATAATAATAATAAACAATAAAAATAATATAAGTAAATAATAATACTATTAAGTAATATAAAAAAATTATCAATAATTTTATTTTAACAATAGTAATCCACAAAAATAATGAAAATAATAATAATAATAATAATAATAATAATAATAATAATAATATTTGTTAGTAATATCATAAATACTTATTCATAATGATGATAATAATAATAATAATCATAATGATAATAATATTAATAGATAAATAATAAAATAAATATTAAATAAATAAATAAATAAAACAAAAGGGAAGAATGGGACAATGGTGCGGTCTGTGCCTATATTTCCGTTTGCAGCGTCACAGTGGTTAGAGAGGGAGGTTAATGAAGTTATTATGAGGTGATGATGGTGTTAATGGAAGAAATCGCGGCGGAAATGAGAAAAAAAAAGACGTTAGTGGAACTGTGGGTTAAAGAACAGAGAGGTTACAGGTGGGTGGTTGAGAAGGCGGAAAAAGATATCATGATGATGATGGCGGCGTGGTGGAGCAAAAGAGAAGAGGAAGATGGAGTGTGCCACAGTTGTTTATGTGAAGGAATAAAGGTGTTGGTTAAGGTGAAGAGGGAAAGTAGAGTTTTTGGTGATGTATTTTCTTTGCTTTTTTTTCTCAGAAAAGCTCATAATGATTTGATCAAAAGTAAGAGAGGAAGTTTAAAAAAGAAAAAAGAAGAAAAGTTAATGTGACCCTCTACTCTCCTTTCAATATGCACCACGTGGCAATCGATTTGTGGGGGAGGAGAAGATATTAATTCTAAAAGACTGTGTTTGGATCTAATGGTTTGTAGAAAGAAAACGTTTTTCTTCAGCCCAAGGTTTTGGCACGTGGCCGTTTATGAATGAAGGAAAATATATACGTTTTTCTAGACTTTCTCTCTTAATTTTAAACGAACTTAAAAACTAAAAATTTGATAATTAAAAACAAAAACAACAGCACAAAATAAAATCACGGAAAATTTATTTAATGCCAAAGATCATTTTGGTAAAAAAAACAAAAATAACCGGATAAAAAATGAATAAAATCAGGCGCAAAAATGCTTGAAAAAATAAATAAATTGACTGTACCAAAATTATCAGCGCGAAATAAACTTCTCGAAAACATACATGTTTTGATAAAACTTTAAAATAAAAAATGACTGGTTAAAAGGCTCAGGCAGGAAAAAATGCGACTGAAAAAGTAGTCGAAAAATTAAAATGAGCACAACAAGTTAAACTACGCAGAACGTAGATTAATAAAATTGACGTATGCGAATATTGATTTTGAAAATTTTCACCCGCTAATTCGACGTACATTTGGGAAATGATTCAACCGGTATGTCTGTAGATCCGAAAAAATAATTATCTGGCTGATATTTTAAACATTATGCAGAACAAAATGCATGTTGTGACAAGTATAAAAATGCAAACGTCTTGTGAATGCAGTGAATTACTGACAGAATAATTGTGAATAGACAATCAGATGCAAATGAATCACTCTTGGACCATTTACTTCTGATTCTCAATCACAATTAAAATTCTACAAAGATTCATATGATGATAATACTCTTGACAATCACCCTCTGAAACTCTGAAATGAGATGCAACAGAATGAATGATGCAATGAGATTGAGAAATCGAATCTTTTGACTTTTTAATCAACAAATAACTGAATGAATGTCATCAAGATCAGATAAAACGCCAGAACTCCTGACTTTTCATCTAAATCCTAATGAATGCTTTTAACTAATGAAATACACGACAAAATGGAACGATTTATGCTATGCTGATGCAGATAAAAAAGTCAGGGTGAAATTTAGGTTATGACAGCTGACCCTATTTAAACATCTTTAACTGGAAGATATGAAGAAATTTTATCTTCAAATCATCAGGGTGAAAGATAGTTTAAATACCAAACAAACCCAAAATTTTCCCTTATATGCAAAAGATTTATATGTTTGTAGTTATGAATGAATGCAACAAGGATTTAGAAATACTCTTGATTTCTTAATTAACTTATGGTAATGCCAATGAAGGCAACAAGATTTAGGAGATACTCTTGACTTCCTAATCATCGAGTGATATGGATGCAATGAAAGTTAAGAAGTATTCTTGACTCCTTAGGAATGAATGCAAATGAATTTAGCAAATACTCCTGATTTCTCAACTGTATGAATGACAAAAGATGTGGATGTTTAAGAAGTACTCTTGACTCCTTAGAGATGAATAAATTAAGAATTACTCTTGATCTCTTAAGCATCATATGGATGAATGAAAATGAAGATGAATTAAGAAATACTCTTGATTTCTTAATCATGGGATGATAAATGATATGATAAATGCTCTTGATTTCTCAGATGCTATGTAGGTTAAGAACTACTCTTGACTTCTTTATCATGGATGTAAATGAAATGTATATGAGTTAAGAAATACTCTTGATTTCTTAATCGTGAGAATACAGAAATATGTATGAGTTAAGAAATACTCTTAATTTCTTAATCATGAAAATACAAATGAATTAAGAAATAATTTTGATTCCTTAATCATGAATTTAAATGATGTGTATATGAGTTAAGAAATACTCTTGATTTCTTAATCATGAATGTAAATTAATTGAGAAATACTCTTGATATCTCATATGATATGCATATGAGTTAAGAAATGCTTTTGATTTCTTAATCATGAATATAAATGAAATGTGTATGAGTTAAGAAATACTCTTGATTTCTTAATCATGAATATAAATGAATTGGGAAATGCTCTTGATTTCTCATATGATATATAGATGAATTAAGAAATACTCTTGATTTCTTAATCATGAATATAAATGAATTTAGAAATGCTCTTGATTTCTCATATGATATGTAGATGAATTAAGAAATACTCTTGATTCCTTAATCATGAATGTAAATGAATTGCGAAATGCTCTTGATTTCTCAGATGATATGCAGATGAATTAAGAAATACTCTTGATTCCTTAATCCTGATTGTAAATGAATTGAGAAATGCTCTTGATTTCTTAATCATGAATGTAATTGATCTAAGAAATGCTTTTGATTTCTTAGATGTGGTACAATTGAATTAAGAAATACTCTTGATTCCTTAATCATGAATGCAGGTTAAGAAATGCTCTTGATTTCTTAAAGATGAATGCAGGTGACTTAAGAAATACTCTTGATTTCGTAATCATGAATGTAAATGAAGTGTGTTTGAGTTAAGAAATACTCTCGATTTCTTAATCATGAATGTAAGTGAATTGAGAAATACTCTTTATTTCTCATATGATATGCAACTGAGTTAAGAAATACTCTTGATTTCTTAGTCATGCGAATGCAGATGAGTTAAGAAATACTCTTGATCTCTTAATCATCATATGATGAAATGCAGATGAATTAAGAAATACTCTTGATTCCTTAATCATGATTCCTTAATCATGATTGTAAATGAATTGATAAATACTCTTGATTTCTCAGATGATATGAAGATGAGTTAAGAAATACTCTTGATTCCTTAATCATGAATGTAAATGTACTGCGAAACGCTCTTGATTTCTCAGATGATATGCAAATGACTAGGGATGAGAGAATCATGTTCAGTTGCTTTTGACTAACGGTAGATCTCCAGGGATGAATCTGTTACAAAGTAACATGCTCGACTAGTCTTCATACGTTCGTTGTTGAAGGTAGACACTCCTGGGAGAACAAATGATCATATCCAGTTGCTTTTGGCTAAATATGTCATATTCAGCAACTCTTGGCTGAAACTGATGCATTAAACTGCTCTTGGTTGAAGAAAAGAATGTAAAATAAAAAATAGAATTCAACTACTCTTGGTTAAAGCAAACTGCATAAAATAAAATGGTGTCCAGCTGCTCTTGGCCGAAACCACTGCATTCAACGGTTCTTGGTTGATGCAAATTGCATAAAATAAAATGGTGTCCAGCTGCTCTTGGCTGAAACTAATGCATTCAACCGCTCTTGGTTGAAGCAAACTGTTGGAAAATAAAATAGTATTCAGCTGCTCTTGGCTGAAACTAATGCATTCAACTGCTCTTGGTTGAAGCAAACAACTGGAAAATGAAATAGTAATCAATTGCTCTTAGATGAAACTAATTCATTCAACTGCTCTTGGTTGAAGCAAACTGCTGGAAAATAGAATAGTACTCAACTGCTCTTGGCTGAAACTAATGCATTCAACTGCTCTTGGTTGAAGCAATCTGCATTCAACTGCTCTTTGTTGAAGCAAATAAAATGGTGTTCATCTGCTCTCGACTGAACCTACTGCATTCAACTGTTGTTGTTTGATGCAAAACGGCAAAAAAATGGTGTCCAACTACTCTTGAATGAAACCACTACATTCAACTGCTCTTGGTTGACGCAAATTGCTGAGAAATAAACAAAATACTTCCTTTTGGGAATAACTGCATGTTCAGCTGCTCTTGGCTGACAGAAGACTCCTTTGGTGAATAAGAAGATCCCGGAGATTTGTTGGGGATGAAAGGTTAATGATATCCAAAAGGCTTAGCACTACTCTCAATTATCAAACTGGATGATCAAATCCAATGCTTCTTCAGAGAGTAGATCAGTAAGGACAACTTGCTATGTCAGGGATTAACTGAAGCAATATGTTGGGGAACACAAGAGATTCTATGGGAAATAAACGCACAAGAGACTCGCTGGAGATATACTGAGAAACATTAAGTAGAGCTTGTCTATCACATAACTCTTGTCCATTAGACTCACTGGGGGGATTGCTAACTTATGAAGAGATATCCATCTTAGACGACTACTTCAAAGAGACTTGCTAAAGATAATATTGTTGGGGACACCTTTCTTAAGGAATCCTGCTGGTATGAAACTCGCTTTGGGAGTTCATCAATTTTTTTCTGGAGAAAGTAAAATACATGGTAAACTCCGTGAGGAGATATCTACTGAGGAAACTAAGCAGAAATTCCGTTGACATCAGAGTTCCAATGAGAGAATATCAATCACCTTGTTGGGGAAGAAACTCGCCTTGAGAATCATCACTAACAATGATTGAATTCTTAACATACTGCAGTACTGACAAAAAGAACCATTCTACTCTTGAGAACATCAATTGCTTCTTAGTCTGCCGAGGTTTATACTGAACTTCTTTGAGAGGTTGCTGAATTCGGGTGAGGTTTATGCATGATCTGTTTTGTACATGATATGTAAAATGAATGTGAATGCATGAATATATTAGTTTATGCATTTTGTGGGTATCAAGCTCTGATTCCCCGACACCAATGGCTGTGAACAGTTTTGACACCATGAAGATGGTTTGCAAAACTCTGAATTCTGCTTTGTCGCTTGAAGGGCTTCAGTTGGGAACTCTTGTCTTTGGAAGAATAGAGAACTCTGACTTGCTCAGATCATAGTGCTCGCTGAGATGCTTCATATCTTGTGAACTTATCATGCCCTTGTCTGTTGGGCCTTTGAAAAATAAATTGACATTTGCTTTCCAAAATATTATCATAAGATGGCTTTCCCCAGTATTCTGAATCCGACAGCAGAATTCCCCTGATTGACTAAATTTTGGAGTGGCCAACTTCATTGTACTATGGAAATGGCTTGCCCCAGTATGATCTTAGGAGAGACATGTTGCGTCTCGAAGTTATTGCCCCGATTCACTGAATCTTGAAATGACTTTCACCAAGCTGACTGCTATCTGGAAGAATTTCCTTGATGTTGAGTGCGAATTTACAAATAAATTCATTTGTTCAAAAAAAGGTAATTTTAACGCAACGCTCATGCAAATTTTGAAATCAATCATTATGGAAATGAAGGTGATATATAGTGAATGAATCATTGGTTTATTCAAAGTGATAAAGACAATGGGATAGGATACCAATAAATATGATCAACAAACATCTAGGAGTCAGGTTAACGCAACCTTGCCGAGTATGCTTTCAAAAGATACCTTGCTTCAGTTAGGTCTTTTGAGGGTTGTAATGTGGTCTGGTTCATGGTTTTGAACAAAAGGATATGAGGCTCAAAATTTAATTTTAACTCACCCCTTCTTCATGATGATCTCCAGTCCTACATTCAGTTAATTTGAAAAATACATTCAACTACCAGGAGAGTTTGAAAGTGTGAACATGTTGGCTTAAGAATCAATGATGATCATTCATTTGAGGTGGCAATCACCTGTCTTTGGTAATCACCGAAATTTCATTTTGTCAAGAATTTTAGTGACCCTTTGGTTTTTGATATGATGGTCACCTACTTTCATTTTCTATTTCTTTTCTCTTTTTCTTCTTTTCCCTAACTTTTTCCTGGACTGGTTCTTTTGAACTCTCAGTCCATCGGGATGCCCTGATTTTTTTCTAAGTCACCTTTTTGGTGTTCGACTTAGCGGGGATTTTCTTTTTTGTTTGTTTTTCTTTTGGTTTTGAAAGGCTTGTGACTGCCAAGTCATTGGTTATTAAGGAAACAACCATTATGCCTTTGGATTCTTCATGACTACTTCGATACTTCTTGATGTGTGTGAAGAGAAACATGTGGTTACACCTCTTAGGTGTTCGGAATGTTTCTCTTGAACTTCGAATGCAAAGCCAAATTAACTGAGACTACCCTGCCCCTGGTTCAGAATAAAGGTTTTTTTTCGTTTAGAAAGAAACACCAACTTCTAGGCTCAAAGGGGTTGACGAGGGATTAACTTCCTTATATCTTCGGTGTTTGAGAGTTGAAACAATGCCTTACATTATCAACAAAGTTCTATTAAAAAACATACTTGTCAACAATTTTGGGTATTTTTATTTTCGTCATCCTCCTTGAAAATTTGCTAAAAAAACAGTTTGCTAAAAAAATGAATGGGAGAAATATGATTTGTTTTTGATATAAATGGAAAAAATGAGTGAATACGACATGATTGATTCAGAAAATGCATGACAACTTCATTAATATTACCATTGAAAGAAAACAACAATACTTATGAGAAAATAAACATTCAACATGCAAAGGAAAACACAAAATAAAATGAAGCAACAAAATGTTTTGTTAGGATTGAGGATGAGCTTCCTTGCTTTCTTCACTAACTACTGAACTTTCCCGACCCACAAGTTGGGGTCATCATGCTCTTCATAATCGATGTGACAATTCTTTGAGTCCTCTTTCTCAGATTCTTCATTAGGTGCAACCTCTTCGGATTCATTCCCTGCTTCTTCTGCATTTCCTCTTGCGTGAGTGGTGATGTTGTAGCTCCACGGTGTGGGTTTGTTCAGCGCTTTGGTAGAATCTGCAAATGACAATATCTTTTGATCAATCAGCTCTTGTACTTTGTACTTGAAGGCCTTACAGTTCTTAGTGGTATGCCCTGACGATGCATCATGGTACACACATATAGCATTGTGTTTGAAGTTGGATGGGTACGTCACCAACGGGTTAAGCTTCCTGGGGAGCATCAAAGATTTTTGAATCAAATAAGGAAGCAATTCAATGTATACCATCGGAATTGGATCAAACTGGGGTGGCCTTAGGGGACCTGTCTGAAGGCGATTGTAACTTTGATTCTCAATTGGAGGAGGAACAGACAAAGGCTGTTGTTACGAATGCTTAGAAGATTCTGGATTCTGACGGATGATAGTGAACTAGAATTGCGGGTGGTTGCCCTTTGTTAGACTCTGGAATCTCCTTCCTTCTTGAGGACCATATTTCTTCCTTGAGTTTTCTCGTAGTGATCACTTGACCATTTCGAGCTGAACTAATGATTGCCTCAATGTCCTCAATGCTAGCCTTTAGAGTTTTGACATCCA
Source organism: Lathyrus oleraceus (assembly GCF_024323335.1). Taxonomy (NCBI): domain Eukaryota; kingdom Viridiplantae; phylum Streptophyta; class Magnoliopsida; order Fabales; family Fabaceae; genus Lathyrus; species Lathyrus oleraceus. The sequence goes on along the minus strand of NC_066580.1, from coordinate 25,211,304 downwards.
TCTGGTAGGTAGAGTTTTCAAGGGTCTTTCAGGATCCCTTGACATCGTCATTATCTGACCTTGTAATCAAGATGCCCATGCTTGGATTGTTATTCTTGAAAGTCAAAACTTTGTCACTAATCAATTCTTGCACTAACTTTTGAAAGACTCTACAATTCTCAGTGTTATGTCCTTCTGACCCATCGTGAAACTCACACCAAGAATTCTCGTCGTACCATGCCTTGTGTGGCGTAGCATCGATGGATAAAATCTAGGTACTACCATCCCACTTCAAATCAAATGAAGTAGCAACTGGCTGTATGTAACATGTATCAACTCAATGTTTGAGCGCTTTCTTTCTGGATCGACTTGAGTTTTGATTTGAGCCTGATTCTGGTTCTGAACCTGATTCCTCTAATTTGGTTAGGGAATAGGTAATGGATGTTGATGAGGAAACCTTGGGAGAAAGAGCTGAGGATGGCATCCAAGAAGAGAGTCTTGAACTAGAAAATTTATTTCCTGTGGTTGCCTTTGATCAGTGATGACACCAGACGGACGTAAACCAATCCTGCTGCAACAGATGGTGCATGGTTTCCTTCCTTTCCTAACAAAGCTTGCAGGATATCAATGACCAGGCTCATCTAACTTTTCAACCGATTGACCTCCTCTCTTAACAAATTCTGACCTTGTTGGAGTTCGTCCATAACTTTTGGAGACATGCTTCAAGTTTGAGCGAGTGTCGGGTAATCAGCTAGTTGGTTATGAACATAAGGTAGAATGCGTTTTTGTTTGGTTAATGACATGCATGATGCATATTGGATGAAAATGATATGTGAATGCATAATTTTGTTTTTGATATGAAAAAATGCAATGTCATGCCACATATGGATGCAATGAAATGTCATGTGCAGATAATGGTATGGGGTAACACTAGGAACAACAAAACAACCTAATTTAGGTAGACCTCCTACATTGGGGTAGTTCTAAGTTTTATGTACCCATGAAACCCACTCATCAGGTTAGCTCTAAGAGTTTGGACAAAAGAGTTCCGAGAGTCATCGGTCCAACTTAAAAACCTTATCGCCATGACGAAGGCTCGTCGGACAATAACATCTACAAGAGAATTTACTCTAGATGGGGTCTTTGTATTTTCCCAACGAGGAAATCTCCACATGGTCCAATACTACACAACCACCAAACATGAAATAGGTTCTAAAAGGTCCCTAGAGTCATCGATCCAACTTGAAAACATTATCTCCATGACGAAGGCTCGTCGGACAATAAAATCTCCAAGAGAATCTAATCTAGACGGGGTCTTCATATTATCCCAATGAGGAAGGCTCCCCGTGGTTCAATACTACACAACCACCAAAGATGAAATAGGTTCTAAAAGGTCCCTAGAGTCATCAATCCAACCTGAAAACATTATCGCCATGACGAAGACTCGTCGGACAATAACATCTCTAAGAGAATCTACTCTAGGCGGGGTCTTCATATTGTCCCAATGAGGAAGGCTCCTTGTGGGCCGATACTACACAACCACCATGTTATCCTATGATTTTTCTCAGACTCGGGTAGAGAGCCTATTTTACAAAGTGTCAAATAATCAAATAACCCTAATGATACCAAAGGAACACAACATATAATATATATCAACTACACAACGAGATAACAACAAAAGAAGATAGAAGAAAAATAAATCATCAAAAGTAACACTCAACAAAAATTAAACTAAGTTAGGCCTGACTCTCTCTAGCATAGAGCCATCATTTCCCCAGCAGAGTCGCCAGCTGTCGCATCTCAAAAAACGCGATCCTTTACGAGGCACTCGCACACTAGCGGAATAGATGTTCGAACAAAGTCGCCACCGAACTTTATTTATTCCGAAGGGGAAAAGGGAAAATATCGTTAAAACCCATGAAAAACAACAGAAAGAAAATAGTCGTTGTAACCAAATTTGGGTTCGGGAGTCGGTTATGCAAGGGGAAGGTATTAGCACCCCTCACGTTCGTTGTACTCAATGGGAACCACTTAGTTAAATTTGCGATAAAGTGTTAGCTAATGTTAAATGTTATCTTCTACTTACTGAGCAAGAAAAAGAAAGGAAGACTTAGGGTTTTTTAATATTAATGTGCCTGACAAGATTTCATAATCCTGCTCCTACGTATCTTCAGGTGCTATGAAGAACTCAAGGCATACGTAGTTCTACCCAAAGAGAACTACTGGGTGGATTACTTTTAAAGAGAGTGATGCTTGGATCACATTTGAGCGATTAAACCTTTACTTGTTGCTCGCTCTTGGAGGCTGAAGTCTTTGTTTGTTTCACATCAAAATGGATGTTGCATACTCTTTTCTGAAAATGTTTTCATGGTCGCACAAGGGCGGAAAACAAGTTTGATTGGGTTGAGTGTTTTATTTGGATGATGATTACTCGAATGGCCGAGTAAGGCTATTCATATCCAAGTACTCGAGAAGAGGAATAGAAGACTCTAGACCATATCCTTTTTCATCCTTAATTGCAAAAGGATTTAAATAAGCTTAATGTATTTTGGACGGACGATAAATACTCGAATGACCGAGTAAGGCTACTCGTATCCAAGTACTCGAGGAAGATAATGGAAGGCTCCATACCACCACCTTTTTCGTCCAAGTTTATTACGAAAATGAGTTTGACTTAAGTTTGATTATGAAAAGAGTTTGGATGTGGCGGGGGCAAGATGTTTTTTTAACAGATGACAATTGCTCGAATGACCGAGTAAGGCTACCCGTATCCAAGTAATTGAGGAGAGGAATCGAAGGCTCGAGACCATCCCCCTTTTCATCTTGAATGAAATGTTGTTTAATTGCGATTGAGTGTTTTGAATTGATTTGGAAAAGGCGCACTCGATATTGATCGAGGTTTGTATATTTGCGATTGAATCGAAAATGAATGGAATGATATGAATGTTTTTTGAAAATGACTGAGAGATGGATAACGTAAATGGTTCTAATTTTGTGAAAATTGTTCGACGTTGGATCAAGTTTTTGTTTTTGTTCTTTCCTAAAAAGGGTTGATTTTAATCTTGGAATTAACAATCAACTGATATAGTAAAGTAAATGAAAATAGTAAATTTATTACATATTTTGGGAATGGGGGTACAATTTATCAAATGGGAATACAACACAATAATTAAATCATACAAATTTTAAAAGACAATTGTAAAATAAAGAATCTCGTTGTAAGAAGGCCCAAGAGAAAAGCAAGAGACTCGAAGTGAAATCAGAAATATAAACTACATAATTTAGCGTTATGTTAAGAAATCGTAAGGCGATTCATGTAGGAATCACCCTATTTGAGGTCAGTCAATAAAACTTTATGCGCTAAAGCAATTTCTGAAGTTTAATTGAATTTTTAACTCCGAAATTGCAAGGCATCTGTGAAAAATCGATCGGACAAATAAATCAATTTTTAATTAAAAATTTTATAATTAATAATAGCAAAATAATAATAAACAATAAAGATGATAATGATAGTAAAAAATATATATTAATAATAATACTTTGTGTTAATAATGATTAACTAATTAAATATAATCACATCAAATAATAATAATAATAATGGCAATAAATAATAATAATAATAATAATAATAATAATAATAAACAATAAAAATAATATAAGTAAATAATAATACTATTAAGTAATATAAAAAAATAATCAATCATTTTATTTTAACAATAGTAATACACAAAATAATGAAAAATAATAAATAAATAATAATAATAATAATAATAATAATAATAATAATAATAATAATAATAATAATAATTGTTAGTAATATCATAAATAATTTGTAATAATGATGATAATAATAATAATAATGATAATGATAATTATATTAATAGATAAATAATAAAATAAATATTAGATAAATAAATAAATAAAACAAAAGGGAAGAATGGGACGATGGTACGGTCTGTGCCTATATTTCCGTTTGCAGCGTCACAGTGGTTGGAGAGGGAGGTTAATGAAGTTGTTATGAGGTGATGATGGTGTTAATGGAAGAAATCGTGGCGGAAATGAGAAGACGGTGGGTGGAACTGTGGGTTAAAGAACGTAGAGGTTACGGGTGAGTGGTTGAGAAGGCGGAAAAAGATATCATGATGATGATGGCGGCGTGGTGGAGTAAAAGAGAAGAGGAAGATGGAGTGGGTCACGGTTGTTTATGTGAAGGAATAAAGGTACTGGTTAAGGTGAAGAGGAAAAGTAGAGTTTTTGGTGACGTATTTTCTTTGCTTTTTTTCTCAGAAAAGCTGATAGTGATTTGATCAAAAGTAAGATAGGAAGTTTAAAAAAGAAAAAAGAAGAAAAGTTAACGTGACCCTCTACTCTCCTTTCAATATGCACCACGTGGCAATTGATTTGTGGTGGGGGGGAGAAGATATTAATTCTAAAAGGCTGTGTTTGGATCTAATGGTTTGTAGAAAGAAAACGTTTTTCTTCAGGCCAAGGTTTTTGGCACGTGGCCTTTTATGAATGAAGGAAAAGATATGCATTTTTCTAGACTTTCTCTCTTAATTTTAAACGAACTTAAAAACTAAAATTTTGATAATTAAAAACAAAAACAACAAAACAAAATAAAATCACGGAAAATTCTATTTAATGCCAAAGATCATTTTGGTAAAAAAACAAAAATAACCGGATAAAAAATGAATAAAATCGGGCACAAAAATGCTCGGAAAAAATAAATAAACTGACTGTACCAAAATTATCAGCGCGAAATAAACTCCTCGAAAATATACAGGTTTTGATCAAATTTTAAAATAAAAAATGACTGGTTAAAAGGCCCAGGTAGGAAAAAATGCGATTGGAAAAGTAGTCAAAAATTAAAATGAGCACACCAGGTTAAACTATGTAGAACGTAGATTAATAAAATTGACGTATACGAACTCGATTTTGAAAATTTTCACCCGCTAATTCGACGTACATTTTGGAGATGATTCAACCGGTATGTCTGTAGATCCGGAAAAATAAACATCTGGATGATATTTTAAACATCATGCGGAACAAAATGCATGTTGTGACAAGTATAATAATGCAAACGTCTTGTGAATGGAGTGAATTACTGACTGAATAATTGTGAATAGACAATCAGATGCAAATGAATCACTCTTGGACCATTTACTTTTGATTCTCAATCACAATTAAAATTCTACAAAGATTCAGATGATGATAATACTCTTGACAATCACCCTCTGAAACTCTGAAATGAGATGCAACAGAATGAATGATGCAACGAGATTGAGAAATCGAATCTTTTGACTTTTTAATCAACAAATGACTGAATGAATGTCATCAAGATCAGATAAAATTCCAGAACCCCTGACTTTTCATCTAAATCCTAATGAATGCTTTTAACTAATGAAATACACGACAAAATGGATTGATTTATGCTATGCTGATGCAGATAAAAAAGTCAGGGTAAAATTTAGGTTATGACATTAACATGTCCAATTTCCACTTTCCTAACTTTCCATGCATGCTGACCTATATCAAGCTACTATTTTTTTTGCATGATGTAACCGATTACATGAATTATGGTAACCGGTTACATGTTCGTGTTTTAGTGTTTTTAGTGCAGTTTCGTATACTGTAACCAGTTACCATATTTTATGTAACCGGTTACAACTGTTATTTTTTCAGAAATAAGCTTTTAATTGCTTTTTAGTCAGACTTGTTTCACTTTCCATCCACTTATTGTATTGGAACTCTTAACTCATTCATTTTTCCATCTTCCACCTACTCTCTTCATTTCCCATTCAACTCCACCAACTCCAAAACTCCATCAATTCCAAAACTTCCCACATCAATTCTCTTTAATCCCCCACTCACCCAAATCCGAAAATCCCCATTTCCTCCTATCCAAATCCTAAAATCCCCATCTCAAAACCCTAACTTTCTCACTTTCAAGTTTTTCCATGGAACCCTCAAGGAAGGATAGGGGAAAGGCAAAAAATAGAGAAGGTAGCCTAAAACATAACTCTAAAGGTGAGAATGCTAGTTCAAAACCCACACTCAAGTCCAGAAGATTGACCTTTAATATCGGAAATCATCCACTCATGCCACCAAAATACGGTAATGTATCATCCTTTCCTACTCATAGCTTTATCTTTCATGAACCTCTCAAGTATCAACATTTGGAATCTCTTATCTCTGACTCTGGACCCATATACCCAGACTTAGTTAAGGATTTTTTTGCTAATTTGTCAATTGGTACTGGTTGTGTTCTTTCTTCTAAAGTTAAGGATAAGAACATTGTTTTGTCTTTGGAACTTGTTTGGATGTCCCTTTTGACGGTCAAGCTATTCAGCACGGGTTTGTTCCGAAATGGAAATGATATAGCAAGGTTGACTACTACTTCAACATTTCGCGTCTGACTCAACAAGATATTTTGAGTAAGAAAAATCCAGCCTCGTCTCGTTTAATTTTGTCTGGAAAAAAATGTTTGTTAGTGATAGAATGCTTTACTATATCATTGCTTACATTTTGATGCCAAAACATTCTAATCAGTCGCAAGTTGGTGAGTTGAAATGCAAATTATTTATGCTATAAAGAAAAGGATAAAAGTGAATTGGGTGTACACTATCATGTTTCACATGCAACACCAACTAGGTTTGAGTGGTGGCTTACCGTATGCAAGATTGATTACCAAAATATTGGAACATTGTGAAGTGGATTTGAAAAGAGAGCCTAAGAAGAGGATGAACTCGAAAGAGTGCGAAATTAATGTTGGGTCTACTTTAAGGAACACCAGAATCATTCAAGACAAGGATGCCATTTACAAATACAAAGATGATCCTACAGTCAACGCTCCTCCACCCATTCCCGAAGGCGGATATATAAATGAAGTTCTCTACAAAAAGTTTTGTTCTATAAAGTCTTTAATAATGAACGGGTTTAGAGAACTCCGTCTTGAAGTTGCTTCACTCAAGAACATCTACCTTAGCCAAAACCAAAACCAAGGCCAAAGTAGTGAGGAGGAGAGTGAGGAAGAAGAGGTTGACATGGGGGAAAATGACTAGGATCTCCTTGTGTGTCTTATGATATTATGTTTTTATGTCTATTTAAGTCTAAGTTTATGTTTCTCTAGTTGTTTCTTTAATTTATGGTTTGGTAAACAATTATGTATTATTTTTAAGTAAGATTTAAGTTTCTATTTGGTTAAATCTATGTTGCATTTACGTTATGCTTCTTTGTGCTATTTTGGTTATGGTTCTTGCATGATTGAAAAATGTTATGTCTTTTCCCATCCTTTTTGTTAATGAAAAATGGGGAGAAAAAACTATATTGTTTTGTATATATCTCTCTAACAATTTTCAGCAATCATAAATTATCAAAAATCTCTCATTCATGGATCAAGGGGGAGCATGAATCAAGGGGGAGTTTCATTATTAGAGGAAGAAAATTGTATTTAATTTTCAAAGGGTTGTCATCATAAAAAAGGGGGAGAATGTGAAGACAAGCTTCTCAAATAATTGTTTTGATGAAGACAAACTACAAGAATGTGCTTATGTTAAAAAGAATGGATCAAGACTCATATCAAAAGCTAGTGCAATAAAGTCCAATTTTCAAGTATTAAAGATCAAGTCTTGGATTCTCTTAAGGATTGATCATGACATTATAAGGTACAATTATACATTCTCTTTATGTTGAATATAAGTGCTCAAAAAGTCATGCACAATTATATCATATTGAATTACTAATTTTCTCTTGCATCAACTTGGCCAAACCTCAATTTTCTAAAATATTTTTTCTGCCAATAGCAGTGGCAACCGGTTACCACAATTCTTGTAACCAATTACATGTTCTAAATGTTAACTTCTTTCGCCTTTTTTAGTTGGTGTAACCGGTTACCATATTTCTTGTAACCGGTTACATGTGTTCAAATTTCAATTTTTTTAAACACCACTTCAGATGTGATCAATCACCATTTATGCTATGTATTTTGTCACTTATTCGGAGAAAATCCAAGTAACTTGTATTAATTTATTTTAATTAATGTTTTGTTAAGTCTATTTCCTTGACCGATAGCTTATTTTACTGTTTCATCATTATTAGTGTCATTTCTATTTTTTATCGCATTTTACGCTTTGGGTGTGTGCATTTTCTGCATTTCAGGTTCGGGCAGGTAATCAAGCAGGGTCGAATGTAAAAACCAAGGAGAAGCGAACAGAATCAGAAAGAAGATTTCACGGTTCAGTAGGCCTGCTACGGCTACTCGTAGCACCTGCTACTGGCCGTAGCAGGAAGCCCTGAAGACATAGAGAATAAAATCAAAACAGTGGTTTGCTACAACCACCCGTAGCACCGGCTATGGGCCATAGTAGGGGGGGTCTGGCACAAAAGAAACCTTTCAGCAAAACAGTGCCCTGCTACGGCCACCCGTAGCACCTGCTACGGGCCATAGCATGGGACCTGAGACATAACCATGAAAACAATGGCCTGCTACGACCACTCGTAGCACCGACTACGGGCCGTAGCAGACATGCATGAAAAAAGTCCAATTTTGACTTTTATGTTGTCATTCCTAAGTGAGGGGCATTTTTGTCAATTGTAAGGCGGATGTGATGTACTTTTGCGGTCTGTTTGAAGGAAGAAAAGACTTTTCTATAAGAGGGAAAGTTGTCAGACAAAAGAGAGGATCTTTGGAGAGAACACAAATTGATACGACTCAGAGATAGAGAAATCAAGGTTTTGGGGAAAACACGATCTTTCATGAGCGGAAGCAATTGAAGATCAAAGTTCATCTAAATACTTGTAATGTCTCTGTTTTATATTTTGACTTGCTTGGATATTATGAGTAGCTAAATCCCCCAATGCTAGGGGGTGTCCCTGATTTGAATCTGTAATGACTTTGAGTTTACATTTGTAATGACAATATTGTTTTTCAGAATTACCTTAATCTTTTGATGTGTTTAATGCTTTCTCTTTCGGAACAATTGAGTTTGTTGTATGATTATCAATTAGGCTGGACCAGATTATTCTCGATATATTAAGGCTTAATTTCACCAGTAATTTTCTATGGACATAGAGATTAGGGCTGAATGATTAAAGATTTTATCACCAAGGCCTTGGGAGAAAATACCCTTGAGAATTGGGAGTAATTAGTTGATATTTGTTGGTGCAATAGTGACTCAGAGTTGTTACAGGGACAAATCACACACTTTCTCTAGCATATTCCTTAATTTGAAAACCCTTTTACAACATTATTTATTTTATTTGCAATTATTTTTATAAATTTAAATCTAAACAGGCAAAATAGTACACTTGAGATCGACATTCGGGGAACTTTCCCCATTATTACTACACAGGCAAAATAGTACACTTGCTATTTTCCCGATCAAGTTTTTGGCGCCGTTGTCGGGGACTGCCAAAATATAGAGTTTAAATTTAGTTCAATTGAATTTTTGTTGCTCTGCAACTAAATTTTTATTTCTGCCATTTAATTTATTTTGACCTTTATCAACTAATTTGTCTCTAATATTTTATGCGACGTAGGACCTCAGCTGAATTTCCTTTTAACGCAGAAATCAAACGAACTTTGCGTGCAAGACTTAGACAAGTTAGATTAGCAAAACTAGAATCAGACAAAGAACAACCAACCGTTCATTCAGAGCCAGATTCAGAGCCGGAAAAAGAACCGGAACGAGAGGCAGGAAGAGAGGCCGAAATGATGGGTGAAAATTCACCACCATCGGAAAGACTATTAGGTGATTATGGGATGACAAATGCACCGAGTAGTTGGATAACTATTGTAAACCAACCGGTGAATGTGCCAAACTTTCAGCTGCATCCCAACACTATTAATCAACTTGAGAGGAAACCTTTTTCGGGAAAAATCAACTAAGATGCCAATAAACATTTACAAAGGTTTCTAATTATGAGCACCACTCTCAAAATATAGGGGCACACAGAAGAGGCAAAAAAGCTATGAATGTTCCCGTTCACCCTATCCAAAGATGCAGAAGAATGGTTCTACTTATTACCTGCTATGAGTATTACCACCTGGGAACAAATGGAAACCGCTTTTTGAATGAGTATTTTCCAGCTTCAGTTTTCCTCAGGAAAAGATACGACATCATGAAGTTCAAACAAAAAGAAGGTGAATCACTTGGTGATTCATACAAACGATTCAAGAGGATACTTGTTGCTTATCATACACACAACTTGGATCAGACAGAGCAAATGCAATTGTTTGTCAATGGTCTTCAATTGAAAACTAAACAATTGATTGATACAACAGCCAGTGGCTCATCAAACTTTTCAACAGCCACAGGTATTAAAAGACCATTGAAGCAATAGCTGCAAATGAGCACTTAGAGTTATACGATAGGTGTTCAAGCAAATCTGAAGGAAATATTGATATGAATCTTGAAACCAATAAAATAAGAATCAAAGACACAGTTGCTGCAGAAGTGGAGAAGAAACTAAAGGCTATGAATATTGGTACCCAACAGGTTGCTCAAATTCAGCCAGTCCAGAATGTAAATTGTGAAATTTATACAGGACCTCATTTGACTGTATACTGTATTGCAACTGCGCAACAAATTAAAGAGATAAAATTTCGGAAGCAGAACAACCCTTATTCTAACACTTATAATCCAGGGTGGAAGAATCATCCAAATTTTTCCTGGAAAGATCAGCAAGGGAGTGTTCCAAAGCAGGGTCGCATTCAATATCAGAACCAACCACTGAAGTATCAATAGCTACAACCGTACCCACAACAACACCAGTAATATCAACAACAAGCACCCAAAAAGACCGAATGAGAACTTGCCATTGAAAAGATGGTTGCTCAAAATTCCCAGTTTCAAGAGAAAACAAGAAATTATCACAGGAACATGACTGCTTCTATCAAAAATCTTGAAGTTCAGACGAGTCAGATAGCACAACAAATAGCAGGTTCTCGAATACAAGGTTCCTTACCAAGTGAAACAGTACAAAATCCAAGAAATAATGAGAATGTTAATGTTGTCACGACAAGAAGTGAGAAAGATGCTAAAGATGAAGAAGTTATACCACCCGGAAATCCAATTGAAGAAAAAAATAAAAAAAGAGGCTAAACATGTGATTAAGTTACCATATCCTCTGAGAGCAACAAAGAACGAACCTAGAGAGACAGACTTTGAGAAATTCATGACAATGTTCAAAAAGATAGAGACTCGTATGCCTTTTTTTGAAGCACTCGAGCGAATGCCCATGTACACAAAATTCATGGAAGAAGTAATCGTCTAAAAGAGACCAACAGGAGAGGGATCGATAGCCTTGAAGGAAAAGTGTAATGCAATATCACTAGGTAAGAGAATCCCAAACAAGCAGGAAAACATGCATACGAATGAGTGATATGTTATGGAAAAAGATTTGATTATTATATTTTATTTTCAATAAATATTTTCCAAGGAATCCTCGAGTCTCTATTTATCGTAAGCAAACATAAAGCATAGGAAATAAGGCATAGGATAAAACTGGTAATGAAAAGAAGCCTTTTCCCCAAGGGCTACAACAAGTTTTCTCACAGATATTAAAGAAACCCCCCAAAGATAAACTATGCAGCCACTTTGTCTTGGTCAACCACCACTATGCATCCTTGAAGGTATAATTTGAATTGGTCTACTCAAAAGGTCTTGCAACAACGCCTTCTTCTGATCCAAGAGAACTTGCAAATGACGATTTTTCCTTTCCCAATGCATAACTTCTTGCTGAAGTTGATCAATATCTTCTCTACTTTTATGCGCTTGATCTTTCAACCCTCGAATCTCCTCAAACTGCTTGTCGAGTTCTATTTGGTGATGAGATAAAGAAACCTCAAAATTCTTAGTATGGATTCTTTCTTCTTTCAACTTTGTCTTACAACTCTCTAATTGTTCTCGAAGCTTCTTAAGTTGGTCTTGGCAATGGATCTCCATCTTGCATGCTTGAAACTATGCGTCTGCGAGTTGTTTCTATTAACGAACATGTTGTCAATAGTTCCTTTTAAGGCGTCACCTACATTCCTCCTCTTGAACTTCTCCTCTTGGGCTTCTTCCACTGCCCGAGATGTCATTGCTCTCTTCTGGTTGAGGTTAAGCTCCAAGTCTTATTTCTCCCTTGTAATCCTACCAAGATTAGATCAGAGATTAGCATTCTCTTTCTCTAAGCTCTTGATAGTCTCCACGAGTTTACCAACCTTGGAGGTAGGAACAACTGTAAGCAACGACTGTTGGATGTTCATAGATGGCTCTGGTGGACACGATAACAAAATTTCTTCAACCTTGTCCTTGACCCACTAGGTATAAGCTTCCTTGGCGATGCAATTCTTCTTCCCTAGCTTAGGCCTTCCTTGAAGATGAACCTCCCTCCAAGCTCTACGATTTTCCTTAGCAACTATGGATTGTTAACCCCTTCATACAAGACAAACTCCCCCACATGCTCGGGATATGGCTTGCATAGCAACGGGTAACCCAACTATCGTAATTCCAACCTCAGATTGTAGTTAATTCCATCATTTGTACCTATGAGGGGCACATTGGGTAAATTTCCACAATTAAGGATGACCTTGACATCATCATAAACTCTAGAGTACCATAGAATGTCTTCAACAGTCAGAGACATGATCCTCTAAGACCACTTGAGATTGTCTTTATTCTCGACGAAAAGACCTTTGTTGGGCAGGTGAGAAATAAACCACCTATACAGCAGAGGAACACAACACATAATAGTACCCTTTTTCTTCTGAGTCCTCATATGAATAGAGTAATAAGTGTCATTAAGAAGCGTAGGAACCAGATTCTTGGATAGGAAGATGTGAATAAATGCAAGGTCCACAAAGTCTTCCATGGTAGGAAACAACACAATCCCATAGATGAGCAAAGAAAAAATAGCCCTGAAAGACAATGGCAATGGCCTTCTCTACCAAAAACTTTGGACTAAAACCATGTGTTCCACCCTTGGGCTTAAGGTTGAGTTTCACTTCCTTATTCTCCAAATGCAAAGCTTCGGCTAACAGACGAGACTTGGGTATTTCCTTGGTACTGACAAAAGGAACCAGATCCTTAATTCCGACCCCCAAAATATGTGAGTATTCTTCCAACGTCGGAGCCATATGATAATCATGAAAAGTGAAACACCTCAAGGGAGGGTCAAAGAACTGCACCAAGGTATGAACTGCTGTAGTGTTCACTTCAGTGTTGAGAATACCTAGGAGATTCCCATAGGCCTTCTTGAAATCTTCTTTGTGATCCAGAACCAGATGAGTTCCTAATCCCTTCAAAGCCTTCAATTGTGGTTCCATAAACTTGTAACTGAACGCACCTCCTCTTCCAGGATTCATGCTATCTCTGAGTACTCAATAACAAACTAGGATCTCAAATTCCCTGGAAATGCATATACAAAAATAGTTATATGATGTAATGAAGTTTTATGGTATGCAAGTGATATGCAACATCATGGCACATTCTGGATAATCTGAATATTCTGCATGATGTAGGTTCAAAGGTTCGACGTCACAGGAGAAACAGGGTATTGAGGAGCTTGGTTTCCTGAAAAAACCCAATTCCCACTCACAGGTATGTACTATTCTCCAAAGGATGGTCCTTAAAAGGCTTCCCAGAGTCATGGAATCAAGTGAAAATACTCTGCCGTAGTGAATTCACATAGGAAAAAAGTACCCCTAAGTGAATCTATACTGGGTGCGGGTTTCGTGCCAAGCCAATGCGCAAAATGTAGGTCAACACGACTATTTATGAGTCTATCATATGTGTATACTCAAGCTCGGTTGTAAAGCTTCTCTCAAGTAACATCAACCCATCCCAACAACAGCAAAATAGAAATATCCAGAATGGGTTAGCAAAGGAAAATTTAAAGTAATAAAATAAATGCAATAAACAAACATGATGACAAAAGCAGGCAAAACATGAAAATAGACACCCAAGCAAAACAAGAGAGCAATAAAAACTAGGCTCGTCTCCAAATTGCAAAAGCAAGGACTCTCCAGCAGAGTCGCCAACTGAAACTGGACGAAAATTTACTCGAATGTGTCGCACGGTCAAACTAACAATAAAGTTGCCATCGAACTTTATTTATTCCAAAAGAGGGAAGGGAAGATATTAATAAAACCCAAGGGGGAACAGAGAAACGGGTAAGGAAGTCGGTTATGCAAGGGAAAGGTATTAGCACCCCTCACATCCATGGTACTCCATGGGAACCGTTTTGATTGCTCTTGCTTGGATGGGTGTTTCTATCTTCATGTACCTCCAAAACAGAAAATGGGTTAGGAAAAGAGTTTTCAAGGAGGATTGGGGCCCTCATGCCTATGTATTCTCATAGTGGAATGAGAAAATAAGAGCCTCGTAGTTCGTGGAACCAGAAAGAAAAAAGGGAAAAGAGAGTGATCGCCAAGGATTCACATCCTTGTGCATACGTATCCTTATAGTGCAATAAGGAAGTCAGAGCTCTGTAGTTCGAAGAACAAAGAATGAGAGAGAGAGAGAGTTAGGGGTGATGTTTAAATCGGAAAGAGCTAAAAACTTACTGAAGCGTTGTTTAAACCAAAGGAAAGAGATTGTGGTGTTTAAACCAAGAGATGGATTGTGGTATCAAAATCAAGGAAATGGGTGTATAACCACTGAAGGTGTCAACTCAAAGTTACAATGTGTAAATCAAAGAGAAAAGGAAAGTGGTGTTTAAACCAAGAAAGGGAGTATAACCATGAGGGTGTCAACCCAAAGAAAAGGAAGGAGGTTAACCATAGAGGTGTGTCCCAAAGTTGTGGTGTTTAAACCAAAGAGAAAGGAAAGTGGTATTTAATCCAAGAGAGGGGATTAACCATAAAGGTGTGTCCCGGAGTTGAGGTGTTCAAACCAAAGAAAAAAGGGAGTGGTGTTTAAACCAAGAAAGGGATTTTGGTGTCAAAACCAAGGAAAACAGTGTATAACCACTGAAGGTGTCAACCCAAAGTTGTGGTATTTAAACCAAAGAGAAAAGGGAGTGGTGTTTAAACTAAGAAATGGGTGTATAACCACTGAAGGTGTCAACTCAAAGTTGTGGTGTTTAAACCAAAGAGGAAAGGAGGTTAACCATAAGGGTGTGTCCCAAAAGGAAAAGGGGGTTAACCATAAAGGTGTGTCCCAAAGTTGTGGTGTTTAAACTAAAGAGAAAGGAAAGTGGTGTTTAATCCAAGAGAGGGGGTTAACCATAAAGGTGTGTCCCAGAGTTGCGGTGTTTAAACTAAATAAAAAAGGGAGTGATGTTTAAACCAAGAAAGGGATTATGGTGTCAAAACCAAGGAAAGAGGTGTATAACCACTAAAGGTGTCAACCCAAAGTTTTGGTATTTAAACCAAGAAAGGGGTGTATAACCACTGAAGGTGTCATCCCAAAGTTGTGGTGTTTAAACCAAAGAGTAAAGGAGGTTAACCATAAGGGTGTGTCCCAAAAGGAAAGGGGGTTAACCATAAAGGTGTGTCCCAAAGTTGTGGTGTTTAAACCAAAGAGAAAGGAAAATGGTGTTTAAACCAAGAGAGGGGGTTAACCATAAAGGTGTGTCCCAAGAAGGAGATTATAATGGTGTTTAAACCAAAAAGAATGGAAAAGAGGAACCATAGGGCTAGTTGCATACTTGTGAGTGAATTGACTGGAATTTCACTAAAGTCTATGAATAGAGGTGAATACTCTGAGCAACTGGGCCATCCATTTTGTACCCAAAATATTTAGAATGAATATATGAATGCTCCCTATCACCCCTTCTCTATTGCTTAAGACCTATGGCATGCAATCCTTGTCAATGTAAGACAAGTTGTTGAAGAAGGTTCACAAGGATGATTTGTGGGTGTAAGACATATGACTGATGATGAAGTGCTTAATGTCTTGTACTTGTTGAGAGGCCGAAGCTCTAAAGCAACAGAGACAAGTCATATAAAGTGACCAAGGGACTTGTGGTCACTTGACAAAGACAAAGGGAAGGGGAAACGTTAAAGGATCTAGTTGATCAAATGGGATTTGACCAAGTTAAATCGTAGGGAATGAGATGGATAGAACACAACGCATGATCATACAAAAACTAACCTATGGTATCATTGTTAGGTAATCTAAGAGAAAGCCATGTGTGTAAGAGTGTATTAAGCCTAGGTCTCATTGTTAGGTAGCCCAAGAGAAAGTCATGTGGGTGCAAGTGTGCTACGCCTAAACAGATGAATGTGATAAGCAGAGGCAAGGAAAATGAACCATAAATAAGATGACAAGGCCATAAGTTCAATAATTCAACAGTAGGACAAGGTGAAAGTGGCCAAGGCCAATAAGTCTAAGGTCATTCCAAATCAAGCAAATGTTTAAGTCTAAGTCCAAAGTCCAAAAGTATGGGCATCATCACTTCCAATTCAAGCGTAGGTCTTAAGGATCAAGTCAATTCATTTTATCATGTTTTGATTTATTGAGATTGTTAAGCAAATCAAACACAATATAAAAAGCAACAAACGAATAAGATAAGATGAATAATGTATGAAGTGAAATGATGAGTAATGAGACATAAAATTAAATTGCATAAAGTAAAGGATTTGAAAAGTAAATGACAAGGATGTAAAGTGTTAGAGGTTTATCAGTTAGATGTTAGGTGTTAGTATGTTAGAAGTCAAAGTCAACACAATGGGATCATCTATCAACACGTCAAAGGACTCAAACATATGTTACACCAAGGGATGATCTATCAATAACTCAAAGTGTTCAAAAAATGGCCAAATGACCATCTATCAACATATTGATTCAAAGAAGATTAAATCAACAAAAGAACCATCTATGAGTGATTTGAAATGTTGAAGATTTGATCAAACAAGTAAACAAAGTCAACAAAGTCCAATAAGGTCAAAACAAAGTCAAAGTAGGAGGTAAATGAAGTGTTTGACTTAGGATTTACTATCAATCAAATAAAGGGACCCAAACATACGGCTCAATAAGGAATAACCTATCATTGATTCAAAATGTAAAAAATGATCAAATGATCATTTACCAATATATTTGAATCAAAGAAGATTGAATCAACCTCAAGTCAATCTATGAATGACTTGAAATGTAGAAGTATTGATCAACCAAGTCAACAAACTCAAGTAAAAATATCAAGTGCACCAAAAATCAAGCAAAAATGCATTTTAAAAAAGATTAAAAAGGGAAATTAAAGAGAAAATTTCAAACTATGATCAAAATAGTTCAAAAATGGTTGCAAAAATTACACAAAGTCCCAAATACTATACATAAATAAATCTCAAAAGTTGGATGCAAAAAGGTTTTAAAATGCTTGAAAAATAAATTGGAAAAGGAAATAAAAATAAAAATAACAATAAATGCCAAAATGATTTTAAAAAGTAAAAGAAAAATATATGTGATGCAAATTATTTTTAGATACTTTGTGTAAAAAATTGGATCAAAATGAATTAAAAAATGAGTGAGAAATTAAAATGAAAAGAAAAGGAATCAAATCAAATCAAATAAAAGGAAAAGGCGCCAACGACTATGCGATTTAGAAAAATGCACCGGCGCTACCCCATTGGGTGGGAGATTTGAATCACGCATGAAGCAGTTTCATCTTCAACCTCCCTTTGATTTCTGCAACATCATGAACTCGTACTTTTAGCAACACCCAAGCATGGCATTAGCTTAGCAACACTTCATCGTTCATCTCTCTTTGCTTCAGAGCCATTAATTGGCTCCGAGAAAAGAGAATTTGCTCAAGAATACGAAGAACCCTAGTTCTTCAAAGTAAAATTAAATGACTAATATTGAAGATAAATAAAAGGTAGGAGAGGGCTTTTGATCAGTGGAGTGAGGTGAATAATGTGGTAACTTGTTTACTCAAAGATTTAACTCGTATCTACCTTTCCCATTGAAGCTTAAGAGGCCAACAATGGAGGATTTAGAAGTCTAGTTCCTAGGAGTTTCAAGCCAAGGCAATGCTTCAGTCAACTTCAGAAGGCGCCGATGAGTGATTCTAGATGAAGATTTGAAACCAAAAGAGCTTGAATCAAATAAATGGTTAACTGGTTTTTTGAGGTATCGGGTTCAAATGGTTTCAGAGTTTCTTTGGCTATCAAAGCATACAAATGAAGGCAAAAGCTTCCTATATTATAGGAAATGAGTTAGGATCAAGGTACGTGTGAAATGGAGGCCAATTCATGGGAGTTAGGTCATAATTTTGTTTATTTACAAAGTGTGTGAGGTGATACATGAAATGTGTGAATTGGTGCTTGAAACCAGTTGTTTTGTGTTTGTTTGTACGCATTTTAGTATCATAAACCAGTTGCACAAATGCAGATGGTCCCAAGATGCAACATGACGTGTAATTGCAAGTTCTGGGCATCAGGCAAAACAGGGTTCAACATACCATGTTTGAAGTTAGGCCAAATGTAATCTACTCGTGCGTTTTGTGATTTTCTTTATGCCAAATGTTAATCTCATTGCAATAAATTGAATGCAAAAAAAATAACAACTCAAAAGAAGGCTTGAGGAGAAAATGGAAAATGTTGAAAGTTGAGGTCATGAAATGCTTTCTAGGTCAGGCATTTGGCCAAGCAGTCTTGGCACATTTTGGGCATCTTAAGGCCCCAAGTTCATGACACCATAACTTTTGATTCCCTCGTGCATTTTGAGTCAAACTTGGGCTAAATTATCTTTGACATATGCTTAATAAGATGCAAATGGAATGGGGTCAAAATGATACTTGAGATGAAAATGGCATGGCTGACAAGTGGGGTCATGACAAGGTTTTGACCTAGTTTGGCAACTTACCCCTTTCCAAAATTGAGGTCCTAGTTTGGCAACTTACCCCTTTCCAAAATTGAGGTCCTTAGAGGTTGCATTGATGTTTGAGCCTTGAATAA
The DNA here is from genome assembly GCF_024323335.1 of Lathyrus oleraceus. Taxonomy (NCBI): domain Eukaryota; kingdom Viridiplantae; phylum Streptophyta; class Magnoliopsida; order Fabales; family Fabaceae; genus Lathyrus; species Lathyrus oleraceus. The sequence continues at coordinate 25,192,445 of NC_066580.1, read as the reverse complement.
AAGTTGTAGAGGAACGCCTTAGGAATGTTTGACTTTAAGAAGCTTGTAAATTGGTTGAAAATTGAAGGAGTTATGGGATTTGGACCAATAGTGAGCCATACTTTCAAATTAGGTCAACCAACCTTGTGCCAACTTGTGCAAACTTGAAGTTTCCTTGCATCCCAAGACAAAATGATGATAGCATAAGCATCCCTTGAAGAGAGATTGATTAGGGATTGAATTACCTTGAGGATGTCTTGATGATTGGATGAAATTACATGGAAATAAACACATGAACCACCATTGAATCAATGAACCATAACTTGCATCTTCCTTGACCAAATGGACCCTTGTTTTGTCTTGATTTGAGGCATGATCACCTACATGAACAAAGGAACAAACAAGTACTATCACTTATGATGTTTTTGGGTTATTTGAAAATCAAACAAAGTGAAAAACCCAAATGCTAGTATTAAAACCAAGAATGTGGTCATGCTTGTGCATCCATGACCAAATGCAATGGTCATGAAAATGTTATGATGATGCATGCTATGATTCCATGTATGAAAATGGAACAAAGAAAAAGGTAAGAAAGAAAAGGTAAATTTTGGGGTATGACAAATATTATTTATTAAACATGTACCTCGAATCAAATGATCAACACTAGTAATCTTTGTTCCTGACAAAGCAAAGACTTTCCCTCCAGACGGTGTCTTCTTTGGTTTTTGACAATTAGCATTGATGTGTCCCTGTTCTCCTCAGTTATAACAAGTCGGCCCAACACTCTTGCAATATACAATACAGTGACCCTTCTTTCCATATTTGAAGCACCTTGCACTCATTAGCACAGTGACCCAACTCGCCACACTTGAAGCACTTAACAGAAGCAGGAGTCTCTTGCCCACTTGGATTTTTCTCATTAGAAGCTCTTTTATTCCCTTTGTTAGCTGGAGTACTATATTGCTTCCAACCATACCGATTCTTTCCCTTCCTCTCACTAACACTCTTGTAGTGAGCAGAACAAGCCCTGTAATCCCCACCATAAATCCTACACTTACTTACCAGCGTAGGAAACCTGTGAATCTCCTGATAGACAATGCCTTTCTTAATATCAAGTTACAATCCATTTTCAAACTTAATGCACTTCGACCCTCCACAACTGCACCATTGTAGTTTGGATAGAACTTCACAAGTTCTTCGAACTTGGCAGCATACTCAACGAAGGTCATTTTTCCTTGCTTAAGCTCAAAGAATTCAATTTCCTTCTTGATACACACATCTTCAGGAAAGTATTTCTCAAGGAATTTCACCATAAACACAACCTAAGTGATCTCATCACCAACAACCTCTAGTCTCTTACGCGCATTGTCCCACCAGTCTTCAGCTTCCTATGACAACACGTGAGTTCCAAACAATACTTCTTGTTCCTCAATACAGACCGTGAATCTGAAAATCTTCTCGATTTCTTTAAGCCAGGCCTATGCACCCTCCAGATCATACCTACCCTTGAACGTTGGTGGATTATTCCTCTGAAATTTCCCCAAGCCACATAACACATCACCATCCTGATTCTACTAACCCTACAACGCTTGAACCATTAACTCCACATCTTCATCAATATCGCGGTCGTTTCTTCCAAGCATTATGCACACCATCAAACAAACCTTATAATAAATAATTCATCGATAGTGTACACACACATGTCCCAAAATAAGGACTAGACAACATTACAAAACCTGACTGGATGGACCGACCTGCTCTGATACCACTATATAACACCCTAAACCCCGAAACTTGTCAATAAAGCATTACACAACCATTTAAGGTGTCACCAATGACAATCCTTTGAAAACACATCAAGTCATTTGAAATTATGTAGCGGAAAAACATTTTTCAACACAACTTCATAAATAAGTTATAAGCATTAAAACAACAAAAGCAACAACAACTTCGAAAAATAATAACTCATGTCCCGGATGTTACATGATCAGAGTAGTAAATCACTCAAGTATTATAAAACAGATAAAAGAAAAAGTGAATAGTAGTTCCAAAAAGCCACATTCCAACACACCATAACAAGGATCACTCTTGAGTATCTGCAAGATGTCCATGGTTGACAACATGAAGCAAAAGGGGTGAGAAGCAATATTAAATATAAACATTGTAAAGAATGTTAAGGTAGAGAATATACAACAAGCATACATTCATTACACAATCAACAATAACATATTCTAACACCCATTCATAACAACCTGTATATATTCTTAAACAATCAACAACATCATGAACAATTAACTACATATAAAAACATATATACAATGTACTTCACAACTGACTCAGTATTCATTCGGTACCATTTATGAATACTCAGGTTCATCTCGTTCCTGAGTCCCCACCATAGGACCAAAGCACACCAAATTGTTACCATCATCGTAGGTAACGCTTCATTGATTCCCATCTAGAACCAGCTACAAGCTTCTGAATCCCAACAATAGGACCAGAACACACCAAAATTGGACCAAAGTTCGTACACCATGATGCATGACTTTCAATAACATGCATTATCACCAAAAGGTTCAACAAAATAATCACCATGCATTTATCATTGTTATGCACAACATTGTTAACCATACGCAACAATCAATCAATGTTACAACATCTAACAACTAACACCAAGCAGTGGCCTCAACAAATGCATATTCACAAGCATTCAATCATGTTAATTCTTTCTAATGCTTCGAACGATGCTTCAAATGAAAGTTACGGCCAAAATTATCAGACAATGCAACAAATGGTAAAATATAACTTTTCACAAACTATCATATCACAATCGATTGCCATAAGGTGACAATCGATTGTCACCAATAGTATTTTTCTATTGTCTTCCAAAAACAGACATTTAATCAATTGTAACCCCTCTGCAATCAATTGTAATGTTAATTTTTTTCAAAATTTGAAAGCATGCAACCGATTGACTACATGTTGCAATCAATTGTCACCCTTATTTCTTTCACAATTTCAACTAGTGCAATCAATTTCACTGTAATGACAATCGATTGTCATTACTAAATTTTCCAGAAAAACTAATTTTATTCATACGTTCATCATCTCCTTCCTCTCTAAACCTCTATACATGAATCCAACCAATTTCTCCGAAATCAAAAGACCCAAAACATGAATTTAACATTGAATCATATTCTCACAACCATCAACATGTTACAACATCTATTTTCATCATGATTCTTAGCAATTGATCAACGATTTCATTATCAATCATGAATACAACTCAATCATTCAAACATTCATCAATGGCAGAATTTTATACATGCATATTCATGATAATTCAAACATAGATTCATTCATAGAAACACATGTAGACACATAATCAACCAATAATTCCAAATGTCTACCACACGATAATTCATCAAAGAAAATCATGAAACCGTAGTGACAATAAGGACCTCCCTTCTCTACCCCATCATGTAATACACACATATTGAGAGTCCTTTATCCCCCTTGCCTTAGACATCTAGCAACAATAGCAATTCAAGCAGCTCATGTGGATTCCCTCTTCAAAACCCCTAGCTTTCCTTCCAAAGGCTCTTATTTTAGTAGCCTCTTGTTTTCACGTATTGTCAAATGGTTTCTCTAAAAACCTTATTTTCCCAACTTTTAGAATATATATAGGATTCTAATTATTCTCGCCTGATTGTTATTATTACCCATCAAATTTTCAGCTTCTCTCATCTCAACTCATACTTTCCTCAAATCACACATTGACCTAATTCCTTATTTTATCAATTTCTCTATTTATTTTTAATAATAATTAAATGCTAATTATTCTAATTATTTTCTAAATTATTCTACCAATCTCCTACCTTCTCACCACACCCTACTATTACCACGACACCCTAACTACACAAATAATCACATAAGTTTATTTAAAGGCACATCAAACACCAAATAATTAAATAAAAATTCTAAGTAATTAAATTAAATGAATTAATCTAATTCGGGGTGTTACAACAAGGATCCCACTTAAGGATCCAAGGCTTGATCGCCTCATTGGGCAATCTTCTCTTAAACTATTAAGTTTCCTACAAAGAAATGGCTAGCTAATCATACGATTTTTAACATAATGAAAAGTGAGGCGCCTCATTAAAAACCCTTGTCCCTTGTAAGAGCAAAAAAGCGAAAAGGGTGCGCCCCATAAAGTAACTTGTTCTTTACAATTGGCAAAGATACAATACTCACCCATAAAAATAAAATAACTAAACAATATTAAAGAAAAATAAATGGTAGGAATGATGACGTCTTTAGGGGGTATGTCTCTTAAATATTTAGCCTTAAGTAGCCTCAGAGGTTGGGGAGGAGGTTTCCTTGCTTTTATGGAAATCCTCAAGTGGCTTTGTTCCTGATCTTATCTTTCTGGCCTTCCCACCTTGAGTGCGGATTCTCCTAACCCAGATATTTTCTTTTTATCACTTTATGGAGATCTCTTGATCTCATTTGATGACCCTTACTCGCCCATTGGGGAGTCCGTACTTCATGCACAATTACAGAGTAGACAAGGTGGCGCCTTATCAGTTAAAGGTTGGTCACCCTATAATCATATTATATGAAGAGAGGTATCAATTTATGGGTTCTCCAAAGGTGACCCTCCAGAGATATACCCTTTTACATGTACTTGTTCTCTTGAGAATCCAACCAGGGATCCTTTAAAGGAGTTTAGGTCTTATGGGTTGAGGCGAAGTCTTTCAAAGCCTCCCATTACAAGATGTCTACAGAACTCCCATGGTCGACGAGAACTATTTTAATCTCCCGGTCTTCGAATTTGAAGGAAATGACTATGGGAACATCATAATGAGGGTGAATGTCAGCTGAAACTTTTTCTAAGAAAGCGATTGTGGCTTTCGGTTCTTGGGGATCACCTTCAACCTTGACCTTATGAAGGATTTCTAGACTCAAGATTTGGCGAGCTGTAAGACCCTAATTTTGACCCTAAGATCCCTCATGGCATCATATCATTTGCTCATTGCATTGTCTCAAGGATCATAACATCTTGGCTCCTTAACCCTTGAGTTGGGACTTGTGTGAGTTGGTTTGAGACCACCAATCATGCTTGAATTGTATATTATTTCTTTTCTTATTTTGTTTACTAACCAAAAGCACAAAAATATGTCACTAACTTTGTTTGTTTTGAAGCTCAAGCAGTCATGTGATTCAAGGCTCCTAGGAGGCCCCTATACTCATTGAAGTGGCCAGATGAAGATGAAAGCAAGCATGACAATGGTTACCAAAGCTCTCAAATATCATACATGCATCCCAAGTATCTCAATTGTTCAATTTGATCAAGATAAACCAAAGGGCTTGAGGATTGTTTCCCAAGGAAACCTTAATTCAACTATGCATTGACTGTGTCTTGCTCATGAAGCAATCTCAACCTATGATCAAATACAATCAATGTAAGTTTCTTAAATTCATCATTTTATACATATATGAGCCTATGTGAGTGTCCTCAATTATTTATGCATAAATATTTGAAGTTTGGCCTTGAGAAGGTGATCAGTCAAATCATCTAACTATTTTGAAATCCACTGAGACCTAACTTTTGATGTGTTTGTCAAATGAAGATTACGCCAAGAGAAAATATTTTCTTAAGAACCATATTAACAACTTTTATGTTCATCAAAAATTCATTTGAAACTTGTAAGGTCATCATTCATTTCAAAACATTATAGGTCATTTTGACTGAAACCCTAATTTTGGGTCAACTTCCCAAGGATCTAACTCCTTAATTTTTTATGATTTTGAGGTGAGACCAAGTTAATTGGAAATTTTAATATGTCTAATTAAAATGTTATGTTGAACAAAATTTCATAATCTTAAAATAAACACATGTGATAATACAAAACATTATAGGTCACTTTGGACCAAAGTCATTGAAATGTGAAAAAGTCCAACTTCAAGTGCCCATAACTTTCTCATTAAAAATCCAAATGATGAAAAATTTAAGTCCAAATTTATTTTCTTGAAATTATATACAACTTTTAGGTTTAAGGTTTTGTCATTTGAGGCTTGCATCATTTAAACATAAGGGCTTGAAGTTGGTCCATTTTGGCAAAATTTTCAAATACATGTTTTGTACCTTGAACTTCATGGCCAGTTTTCAATATTTTCCCAACTCCAAATGTACTCTTGTTCAACATAACATTTGTTCCTTATGTCAAGACCTTTCCAACCATTACCCACATGCTTATGTTTGGATTTTCCAATTAGCATTTTCGAAGAGGTGAAGTTTTGTGATCATTTATGCATAACATGTTAAATTTCCATGCAAAAGCTAATGCATTACCATCTGCATGTCCAAACTTCATTCATTAGTGTTCAGCACTCATTTGCAATGGATTTTGGGCCTCACATGCGCCTGTACAGGCCCATGCATGGAGGACCCAAGTTCATGCACACACGAGTTTGATCATGCCTTGCATCAGTTGTGGCTATAAATAGAAGGCATTGCTCACTTCAAATCCCAACTGGAAGGCACCTGAAACTCTGCTGAACTAATTCCCTAACCTCTCACTCAAATGAATTCTGAATTTTATCTTCACTTTTCAAGCTTGGATTTCAACTTCCCTGGTTGATCGTCAGCTTCTAATTCCTTAGCCTGGCTTCATTGTTACTTCAAGATCAAGCTGCACTCGAGGATTGGATTGGATCAAGCTCTTAAAAGCTGCACTTCAAAGGTTTTCACCATAACTGTTTTCCTTCAAATCTCTCTTATTATTGTGCATTGCTTGGTTTGGTTGGTATTTCTGAAGTCCTCATGTGAGAGGCAATTGATTTGTGGTTTTAATTTTAAAAATTGGACAACTTCAGATTGAACACCTCATTTTTCAATCTCAGATTTCTTCCTCCATAAGAATCTTGAGAAGAAATTCAGGTCACATGGGTGATGTACATCACCCCAGCTTTCGAATGGTATATGGATCACGTGCTATGGTTGAGGTTTGAAAACCTGCAACTGGTGGCCGGATTATGGCTTCTCACCGGAGAAGACGGTTGTTTCCACCACCGTCCCCAGGCGTCCAAACCTTGGCCCTTGATTCCACTCTTCCAGATCTAATCTTGGCTCTTGATTTGTTGACTTTATTTAATACATGATGCCACGCTGTTGACTAACACTCACCATACGCGCGCACTTCCTGGCTGTCTGATGAGCCACATCAATTAATGAGCTATGATCTGATGCCTCAGGATTTTTCTCTTTTATTAATTTCTGTTTTAATTTCTTTATTCCATTTTATTTTAAAAATTCATAACTTCTTTATTTGAAATCACAAAAATATGGGACCAATTGCAAAAAAAATCTCTTAAATTCTAGTTTCATAAAATAATTTTTAATTATTTTTGTGATTCCATTTAATATTTTTTTTGAATTATTTCATTTCTGATTGTTTTTAATTCATTTAAAATACTTTTAGATATTCAAAAATGCCAAAAGTATTTTCTTAACATCTTTGGATAATGATAAGTCTATGAAAAATATTTTCATCAATTTCTTAATTGATTTGAGATTTATTTGAGATTTTAGTCCAATTATGTTATTTTTCTTCATTTTTAATTGTTTAAAATTAGTTTCTGTTTTCAAAAAATGTTGAGAAAATTTGTCAAACCTTGTTTGACCATGTTAGACTTATGATGATCCAATTGGACTTATCCAAGTTGATTTAAATTGGATTTGAAGTTTGACCTCATTTTGTTCATTTTATTTTATGTATTATCTTAATTCCAAAAAAATACCAAAAATATGTTTGACCTTTCTTGACTTCTAATCTTGATTTTGCTTCTGTTTACCATTGATTGATGTTAATTCTATTCATGTTTGATCAATGTGTTTCAGTTATGTCTTTTGATTTCTCATTTTGATTCATTCCATTTCCATCTTCATCTTCTTCTTTTTCTTTGGACCAATGAGTTAATGATTGGTGGTTAGCCTTGACATATGAGAGGCTTAACCTTCTTTGATCCAAATCAAATTCATCTTGATCAAAGATCAAGTGAATTGCTTTGTGTCCAAGATAGGTTGCTTCTTGGTCAAGAAAAAAACCTAAATCCATACAAGGTCATTCTTCTTTTCTTTTGGCATGACAAGTTGTAGAAGCTTGGCTTACTAGTCATGCTCTCTAACTTGTGTTTATTTGCCTATAGTTTTATTGACCGGCCTCAGATAGGTGTGACTACTACATTAGTCCACTTACGATTGCTTAACATAGCGCTAAATTGCCTTATGGCACACTAACACTAACTACTAATTACTAACTTTTAATTCAAGCATTTAATTCTTGCAATTTACTTTAATACAATTTAATTTCTTGCTCATTTATTCATATTGTCCTTTTCCTTTGCTCACTTGAGCTCATGTTTATGTTTATGCAATTTGCCTTTTGCTCACTTGAGCACATTATTGTGTATATACTATTGCCTTGTGTTTGTTTTATTTGTGTTTGTGTGAACCCAATGCAAAATGGAGAAAGGACTTAGAATTAGGACCTCACCTATGCTTAATGGAGTTTCAAGAGCAACTAGGCCTCATGCCTTTAGAATTCTAAAATTGTTGAAGAACAACTAGGCCTCATGCCTTTAGAATGCTTAATCTTGAAGATGATATTGAAAGGACTCCTATTTTAAACTCACTCTTGTCCATTCTTTTATTGCATTGTGGAACTTTTTGATTTGTGTGTTCTTGTGTGATAGGGATACCAAAATTTGAGTTATTAGAAGGACCATTGTCATGAGCATCCAAGATTAAGAGAGACAAGTCCAAATTGGAAGATCCTAGGAGCTCGATTGATTATTTCCTTGGTTGCTTGAATTAATTGCTTATTGCTTGATAAGTCCAAAGGAAAGGAGCAACTTGGATCATCTTTATGATCTCAAGAAGGGAACTCCAAGGGTTTTATTTCTCTTCCCTCATCTTTGCATGTTTAGGACCTAGCCCTTCTCTTCTTCTCTCCACTCTAACCCAGGCCAACATTATTTTATGCAAACATTGACATTGTTTTCAAAAGTAGAAACCTAGGCATTATGCCTTTGATTTTTCAAACTCTTTTCATAATACTTATTTTGAATTGAACCTTAAGTCAACTTTGACTTTGCTTTGTGAATACTTCTAAGTTGTAAATACAACTCAGTCAATTGTTTTTGTGGTTCCAATGGCCACCCTTGCCAAAGCTTTTCATAAACATTAGCTATTAGGTTTGAGTTACCATAGAGGTTGATGTAAACCTCACTTGTATCCTTAGTGATTGGACTATAAGTCTTCCATACTTATTATAGGGTGGATCCCTCACTAGTATGTTGAATCTCTCCTCACATGGTGGATTTGTGGTTTAGGTTGAGTTTTCTCCCTTTGATAACAAAAGACCTTAAGGCTTTTGACCAATCAATTCACCAACTTATTTTGAGATTTTTACCCCGAACTACGAGGTTTTGATCCTACCTTTGTGATGGTACGTAGGCAATGGGTTTATCCATTCAAACCACAAAATTGTAAATAATTTGTATATTCTTCTCTCATCTCCCCAATCATGTTTGCACAAATATTTTCACAAATACTAACCTACCATACAACATTGGAAAAAAGGGCTCCCTTAGAGTACTAAGGATGTTTTGGGTGCTTAAAACCTTCCCATTGCATAACCAACCCCCTTACCCAGATCTCTGACATTTTTATTAGTTTTTGATTTGATAAAACTTCTCGGTTTTTGTTTGCTTTCTAACCTTTCCTTTGGATAAATAGAAGTGCGGTGGCGACTCGAATTATATGATTTACTTTTGATTTAGTTAATAAATCTAAAGGTAACGAATATCCCGCTACAGAAAAGTGGCGACTCTGCTGGGGACAGAGCTGCTTCCTAGTGGGTTTAGCCTACTTTTTACCTATGTTGTATTGTATGTTTATATTTATTTGTGACATATTTTTTGTTCAAATTTGGGATGACTGTATTGTTTGTAATGTATGAATTGCTTGATATATCAATTTCTTGTGTGCTTGGTGGTCTCTTGTGAGATAAGTTCTATACCCGAACTCGAGTGCACTTATGATAGGAGAATGACATAGTCTTGTTGACTTATGTGGAGTTATTCCTTAGAAAGTTGACTTGCAAGCCCATTCACTTGGTGGAGGTTATGTTGGGATCAATAATGTCACACGAGTAGTCGTGGTTAGGCATTACTCTTTCCAATATATGCCTTAGAAGCCAAGGACCTTAGATTACCTAACCCATCTTGGCCTATTTTTTAGGATGTAGTGCGAAGATCGTTCAAGTGTAAGATTTGATACGATTGTTACGCGATACTACACTCATAAGAGTCTCTCTTGAGAATATTTTTGGAATACGAGTAGTCGTTTATCCGATAATATCCGAAAGATGGGATGATGAATATGGGAACTTCTTGTAGAACATGATCGTCAGGTTTAACCATAGTACACTCCCTTTGGTGGTTCTTAACTGAGACTCCATGCTCGTGACTTGCAACAAACCCTTGATTCGCGGTTGATCCGTTCTCGTATATCCTTAATATCAATGGAACTTGGGTGTCGATAAGGTGTAAACTATAATCCACCAAAATGGATGATTGATATTAAGGATGACTTGATCCATCCCGTGACCTTTGTGTGGTGTGTTTTGCTTGATCCTTGAGTGTGATTGTTGCATCCATGCATTCATGCATTCATTTGCATCCATATCATCAACAATGAGAAAATTTTCAAGGAACTTAAGAGGTCTATTTGCAAATTTTCAGACATGGATAAGCAAAGAAGGAATACAAAGAAGTACAATTTCAGGCAACCCGGCTTGAAAGAGTTAAGGAGTTTGACATCCTATGTATTAGATCCCTTGGAGTTCAAAGCTCTCCATGGGAAGCTTCTGTCTATTCTTACTACTCGGGTGGATGAAGGGAGTGTGTTGGTGCAGTTCTATGATCCCTTGTACCGTTGCTTCACTTTTTCGGATTTCCAGCTTTTGCCTACGCTTGAGGAGTATGCCTATCTTGTGGGTATACCTATCCTAGATCAGTTGTCGTTCAGTGGCTTGGAGAGAGTTCCTTCTTCCCAAGAGATTGCTGATCTGTTGCATATAGATGAATCTATTGTTGGTGCTCATATAACTACCAAAGATGGAATTCAAGGTCTCCCATCTGATTTCCTCATTGCTCAAGCTACTTATTTTGGGAAGGACATGAGTGAGGATACCTTTGAGGCCATATTTGTACTTCTCATCTATGGGCTAGTGTTATTCCCCAACATCGACAATTTTGTGGATGTGAATGCTATTAGGATTTTCTCTACTCTTAATCTCGTTCCTACTCTGTTGGGTGACACTTATTTCTCTTTGCATATGAGGAATGCAAAGGGTGGTGGTACCATTGTGTGTTGTTTGCCTCTGTTGTACAAGTGGTTTATTTCACACTTGCCACTGACGCTTGCCTTCAAGGAGAACAAAGGATTGAAGGTGAGAAAAACAAGAAAGGGGGGGTTTGAATTGTTTGAAAAATAAGCGCTTTTGCAATAATGAAAATCACACAATGATTTTATACTGGTTCGCTTATAACACAAAGCTACTCCAGTCCACCCGGCCAAGGTGATTTCGCCTTCAACAAGGACTTAATCCACTAATCTTGAAAGATTACAAGCAACCCCTAAGAGAGAAGAAAATCTCTTAGTCCTCTCAAGTCTACAGACTACAAAGAGTCACTTGAGGAAATCAAATAAACATTAGATACAAGATGTGTAATCTAGAGTGCTTCTAAGAAAGCAAATATTACAAACTTAAGAACAAATTTTTCACTTGATAAGCAAAAGCTTAGTGAAAATCTTTGAAGAACAAAGATGTTTTTCTTGAGCGTGATATAATTTCAGTATAGTTTTGGCTAGTTTATTTCTTGCTTACTGAATGTTGATTTCTTCTCTATTTATAGGAGTTGAAGTAGAGTTGAAGTAGCGTTGAATCTGTTGGATATTGAGATGTAGTTACGCCATTCCATTAATAGCTTCTGCAGTAGACTTTTTCTCTTAGAAGTGACTACTTACCACAATTAGTATCTTCTCTCTTGGAAGTGGAGATTAACGTCTCTTTCTAATTGAGGAAATCCATTTGCAGAACTTTAACTTGGCTTAAACGTTACTTCATCATGATTAACAATTCTGATTAGAGTCTTCGTGTATCTGGAGAGTCTTGCTTCTGATGTTATTTCTTGAAAGTTCAGATGGCACTGATAACTTCCAGAGTTTACAGAGGGCATTTGTTCAGAGTCAGAGCTTCTAGACTTTACTTCATGTTCAGATGCTTCTGATACTTTGTAGTTTTGTCCAGAGTCAGAGCTTCTTGAATGAGATTCCTCTTTAGATGCTTCTGATACTTGAGATTTTGCATCTGATCTTGTATTGCATCTGATGACATCATCAGATTTATTTCTTCTTTCTATAGAACCCTGCACACTTAGAAACTTTTCGTTAGGGTGCCATTTTTGGTTTCATCCTTTGTTATCATCAAAATCATGGAATCTGTTGTAGAACAATTTTTGTTCTTACAATCTCCCCCTTTTTGATGATGACAAAACAAATAAAATTATCAGATGAAACATGAAAAATATTAGATCAGATAGACAAAAGCTCCCCCTGAGTTAGTACTAGGGAGTTCAGAAGTTCTTACCAGAGCTTTCCAAGCAATGAGATTTCTGAAAACTTTCTGCAATTTCTTAATTTTAATGTTAGAGTTATTTAATCAGAGCTATTATTTAATCAGAGCTATTTATATCAGAACTATTTCTATAATTGTTGCAGAATGCTTAAGGTTTTAGACATAATTTTCATCAGAGCTATTTAATAATTTCTCCCCCTTTTTGGCATAATCAAAAAGGCATAAAAATAAAAAGAATAATAAAGAGAAAAACACTTCATTAAAAAGCACAAAGGCAAACAGCAGTCAAAACATCAAATTCAACAGAATATCAGAGCTAAAAAAAAAAAGACAGAAGCAAAAAGACTAGGCAAGCAAACAAAATAAATCCTAAGTGCCTAAGGGTTTGGAGGTTGAGGAAGTCTCTGAAGCAACATGGCAAACATGTTCTGGATGTTTTCATTCAGAGCATCTTGCTTGTCCATCCTGGCACGAAGCTCATTCTGATCTTTCTTGATCTCTTTCTGATCTTGCTTTATCTCTTTCAGAGTGTTAAGAATCAGAGGGATCGCAGAGGAAGACTCCCCCTGAATCAGAGCCTGCTGAGCTTCAGCTTCAGCAGCAGCTTGGGCTTCTGCATCTGCCTGAGCCTTGGCTTCAGCTTCCCGAATCCTTAGAAGTTCTGCTTCCTTTGCCAGTCGTTCTTCTTCCAACCTCTTTGCTTCTTCTTCAGCTTCCCTAGCCAATCTTTCCTCCTCTAATCTTTTGGCCTCAGCTTCTCTGGCCAATCTCTCTTGGAGCCGTTCCTCAGCATCTCTGATGTAGCCATTTCTGACTTGTTCAGAGATACCCTTCAGCCTATAAGACCCAGAGGTCATCCAACTAATGACTCTGTTCCAGTGTGTCCTAACAGATTTAGGATCATCACTTACTTCAGAGTTTTTAGCCAGAGACTTGATCTTCTGGACTGAAGCTTCTGCAACCTGTATAATGGCCTCCTCAAGGGTAGGTATGGTAAGTTCAGGTTCAGGTTCAGGTGAATGAGGTGGAGAGTTTTGAGGGCTGAGATTTAGAGAGGGAGGTTCAGTTTGTTGAGGTTCAGATTCTGCTTGAAGTTCAGAATCTGCGTCTGGTTGAAGACTAGGGGATGAAGCATATAGTGGATTTAGGTCTAAAGGGTCAGAGTCTGGTCCAGGTACAGCGGGAATAAATGGTGGAGTGATATTAGAGGTGAAGGGATCAGATGGTTGAGTTTCAGAGGGTAAGGTTGTTGTTTGTTGTGGTGGAAGAGAAGTTTGGAGGGGAGAGGTTACTTCAGATTGTCTTGAGGGTTGTGGAGCGAAATTTTTAGCATAAATTTCAGCTATTGTTGGGGAGTTTGGGTCAGAGTGTTCTTGGTCAGAGGACTCTTGTTCAGAGAACTCTTGGTCAGAAGAAGGGGAAAGGTAAGAGGGTGATTCATATTCAGAGGATGAGGAAGAGCTGTGGTGATATAGTTGATTAGGGTCAGAGGTTGTTGTGAAATTACGAGCAATTTTTAGAACAGGTGGAGGTTGAGAGGTTCTGATGGTTGAAGGAGGGATTTCAGAGGTTGTAAATGTGGGAGGTGTTGGGAGAGGAGTAGAAGAGGCCATCATAGGTATTACAGAAGTAACAGGAGGAATAGACTTACCAGAAGAAGAGATTTTCAGAGGAGCTTTGGTTCCAGAAGATTCTCCAAGTCTGGGTTTCTTTGCCTTCCTTGCTTCCTCAGCTATCTTCTTCTCAGAAAGACCTCTTTTGTATCTGACCAAATCTTCTACAGAGTCCAGACAGTCTTCAAGGCGGAAATCAGAAATATCAATGCCTTCATCCAGACGATCCTGAAGGTAGATAGCAATGGCATCTCTGGGTTCATTCTTGAAGAACCTTTCAAGGCCATGAGGCATCTTCCTCTGATCTTTCAGAGCTTCCCAGGTCACATCCATAGTGGGCTTGACTCTAATGTCTTTGATGATTCCCATGCTCCTCAGGTTTTTGGCATTCAGAGGCTTTCCAACGTCAATTGCCAGATCATCCATACATCTGGTCTTCTCCAGATCATCTACCAAGCCATGCTCAATGAAGACATCAGAGAGCAATCTTCCCAGAGGAATGTAGGATCTGGGCTTCATATTATTCCTCGTTTCTTTGACTGAATCTCTCAGATATCTGAAGAGGAGAACAGGGAGGTTGATCTGGATACCCTTCTGAATACAGTAAAGGATGCATTTCTGATCAGCATTTATGTAATCTGAAGAGTTGGAGGCTGGACGATGATGGATTGTTCCCAGAATAATCTTCAGCCAAACTCGGAGGTTCTGATGAAGCTCCTTGTTCTTAGAGGGGTTTCCTTCGACATTTGCTTTGAAGATTGTAGGGTTAATGACTTCTGTGATGCGCTTGGACCTTGGAGGAATGTTGTAAATCCTTTTACCTCCAGCTTTCTCCATGTTTAGCAAGGAAGCTATTGATGCTTCAGTGATGACAATCTTCACACCCAGAACAAACGAGACAATGAACTGGTCATCAACATCTGCACATCTCCAGAATTCTTTGACAAGGAGAGGGTAAATGGGACCATAAAGCCTGTTGAAGTAGTTTTCCCAACCTTGCTTGCGAAGATCTTCAGTAAGATCAACACCGTTTCTTCTCAAGTTCTCAAAATCCACCAGTGATTCACACAGTACATCCAAACCTTCAAAGGGAGTTGAAAGATGAATGTGGCGTTCACGTTCCAAAATGTGAGGTTCTTGATAGACTGGGGTCGTGGTAACGTCTATAACCATGGGTGTTTGAGTGTTTGAGGTTTGGGGATTAGAACTGGCTTCCATTTGTTGGGAGAAGTTAAAAACTTCTTGCTCTTGAGGATTCATGAAGAAAATTGATGAAGAAGATGAAGAACTGAAGGAGTTGCAGAGAAAACTTCGAGAGAGGGTTTAGGGTTTAAGAGTGAGTGAAGAGTGATAAGTGTGTGAAATGTGAGAAAAGTGTTTATATACCTAAGTAAAAACGCATGCAAAACGACACACATACCAGCGTTAGACACAAAACTCAAAATGGCACGCTTGGGGGGAAAAATGATTACAGCTCATAAATGAATGTCTAATCCCACAGTTTGCACACTGCTCGAGGAAAACTCAAACGTCTGCCTTTTGAATTTCTTGACAGCTGTCTAGAAGTTCTAAAGTTTGACGCTTCAGAGTTCCACGCGTTGATGTATCTGATCTTCAGGAATACCAAGAGATTGGTTCTGAAGATTTCTAACTCAGATATCTTCTTAACTTGTAGAAGTATCAGAGTCAGAGGCAGAAGTGTATTTGTTTTTATCAGATTCTCATTTTACATGTTCAGAGCCAAATTTTACTCAGGGCAATTTTTAATGTTCAGATTTTCTAAGATGAAAAGAAATCTATCTTCAGCTAGAGGCTTAGTAAAGATATCTGCCCATTGATGTTCTGTATCAATGAACTTCAGCGTTACTATTCCTTTCTGAACATAGTCTCTAATAAAATGATGTTTAATTTCTATGTGTTTGGCTCTGGAATGTAAAATAGGATTCTTACTCAAACAAATAGCAGCAGTATTATCACAAAGGATAGGAATGTTACTCTCAAAGATTTGAAGATCTTCTAGCTGATGTTTCATCCAGAGCATCTGAGTTGTGCACAGTGACGCTGAGATATATTCTGCTTCTGCAGTTGATAGAGCGATAGTTGACTGTCTTTTGCTAGCCCAGGAGATTAGATTGTTTCCCAGAAGCTGGCAATTTCTAGATGTGCTTTTTCGTTCTATTCTATCTCCTGCATAATCTGCATCACAATAACCAGAAAGCCTATACTCTGATGTTTTCTCATACATCAGGCCCAGGTTAGGAGTTCCTTTCAGATACTTAAGAATTCTCTTAACAGCTGTTAAATGAGATTCTCTAGGATCTGATTGGAATCTGGCACAAAGACAGACACTAAAGAGAATATCAGGACGAATAACAGTCAGATAGAGAAGAGAGCCTATCATACCTCGATAGAGCTTCTGACAAACCTTGTTGCTTACCTCTTCCTTCTCCAGAATGCAAGTTGGGTGCATAGGAGTCTTTGCAGAGTTGCATTCAGTCATGTCAAACTTCTTCAGAACATCTTTAATGTACTTGCTTTGATGAATGTACGTGACTTCTGGAGTTTGATTGATTTGAATTCCCAGAAAGAACTTTAGTTCTTGCATTAGACTCATTTCAAATTCTGCCTGCATTAGCTTAGAAAATTCTTGGCAAACAGAGATATTAGCAGAACCAAAAATAATATCATCAACATAAATTTGGCATATCATGAGATCATTATTAATGTTTTTACAGAAGAGTGTAGAATCAACTTTCCCTCTGATAAAGTTTTGTTCCAGAAGAAAATTGCTCAGACGTTCATACCAAGCTCTGGGGGCTTGTTTTAGTCCATATAAAGATTTTTTAAGTTTGAAAACATGTTCTGGAAAGTTTGAATTTTCAAAACCAGGAGGTTGATTAACATACACTTCTTCTGAAATATAACCATTAAGAAATGCACTCTTGACATCCATTTGGTATAATTTGATAGAATGATTAATAGCAAAAGATACAAGGAGACGAATAGATTCTAACCTCGCGACTGGAGCAAAGGTTTCATTATAATCAATACCTTCTTGTTGACTATAACCTTGAGCTACCAGTCGGGCTTTGTTTCTGACAACTTCTCCTTTCTCGTTCAGTTTGTTTCTGAAAACCCATCTAGTTCCAATGACATGAGTGCCTCTGGGTTTAGGAACGAGATCCCAGACATCATTCTTGGAGAATTGATCTAACTCTTCTTGCATAGCTGCCACCCAATCGTTATCTTGAAGAGCTTCATCACAGGACGTAGGCTCAATCAGAGACACTAGTCCCAGAGGAATATCTTCAGAAGTTCTGAAGGTGGATCTGGTTCTAACAGGTTCATCTTTGTTTCCCAGAATCAAATCTTCAGATATGTTAATACGACTTTTAACTTTCCTTGGAATGTCTGGAGATTTAATTTCTTCAGAGTCTGGAGTGACAGTTGCTTCTGGAGTTTTCTCAGATTCTACGAGAGTGATTTCCAAATCTGCAAACTTTTCAACTAGCTTTGACTTTTCAGGGTCAAGCTTATCATCAAATCTAACATGAATTGATTCCTCCACAATTTTGGTTTCTGTGTTGTATACTCTATAGCCTTTAGAGCGTTCTGAGTATCCTAACATGATTCCTTTCTGTGCTTTGGAATCAAACTTGTTCAGATGTTCTTTAGTATTTAATATAAAGCAAATGCATCCAAAAGGATGAAAATATGAGATGTTGGGTTTTCTTCCCTTACACAGTTCATAGGGAGTCTTATCCAGAATAGGTCTAATAGAGATTCTATTCTGAATGTAACACGCTGTATTTACAGCTTCTGCCCAAAAGTGCTTTGCAACATTTGTTTCATTGATCATGGTTCTGGCCATTTCTTGGAGTGTCCTATTCTTCCTCTCTACAACTCCATTTTGTTGTGGAGTTCTAGGGCAGGAGAAATCATGGGATATTCCATTAGAATCAAATAATTCTTCAAAATCTTTATTTTCAAATTCTCCACCATGATCACTTCTGACTTAATAATTTTAGAGTCAAATTCTTTTTGCACTTTAGAACAGAAACTGGTGAATACAGAGTGAGACTCACTCTTGTGTCTTAGGAATTTTACCCATGTCCAGCGGCTGTAATCATCAACGATTACTAGTCCATACTTCTTTCCATTGACTGATGCTGTTTTCACAGGACCAAATAAGTCAATGTGAAGAAGCTCCAGAGGCTTGGAGGTAGAAACAACATTTTTCTTTTTAAAAGATGTTTTTGAAAACTTTCCTTTCTGACAAGCTTCACACAGAGCATCTGAAGAAAACTTCAGTTTAGGTAGGCCTCTGACTAACTCAAGTTTAGTTAGCTGAGAAAGTTTTCTCATGCTAATGTGGCCTAAGCGTCTATGCCATACCCATTGCTCTTCGTGAACTGACATTAAACATTTAACATTTTGATCTTTTAAATCAGAAAGATTTATTTTATAAATGTTGTTTTTCCTCTTGCCTGTGAAAAGGACAGAGCCATCGTTCTGACTAATTGCTTTACACGTTTTTTGATTAAAGATTACATCATAACCGTTATCACTTAATTGACTTATGGATAACAAGTTATGCATTAATCCTTCTACATAAAGAACATCAGATATAGAGGGAAGAGTACCGTTACCAATAGTTCCGGAGCCTCTGATCCTTCCTTTCTGATCTCCTCCGAAGCCTACAAATCCAGCGTCTTTAAGTTCCAGGCTTTGGAACATAGACTTTCTTCCCGTCATATGTCGCGAGCATCCAGAGTCCAGGTACCATGACTGGTGTCTGAACTTTGCTGCATAGGATATCTGCAACATAGATAATCTTATCTTTCGGTACCCAGAATCTCTTGGGTCCTTTTAGATTAGTCTTCCCAGAGTTTTTATAACTTTGGGTCTTCTAGCATTCTTAAATTTTGTTCTTGTGTGTGTGTGTAATGATATGAAAAAGGAGATTTAAGCTGGTTACTGGTAGAAGTTTTATCAGAATCAGAATCATACCCAATTCCCCTTTTATTATTCTGACTTACTCCATAAATCATGGATGCCATAATACTCCTATCTATCCACTCTTCAGAAACTTCTGAAAGGCTTCTTCATATTTATAAATAATTTCATTTGAAGTTTGTGGTGCTTGAGACAACACTTCTTCTAATTCTAAGCTTTTCGTTTTAGCTTCATCTCTTTCTAACGTTAAAGATATGATTGTATCATCTCTTGCTAGAATTGTTGTCTCAAGTTTACTACACTCTTCAGATTTTGCTTTAAGAAGGCCTTTGATGTTTTTAACTTTTTGTTTTAATTTCTGAAGAGAGGTAAGAGTTTCTGGTAAACATGATTCTAAGTCAGATCTAGAAAGTTCAGAAAATACCTCTTCAGATTCTTCATCTGAGCTGCTGGATGTGGTAGCCATAAGAGCTACGTTGGCCTGTTCATCAGAGTCAGATTCTGATGATTCGGATTCACTATCGTCCCAGGTGGCCATTAATCCCTTCTTTGTTCTGAAGGTATTTTTCTTGAAGCTTTCTTTCTTAGAGTTGTCTTTCTTCAGCTTGGGGCATTCATTTCTGTAATGACCTGTTTCTTTACATTCAAAACAGGTAATATCTTTGTTAGGTTTACCTTTTGAAGTTGACTCTGATCGATCCCCTCTGGGTCTTGATCTTCTGAAGTTGTTGTTGTTCCTCTTTCTCCAGAGTTGCTCAACTCTTCTGGTTAGTAGGGACAGCTCTTCTTCATCATCAGAGTCTTCAGGTTCAGAGTCATCAGTGTCTGCCGTTTCTGCTTGAAGAGCCTTGGTTCTGTCTGACTTCCGTCTTTCAGGTCTGGACTTCAGCGCCACTGACTTGTTCCTTTTCTGAGGCTCATCCTCCTCCAGTTCTATCTCATGGCTTCTGAGAGAACTAACAAGTTCTTCAAGGCTGATGTTGTTCAGATCCTTTGATAACTTCAGAGCAGTAACCATTGGTCTCCATTTCTTTGGCAGACTTCTGACAATCTTCTTAACATGATCTGCAGTCGTGTATCCCTTGTCTAGCACTTTAAGACCTGCAATAAGAGTTTGGAATCTGGAAAACATAGCTTCTATAGCTTCGTCATCTTCCATCTTGAAGGCTTCATATTTCTGGATCAACGCCAGAGCCTTCGTCTCCTTGACTTGGGAGTTTCCTTCATGGGTCATCCTCAGAGAGTCAAGTATATCTTTAGCCGTCTCTCTGTTGGTGATCTTTTCGTATTCGTTGTATGATATAGCATTTAGAAGTATTGTTCTGGCCTTGTGATGGTTTTTGAACTCACGTTTCTGATCTTCTGACATTTTGCTTCTGGGAACTTCAGCTCCATTTAAGGTTGGAGGTTTGTATCCATCTGTGACAATGTCCCAGAGGTCAGCATCATAACCCAGAAAGAAACTTTCGATTCTATCTTTCCAGTAATCAAACTTTTCTCCATCAAAAACAGGAGGCTTGGCATTGTAAGAATCTTTCTCATTTGAGTGGGCCATTTGTTTTTCTCGCACTGGATCTCTCTACACGGTTAAGTGTTTGATTAGAAAATCAATAACAGAGCCGGAGCTCTGATACCAATTGAAGGTGAGAAAAACAAGAAAGGGGGGGTTTGAATTGTTTGAAAAATAAGCGCTTTTGCAATAATGAAAATCACACAATGATTTTATACTGGTTCGCTTATAACACAAAGCTACTCCAGTCCACCCGGCCAAGGTGATTTCGCCTTCAACAAGGACTTAATCCACTAATCTTGAAAGATTACAAGCAACCCCTAAGAGAGAAGAAAATCTCTTAGTCCTCTCAAGTCTACAGACTACAAAGAGTCACTTGAGGAAATCAAATAAACATTAGATACAAGATGTGTAATCTAGAGTGCTTCTAAGAAAGCAAATATTACAAACTTAAGAACAAATTTTTCACTTGATAAGCAAAAGCTTAGTGAAAATCTTTGAAGAACAAAGATGTTTTTCTTGAGCGTGATATAATTTCAGTATAGTTTTGGCTAGTTTATTTCTTGCTTACTGAATGTTGATTTCTTCTCTATTTATAGGAGTTGAAGTAGAGTTGAAGTAGCGTTGAATCTGTTGGATATTGAGATGTAGTTACGCCATTCCATTAATAGCTTCTGCAGTAGACTTTTTCTCTTAGAAGTGACTACTTACCACAATTAGTATCTTCTCTCTTGGAAGTGGAGATTAACGTCTCTTTCTAATTGAGGAAATCCATTTGCAGAACTTTAACTTGGCTTAAACGTTACTTCATCATGATTAACAATTCTGATTAGAGTCTTCGTGTATCTGGAGAATCTTGCTTCTGATGTTATTTCTTGAAAGTTCAGATGGCACTGATAACTTCCAGAGTTTACAGAGGGCATTTGTTCAGAGTCAGAGCTTCTAGACTTTACTTCATGTTCAGATGCTTCTGATACTTTGTAGTTTTGTCCAGAGTCAGAGCTTCTTGAATGAGATTCCTCTTTAGATGCTTCTGATACTTGAGATTTTGCATCTGATCTTGTATTGCATCTGATGACATCATCAGATTTATTTCTTCTTTCTATAGAACCCTGCACACTTAGAAACTTTTCGTTAGGGTGCCATTTTTGGTTTCATCCTTTGTTATCATCAAAATCATGGAATCTGTTGTAGAACAATTTTTGTTCTTACAAGGATGTCTACGGTGGTCTACGAGACTTATGTCTCTCACTAATGATGATATCTTTTGGTATAACCGTGTATATGATGGTGTGCAGATTATTGATTCTTGTGGTGAATTCTCCAATGTGCCTCTTCTTGGTACATGTGGTGGAATTAACTACAACCCTATTTTGGCACGTCGTCAGCTTGGGTTCCCCTTAAAGGATAAACCTAATAACATTTTGTTAGAAGGTGTGTTCTTTCAAGAGGGTAAAGATCCCCAAAACTTGAAGGGCAGGATGGTCCGCGCTTGGCGCAAGATTCATAGGAAGGGAAGGAAAGAGCTTGGTCCAAAGAATTGTATTGCTTTGGAACCCTACACCTCGTGGGTGAGGAAGAGAGCTTCTGAGTACCGCATGCCCTATGATTACCCGAGACCTACACCTATGGTTATGGTCGGGCCTTCAACCCTCCCTAACCAAGGAGTAGAGGAGATGAGAGAGGAAGACTGTTCGCGTGCTTGGGCCCGTGAGCAAGAGGAGCTACTTCAGCAAATCAGAGATAAGGATGCTTTGATAGAATTTCTGGAGCATCAGGTTATCGACGAGCCTGATGATGTGGTTACTTCTCTTCTTCCTCAGTCATCCAGGTTTTGGAAGAGGAAGTATGATCGGCTCGCCAAGGAGAAGGCAGATATGGAGGCCGCCTATGAGAGAGAGGTGAAGAGGCTTCGTGCAGCTTATCTTCCAGTCTCGAGAGCTTTGGACGATTGTTTCTAGGATTCCATAGGATGTTATTTTCCTTCTCTCTTGTATTGTATTTGGTTACCAAGACTGTACTTCTTTGGTGTAAAATTTTTTCCAGATATTATTGATATGAACATTTCGTCTATGTCTAAATGATTAATATTTCCAAATATTTGCAAATAGATCTCTAAAAGTTCTTCTGATTAAAAATAAAATCATATGCACAAGCATTGCATGCATCATATGCATATGCAGGTTTTGTTAAGGGCTTCTTGAACAGTGGTCTAACTCTGTGTTCTTCATTTATTTTGAAGACAAGCTGACGCACCGGTACTACACCAGAGCCAATTCTTCAAAGCTAATGGATCACCCCGAGCAAGAAAACAGAGAACTCAAGGAGGAAGTGGCAAGATTGACTGCCCTGATGGAGTCATTCTTGGCCGCCCAAAGCCAGTCTTCTCCAACGCCTTCAACTCCTCCCCAGAGGACGGTTATCTTAGAGGTAGCTTCCTCTACCGTGCCTGCTGCCAGTGCTCATTTTGCTCCGTCAGCTATGCCAGCCGGGTTTCCCTGGGGGATGCCAGCTAATTTTGTTCCAGAGGGTCTCGCCCCTACCTTTGCTTCTCTGCCGGCATCTAGCCCGGTCCTTGTTGTGCCACCTCCAGTTGTGCATACTTTGCCGAGAGTTGATGACACCATTTATCACTCTGAGCCATCTGAGGGCTCAGATGTGTACGAGAAAATGGATGCTATGAATGATCAATTCCTTGAGCTGCGCAAGGAACTAAAAACTCTAAGAGGGAAAGACCTCTTCGGCAAATCTGCTGCTGAGATGTGCCTCGTGCCAAATGTCAAGATTCCTATCAAGTTCAAAGTGCCTGACTTTGAAAAGTACAAAGGAAACACTTGCCCGCTCAGCCATCTTGTGATGTACGCACGCAAGATGTCAACTCAGACTGACAACGATCAACTCCTGATCCACTACTTCCAGGACAGCCTGTCCGGTGCCGCATTGAGATGGTATATGGGCTTGGATAGTGTGAACATCCACTCCTTCAACGACCTTGGCGAAGCTTTCGTCAAGCAGTACAAGTACAACGTTGATATGGCTCCCGATAGCGACCAACTGAGGGCTATGTTCCAGAAGGAGAAGGAAACATTCAAGGAGTACACCCAGAGGTGGCGTGAATTGGCTGCACAGATTGTGCCCCTGCTCGAAGAGAAAGAAATGACCAAGATCTTTCTGAAGACCTTGAGTTCATTTTACTACGAGAGGATGATCGCTAGTGCTCCCATTGATTTCACTGAGATGGTGAACATGGGGATGCGATTAGAGGAAGGAGTCAGGGAAGGATGCCTGACCAGAGAAGAAGGCTCTTCTGCCAAACGTTATGGGGCGTTTGCCAAGAAGAAAGATGGAGAAGCACATGCCATGTCTTCCCATATTAAACAAAGAAGACCCTCTATGAAGAGGAAGACTGTGCGCCCGACCAGTACCCAGCACCAGGTGGCTCATATAGCACCTGCCTTCAGGGAAAATCAACATTATCAGCATCAGAACTAGCAACAGCAACATCAACAATATCAACATCAACAGCATCGTCCGCAACAGCAGGCCTACCAGCCTCGAAACAACAATCAAACCAGCACTAGCTATGATATGAAGAGGGTCACTTTTGATCCTATTCCAATGACCTATGCAAAGTTATATCCTTCATTGATTGAAAGGAAGCTGATTACTCCACGTGACCCACCGACTGTACCGACCAACCCTCAGTGGTGGTACAAGCTCGAGCTTCACTGTGTTTATCATTCCAGTGCTCCCGGACATGATGTGGAGAACTGTTATCCTCTCAAGACCAAGGCTCAAGACCTTGTCAGAAGCGGTATCTTGTTTTTTGAGGATGTGGGTCCTAATGTCAAGAAGAACCCATTGCCCGAGCATGGGAAATTTGTTGTTAATATGGTTCAGGGTTGCCCTGGCAAGTACAAGGTCAGATATGTCAGCCATATCAGACAATCTTTGGTCGAGATGCACAGACTGTTATGTGGATACAGTCATTACGAGCATGACCATGACAGATGTCGTGTATGCACTGTCAATGAGAGAGGATGTCGCCAAGTCAGGAAGGACATCCAAGAGATGTTGGATCAGGGTATGATCGAGATACTTCAGAATCGTGATGAGGATGAAGTTAATGTTATATCACCTGTATTCAGAATACCCGAACCTGTTGTCGTCAGATATGATTGTTAGACTATGGCACGGATCTAGAAGGGGGGGGGGGGGGGGTTGGATAGATCCCAATTAAAATTTGAGTCGGCGCTAACAATTAAAATTGGTTTTGAAAATTTGTTTTAAGTGCGGAAGCGGCCGAGGAAAAATATAGTCTAAAACGAACCGTTATTGGAAAACCGGATATGCGTCAAGCCAATGGATTAGTGATTAAGTAAAATACGAATCACTACACTAGTCACACAATCAATGATTTGTTTCACTTACTAGGATTCCTAGTTCCAATGATTCAAATACCAAATTAAACTAGATACACACTTAAGATAATTTTGGTTTAGGCAAATTATCAAACACTTGGTGTGCGAAAACACTCCAAGTGATATTTGTGTTGAGTAAGTGATTCCAATTAATCTAGTACAATATCCTATTGTACTTTGGATTCAAAAACAGAGTTTTAACCTCTTACTCAATTAATATCAGTTTGATAAAAGTGCTTATACTAAAATCACTTAATTTTTAAGCTGAAAATCAATTATGCAGAAAATTAAAGAAGACAAAGATTTGATGAGGCAGTTCCCCCGCCGTCCTCGCTTCGGGGTACGTCTGCCCTCAATTCTAAAACTAGAATTGAGATGATTTAATAGATATCACCTGTTGAATTTAACCGTTTATACAAGGATTGCAAAGCACATATACAACAGAACTCTCAAGATGTTGAATGTAGCTTCCACTCCTTGTTCCTTGATTCAAGATGAATCAAGCCCTTCGATGGTTGTTGCTAGACCTCCGATTCCAGCTCCTTTGTTGAAAAACCCTCCGTTCTTCAAACCCTCGGCTCGACTGATCTCAACTACAACGAATCGAACCCGAATTCTTCCCTTCAATATCACTGAATCCGCTACTAGACTGATGAAGACTTCCTCTTCTCAATCACCTTCGCTCAGCTGAAAATTGATGAAGCAATTCGTCCAAAAAAAACCCCAAACACAAACCGGTCTTGGAGGACAAAACCCTAACGGTTTTATTCAAGAAAAAACCTGTCACAAGCTTCAACCCGAACCGGATTCCCCAATCTCGGCTTCGAACCTTATCACCTTTAACCGATCACGAAGCACATCAAAAATGGTTGTGTGTAGTTGATGTGTTGTGAGATGTTGAAGATGAAGATGATGAATCTTGGACACCTATTTCACTTTTTCTTGTTTCTTTGAACACTTGAAATCAATTTGACAAATGTTAGTTGATAAAAGTAATTTGACTTCTATTTATAGTAACCAACTTACCAACCAAAAATAACAGCTTTTCAAACAGTGGAAAATACTCAGAAAACTGAGTTTACGCACGAGCGGTCGACCATAGGTCGGCGTGCGCTGACCCGTGGGAAATGCGCCGACCCCTATGGTCGACTCAAGTATTCCATGCGCTGACCCGTGGCCAACTGCACTATGCCATGCGCCGACCTGTGGTCGACTCAAGCAACCATGCGCTGACCAGTCACCAACTGGTCTGTGTTATGAGCTGACCCGTGGCTCATGCGCTGACCCTTGCGGTCGACTCAAAGCCTACATATCTGCAAAAATTCGTATTTTGTGGTTTTCATGCATTTCGTCATGATCACATTTTATTCACATATGTTTTATGAAATATAGCAGTTTTAGATAAGCATAGAGAAGGATATGATAGGTGATATGTTGCATTTGTTTGTAGACATGGAATCGACAATGCTGATTCATCCATGATGGTCATTTGTCATCATCGAAACTTATGATTGTATGTTGTCTGACAATTTGCCCTTACATGCTCCCCCTTTTTGATGATGACAACTTGTGCAAAGCCAAAGAGACAAACAACATGCAGTATTTACACATTATGCACACTCCCCCTTTCTTTTGTAGTCTAAGGCTATATGCAAAAACGACTGTTAATTGTGGTGAACATATTTTGGCTGCTTGTACTCTTTCTCCCCCTTTGACAACATCAAAAAGAGACAAGGAATGATTATTCAACGTAACATAAAATTCAACAGGAAATAACACTATCAGATAATAATATCACACCAAATATCATTATTGAACGATAATCATTAATTAAAAGAAGATAAACATTAAAAATAATGTTGCACAAACAAGCATTACAGAGAATTTAATACATTCAAACAACAAACAAATTCAGATGCATATGCAGTCCTATGTCCTAATGGTGTCGTCCTCGATGGTAGCAGATATCAGGGTTTCTATAGGGGTCAGCCAGAGATGATATTTGTTCAGCAATACCGCCTAGATACTTGAGACCCCCGTCGACCGATCGTTCCTGGCATTCAAACGTTTCGGTAAATGCAGCATACCGTTCATTCATGCTTGTAGAGAGGTTATCAAGCCTCTCATTTTGCGCTTGAATTTGGATGCTAATATGAGCATAGCGCTCATCCTGAGTTTGCATGAAGGATTGTTGAGCGAGCTGCATATTTCGCATCATATCCAACAGTTCAGAAGAGTTTGCATGCTGTGGAGGAGACGGAGGAGATTCTTCATCATCATGGTGATACGGCTGGTAGAATTGATGTTGTGTTGACCAGCCCGTAAGTTGCCATTCACCCCAGCCACCCTGGGCATCTTCTTCAGTTGACAGTTGCAGGAACATTCCCTCTTCGAACAAACTTGTAGATTCTCCGCTTATCACACCAAAAATATCCCATCATAGACAGAGTTTTTGGGCTGAACTCTTTGTCTGATGAGATGGAGGTATACGGGAAGGACGGATGATTGACGTCGGCTGCAGTAAGGACTTTTTGAATGAAAGATCCGTAGGCAAGAGTCGTTCCTCGTCCGGAGTCACGTAGACTGAACATCCTACTGGCAATGTAGTAGGGCCAGTTGATTTTCTGCTTATTCTTCCGAATGTACATGAGATGAACCTCAGCCTGTTCAACTCTAGAGAGACCACCCTTCTTTGGTCGCAGGATGCGTGAGACAATCCACTGAAGAATCCGCTCTCCTGTTTTCAGCTTGCCGGCAGTGACAGTTCGTGGGAACGCATCACTGTTCATAATATGATCAGGGTAGGTTCGTTTCAGCATGTCGTTCAGCGCACTCTTAAACTCGTAACCGTCTATTTGGTGAGTGTCAGTTACCTCAGCTAGAGGATTTTCAGCATCATCCAATGTTATATCAAAATATTTGTTCCAAACATTTGACTTAAACGATACCTTTGTCGTGCCGATCCTGGAGTGAAACTTGTGCCCGTGAAATTTGTCATGAAGGCCGGCGTAGAACACTCGGACTAGGTCTTCGTTGTATTTAGCATTGCATTCCAAGAATTTGACAATGCCTTGATGTTGTAGCAGAGCCATGATTTCTGTGATGTGCATGCGTTCTGCGGTGAGTTTGTAGAAAGCATGTTGTCGCACAACTCCTCTTTTGCCAATATCTCTGTTGAAGGATTCGACTCGAGCCGGTGGAACTAGCGACACAGCGGAGACGGGTAGAGATGCGGCGGATGATTCCCGGGATCTCTTACCGGTAGGTCTGCGAGATGTGGAAGCCATTTGAACAGATTTGAAGCTTAGTATGTGTGGGTAGAGAGTGAAGCTTGGTGAGGGTTTTTGAGAATGATTTTGCAAGAGAGAGGTTTTCCCTTTTTGTAGATGAGAAGTTAGGGTTTTGGGAAGAGGAAAGATCAAGGGACAATAGACACTAGGTAGATGCAACTTACAAGGTAGTGGGAAGTTTGAAATGTAATTTAATGTAAATGCACACTTAATGAGGATTTAGAATGTAGATGCATGAGAAGTTTGAAGGTTTTTCTGTAGAAAAACAGAATTTTTGAGCGATGCGTCGACCATACCTCTGCATGCATCAATGCATACTGTTTGATTTTTGAAAAATCACAAAAAAAAATTAAGTGTGCGTCAGCCATTGCCCTATTACGGTCGACTCATACAGGCAAAATTTCCAGTTTTTCACTTTTCTGCACATACGCTCACAAGTTTGATGCATAATTAGAATGCCACACAACAATAAACATCCAAAGAGATACATCATGCATATATATACAATATTATTATGTAGTGTAGCTATTTAACCATGAAATTTTGCAGAGAGAGAGAGAGAAGGGAACAGTATCACCTCGATGCCGGAGTAACTTGATGAACAATAAACTTGTGCTTGCAACAACATCAACTTGTTAGAAGTACAAGATTATAGTCTTAATTGGAATAAGGTAAAACCAGCAGTTTATAATGCCCGATCCGAAATATCGAGAATACCAAGTTCTCGGCGGATATGAAAGAAAGGTTCAGTAGCTAGCGGCTTTGTGAAGATGTCCGCTAGTTGATTTTCAGTATTAACATGTTCAAATACAATATCACCTTTCTCTACATGATCCCAAAGAAAGTGGTGTCGAATTTCGATATGTTTGGTGCGAGAATGCAACACAGGATTCTTGGTAAGATTAATGGCACTTGTATTGTCACAAAAAATGGGAATACGTTCAAGTTTGAGGTTAAAATCCAATAGTTGTTGCTTAATCCATAGGATTTGAGCACAACAACTACCGGCGGCAACGTATTCCGCTTCGGCGGTTGACAAAGCAACTGAAACCTGTTTCTTGCTATGCCAACTGACCAAAGAATTTGAAAATAAGTGACAAGTGCCACTGGTGCTTTTCCTATCCGATTTGCAACCGGAAAAATCGGAATCGGAGAACCCTACCAATGAACAATCATTACCTTTGGAATACCATAGTCCATACTTCGGAGTACCGGATAGGTATCGAAGTATTCGTTTGACAGCTTTTAGATGGGATTCCTTGGGACATGATTGATATCTTGCGCACATGCATACGCTAAACATAATATCGGGACAAGAAGAAGTAAGATAGAGAAGTGATCCAATCATACCTCTATACCGTTTTACATCTACGTCCTTACCGTCTTCATCTTTGTTCAAGTTTGTACAAGTTGGCATGGGGGTGTCAATGGCCTTAGCTTTTGCCATGTCAAATCTCTTGATAAGGTCCAAACAGTACTTTGTTTGGCTCACGAAAGTTCCTTCTTTGAGCTGTTTAATTTGCAAACCGAGAAAGTATGTGAGCTCCCCCATCATACTCATCTCGAATTCGCCCTGCATAAGGTCTGAAAACTCTCTCACAAGATTCATGTTAGTAAACCCAAATATAATATCATCTACATAAATTTGTACTAATATCAAGTGCTTTCCTTGACGTTTAATGAAGAGAGTTGTGTCAACCTTTCCTCTTGAGTAACCTTGATCGAGTAAAAATTTGCTTAGTCGCTCATACCAAGCTCTAGGAGCTTGTTTGAGGCCATATAAAGCCCTTTTTAGTTTATAAACATGATCAGGATACTCATGAGATTCGAAACCCGGAGGTTGTGCAACGTAAACCTCTTCATTTATGTGACCGTTAAGGAACGCACTCTTAACATCCATTTGGAATAGTTTAAAGTCTTTCGCACAAGCGAAGGCAAGGAGAAGGCGTATAGCCTCGAGTCGGGCAACCGGCGCATAAGTTTCCTCATAGTCGATGCCTTCCTCTTGGTTATACCCTTGCGCGACTAAACGCGCCTTGTTACGGGTTATTACCCTGTTTTCGTCCAGCTTGTTCCTAAACACCCATCGGGTGCCGATTACTCGATGATCTCGCGGAGGAGGGACAAGGTCCCAAACCTCATTTCTAGTGAACTGATTAAGTTCCTCCTGCATTGACAAAAACCAGTGTTCATCGAGTAGGGCTTCTTTAGGGTTTTTAGGTTCCATTTGCGAAACGAAAGCGAAGTGATAACAGAAATTACTTAGCTTCGATCGAGTTGTAACACCCTTTGAGATATCTCCGAGAATGTTGTCGATTGGATGGTCTTTGGAAGACTTCCAAGCTTGAGGGAGATCATCGTTTGAAGGTGGATGAGCTACCACAGTTTCCTCATGGTGTACATCTTTATCCTCCTCAACTTTGACTTTGTCGGGTTGATCAATCCCCGACTCGCCACCTTTGAGTATGTCTTCCGTAGATGTACCTGCACCATGAAAAACACTACCCTTTTCGATGTTTCTCGGATTGGATTCATCAAAAGTGACATGTACAGACTCTTCTACAGCAAGTAATCGTTTGTTGTATATTCTATATGCTTTACTCGATTGAGAGTATCCGAGGAAGATACCTTCGTCGGCCTTGGAATCGAATTTGCCCAAGTTTTCCTTTCCATTATTCAATACAAAACATTTGCAACCAAAAACATGTAAGTGAGAAACATTTGGCTTTCGCCCTTTTAAAAGCTCATACAGTGTTTTATTTAGAATGGGGCGAATGAGCACCCTATTCAGAACATAACAAGCCGTACTAATGGCGTCGGCCCAAAAATATTTCGGTAAGCCACTTTCGTTGATCATTGTTCTTCCCAATTCTTCCAAAATTAAATTTTTACGCTCCACAACCCCATTTTGTTGAGGAGTACGTGGAGCGGAGAAGTTATGATCGATACCATGGTTACCGCAATATTCTTCAAATAAATGGTTTTCGAACTCACCCCCATGGTCGCTTCTAATTGCAACAATGTTTGTATTTAATTTATTTTGGGAAAGCTTAGCAAATCTTTCAAAGGCGGCAAACGTATCGCTCTTGCATACTAAAAAGATAGTCCAACAAAATCTAGAAAAGTCGTCCACTATTACGAAACCGTAATAATTTCCTCCTAGACTTTTAATCCTAGATGGCCAAAATAAGTCCATATGAAGAAGCTCGAGAGGTCTCGTTGTTGAAACGATATTTTTGGATTTAAATGAGATCCTCGTTTGCTTCCCTTTTTGACAAGCATCACAAAGGTGACCCTTGGTGAATTTTATTTTGGGGAGACCTAAGACTAGATCTTTTGAGACTACTTTATTTAGTAAGTCAAAATTAACATGTGCTAAACGCCTATGCCATAACCCTGAATCTTCACTCATTGTTACAAGGCATTTGTCACTTGTTAACGATACTTCATTTAAGTCAAGCATATAGACATTATTCACACGCAGGCCATTAAACATACTCTTCTTATCATCATTATGTACAATTTTGCAACAATCTTTTGAAAACGATACATTGTATCCTTTGTCACATAATTGACTGATGCTAAGTAGATTGTGTTTAAGACCTTCGACAAGCAATACATCAGAAATAGTAGTGGAAGAAGGGTTACCTACACTACCTTTACCAAGTATTGCTCCACGGTTGTTGTCACCATAAGTTACATATCCCTTCTTCTTAGCCACGAAGTCAATGAAGAGTGATATGTCTCCTGACATGTGCCTTGAGCATCCACTGTCGAGAACCCATCTTCTCTCGGTAGTCTCGAGGCATTGTACATATTGAAATGTAATTAACAAGAGAAGGTACCCAATGGCTTATTGGGTCCTGAATGGTGAGGAACGAAATGGTTGCATTTGGGCAGCCATTGATAAATGCCTTTAGGAACTAAAAATCTCCTAAGCCTACATTTAGCAATGGAGTGGCCTTTCTTGCAACAATAAAGACAAGAGGAATTTACATTTCGATTGCCTTTGCTATCTTCATCCTTTATAACATATTTATATTTTTGATATGGATTAACCATACTTTTTCGAAAGTTTGATTTATCGATAGCAAAGGTAATCTTGGGCTCAAGAGCCTTGTCAAGTTTGGCCTTTAGGTTTCTTACTTCACCTTGCCAAATATAACAAGTATCACACCCAAAGTTTATCATCCTACTTCTAAGGTCCTCACAACCTGCTTTTGTGCTTTCTACTATAGAAGCTTTAAGTGCCTCAAGTTTCCTTTCAGATTCTCGAATTTTTTGTTCCAAATGAGTAAAAAATTTGTTATTTGAGGCAAGCCTTTTAAAGGCCTCTTTAACTTCATAGTGTAAAGTATCAAATGCAGTTTGTAATTCATGATGAGACATACTAGAGGATTTTTCATATTTAGCATGTCGTACCTGTTTCTTTTTGTTCTTTTGATGAGCAGAGAGACATAGGTTTGCATTTTCATCTTCATCACTAGAACTTTCATCATCGGAGGAGTCGCTATCGCTTTCCCAAGCTATGTATGCTCTCCTTGGCTTTGATGATTTCTTGTGTGATTTGTATGATTCTTTTTCCTTTGTCTTCTTGTTCATCGGACAATCCGATTTGTAATGACCGGGCTTTCCACACGTTTAGCACGACCCTCTAGTCATTTTACCTTTTGCGTCATCATTTTTAGAGTACCTAGATTGTTTCCGGAAGTTTACCAAGTTCTTCTCGGAATGTTGGATGCCGTTCTTTCTCACGTAACGATTGTAACGTTTAATGAACAACCCCATATCTTCGCTCTTGTCCTCTTCTTCTTCGTCGCTCGATGAATAATCACTTTGCTCTTTTGCTTGAGACTTCGAGGAGGAAGTCTTTAGAGCTATAGATTTCTTTTCACTCACCTTTGCTTTGTCCTTCTTATCTTTCTTTTCGTGTTGTTCTAGGCTCAAGAGTACTTGTTCGTGCTATTGTAGTTTGCCAAATAATGTTATCAAGTCTAATGTGGTAAGATCATTTGCTTCTTTGATGGCGGTCACTTTCGGCTGTCATTCCCTGTTAAGACATCTCAAGATCTTATTAGTAGCAACATCATTGGAAACCGGCCTACCAAGTGAATGTAATCGATTGATGAGATGAGAAAATCTCTTTTGCATGTCAGCAATGGTTTCCCCTTGCTCCATGAAAAAGAGATCAAACTCTTGTGTTAGTGTGTTGATTCTTTCCAACTTAACATCGTTCGTCCCCTCTGTAACACCTCAAAATTTGCCCTCCTCTCTTGGGACTAGCTTAACATATTGCATTGCATTTTGTAGGTCATTAGGCATTGCATAATTGCATATCATGTGGCTACATTGAGCAAGTCATCCTCCTAAGTCTTGATCAGAAGATAAAAGAGGTTGAGATGCAAGCTGAGGGTTTCATTGACTGAATTGATCACTAATCATCTGAGGGTGTGTGATTCAAATTAGGGTTTCTTGATTCTCAAGGGGGTTGAGCTTCATCTTGGTTGCAATGATACATCATCATCATCATGGTCTTGATATCATCCAAGAGATTGATCAGATACCTTGGGATTAGGGTTTTGACCACTGGTCAACCCTAATTAGTTGAATCATCTGCATTGGGCCAGTCAGGGCTTGGCAAGGAGATGGGGGTTTCAATGGATATGGGGATCATTTCATGATTATATGGAGCTTATGGAAGCTAGGGTTACATGGTTGAGCCATTTCATCAGGAGTTTGAGGCTCAATTTGATCAGTCAAGCCAGATTCATCTATCAGTCAGAAAAGTCAACTGTGGTCAACTGTGCCTGAATTGATGGATTTGGAGGAGGGAGAGGGTTAGAGACACTTCATTCATGTCTAAACAAGTTTCATTTGACATTTCAAACATCAAGAATGAAGAAAATAAAGTCAGATGGAAACTTTCCAAAAATAGAAAGTGACTTGTAATTGAAAATTGCCAAAAATGGAAAGTTTTTCTCCTCAAAATTACGTGTCCAAAAATGTTTCAAATGAAAATTTGTCCAACATGAAAGTTGTAGATCTTGCTCTCACCTTTCCAAAAAGTCCAAGAACACTCATTTCTCATGTGTGGTTGGCAAGTTGTGATCAAATCATTTTCAGAAAAAGTTAAAATTCAAGGTGCTATAACTTTTGAATGGAATGGCCAAATTGGGTGATTCTTTTTTGAGCAAACCACATTTGACATGAACTTTCATGATGCATCATCACATTTCATCAAAAGTCATCATAGCAAAAGTCCATTTTTCAAGTGTTCATTTTGTATTTTGGTGGGAAAAAAGGTGTTTTTGAAAAATACATGTAATTTTCACTCAAAACCATTTCCAACACATCATAAACAGAAAATTGGACTTGTTTGGACTGCATTTGCACTGTTACATTGGCTGCATTTTGAAAAGGGCATTTTGGCCAAAACACTTAAAACTTCATTTCACTAATTCACATCACATTTGCTTAATCTTGATTAACAATTGGATTAGGAAGTGGTATATATGCTTAATTGTAACAGAATTCACATAATCACAAATCACAATTTCAGATCTAACAGATTTTTCATCCAAATTCTCTCAATTTTGTTCAAGCTTTTTTTCATTTTTTCATCAAATTGCACGATTCTTTTTGCTTTCTTTTGCATCAATCCTCATCTGCATATGCTAAGGAAGAACTGTTGAAGGAGGACTGTGGAAGAACTTGAAGAAATCGCAGCTGTCATCACCTTGATCATCCATGGCATCTTGAAGGATTTTGGAACTGGAGCGTGCTGGAGCTACAAAACCTCTTTCAATCACCTTCCTAAGCTTCAATCAACATCTGTTTTCAGCTTTTGGACCTTGAAACGCGCGAATCAAGACCTGCATCATCCAAAAGGTTAGAACTCGACCGAGCTAATTCTCAAAACTATGATATGGCTTTGATAGATCTCCTAGTGTAGAGTAGCATGAACTTTGAATCGTTGAATTTCGTTGAGTATTGAGTGAGAAATCTGGAGTTGAAGTTTGACATGTAAATGTTCTTTTGATCGATCCGAGTTGGTTAGCATGATTTAGGTTTAATTAAGGCCGGATTCGTGTTGTTCTTTATGAGATCTTTCCAACCGTGTATGGTTTGTGGAATTTGGTTGAAGTTTGTTCATGTTGGATTTTGGTCAAGAACATGTATGAAGCTGTCCAGAATTTTAGAAAAACGCGTGTAGATCCAAAATCTCGTCACTGTTCATGGAGTTTGGTGTTAAGCGCGCGCTGTCATTTTAAACTGGCACCGGATTCGATTCCGTGCTGTAGCATTTACACTTTTGGCTTTTTCCATTTTTCCTTCACATGCTCACATATTTCACCATGCCTTCATTACATTTTTTATTTTTTCCCTTGCTTCCAAAATTCATAAGTTCTTCAATTTTAGTCCAAATTTGATGCAATTTTTTGTGCCATGCTCCTTGTGGTGTGCTGGATTTTATGGTGATTTTTAATAATATTGTGCACGTGTAATTTGTGAAAATGCTTAGGGTTTGCTTTGACATGCCATTTTATGCACCATGCTCACTCTTTTGCTCATAAAATGATGATGCTTCATTAGAAATTCATGAAACTTTTTGTGCTTAAACTAGACTCATTCCTGGTCATTTTGATATGTGGTTTGTAATTTTTGAGTTCCTGGATTTAGAGTTATGGCATGATCTTTGGAGGTGTTACATTTTATGCCATGCCATGTTTTGTGCATTTTCTTGATTTTATTTACCATGCTTGTTGAACTTGAATTGAGCTGGATTTTTGCATGAGGATACTTGTGGATGTTGAGAATACATGTGAATTTTTCTGGAATTTTTGAATGCATTTCCTATTTGATTGGGATTTTATTTGCTGCTTGACCAATTGTTGACCATTTGTGAGACATGTTTGTATTTGGTTTATGAAATTATGGTTATTAATTGGATGGATGTGAAATTTAACATGTGTATGGTAGACACTTTGAAGTGCATCATGGTTTTGGTATCATTCATTTATCATGTTTAATTGCTCTTTTATGATTGGTTGAAGTTGAGGCTTGTTTTGATGCCATGTATGAGCTTGCTTGAATTTGTCTGGACTTTATGAATTTCATTGACTTGCTTGCCTTGGTCCAAATGAGCTGAAATTTGGTATGCTTGACATGTTATGGATGCTGTTCGATCTTGAATTTTTTGGGGATTTATTGAAATGTTTTGGTATTGATTTGATTGTGATCATTCTGTTTGGTCCTTTGAGGTTCTAAATTGCATGTTTGGTGCCTTTTCTTTCATGAAATAATAATGATGAATGATATGAATGTGGAACCACTTGGGTTTGATTCTTAATTGTTTGATCTTGATGTTGGATAATTTTCACTTGCTGTTTTAAATTTTTCATCTCCTTTGGACCCTAGGCTTGTCCTAGTGGTCTTGTTTCTCACGTTTGAATGTGATTTTCAGGTTAAGAAGCAAATGCTTTAAGGGGATTAATGCAAGTTGATTGAGTTTGGTTGATTGTTATGAACTAACTTGGTTTATTTTGTAGGATGCTTGGCTCACTTGAGTTGATTGTGCTTTGCACATGTGATTGATTGTGTTGACTGTTGATTCTTATCTTGTCTATTTTGACTTTGTGATTGGTATACTAACTGAATTAGATTGATTTCAGGTACTTTAGTCGCTAACAGTTCCCTTGAGAACTTGCTTGTGCTGCTGCTTGGTTGTATAAACCAATTGAGGTAGAATTTCTTTTCTCCATGTAGTCTGGAAGACCTGGCCTGTTACTTGGCCAGGCACCTGTCTGAAGTCCTCCTTAAGAGGCAATGATTG
This sequence comes from Lathyrus oleraceus, assembly GCF_024323335.1. Taxonomy (NCBI): domain Eukaryota; kingdom Viridiplantae; phylum Streptophyta; class Magnoliopsida; order Fabales; family Fabaceae; genus Lathyrus; species Lathyrus oleraceus. The sequence goes on along the minus strand of NC_066580.1, from coordinate 25,155,136 downwards.
TGTTTGTTTATTTTTGTCCCCAAGCAGGAAAAGACCTTTGTTAAGGCAATTGGCAGACACAAGAGGTGTGTAATCCACCTCCTGCTAATCTGTTGAGTCGTCCCTTGGCTCACATCACATGTTGATGCCTTGTGGACATTAACCCAAGATCCATGTACAGTTGTACAGTTGAGTCAGTGTCATAAGTGTAGAAGGGTTCCCACTTTCTGGACCCACACTCCTTTGTCTGAAGCTCTCCCTGGCCAGGGATAAGAGCTGTGAGGCACACCCCTCACTCACCTTTCATCTGGCTTCACCCTGACTCTCAATGTCAGGGTTAAGAGCTAACATCACCTGACACAGTTGTGTTGCTTTTGCAACTTAACCCTTGATTGAGCCCACCTTGTCTGTATATAGTGTGTGCTAACTGTGAATGTTTGCTTTGTTTTGATTATGCTTGCATGCTTTGCTTTGTCTGTTTAGGATTAGCTTGCTGCCTGTGCAAGTTAGGATAGAAACCATAACATAGGGCAATGATACATGATAACATCTAGGCTCGAGTACAGCTCCCTAGTAGTGTGTCTCCCTTTGTATCTGGTTAGGTGAGAATTTCTTTCCCGTTCAGGGGAACTACGTCGCCCTGATCCTCATACCAGATGAGGTACGTAAGCAGGAGACCGTGCGAGGTCTCTCCGGGCAACCCTTTTTCTTTTTGTGTGTGTATGCTTGACAGTTGCTAGGCTCGAGTGCCTGACTCCTTAGTAACTTGTTGTTTGTTAATCTTCTTGTGTGCCAAGATATGGATGTAAGACCAGCGATTGGCTGTCCGTATCCTGAGTGTGTTTGTTTGGTTCGGAAGCCGATGTAAGTCCAGCGATTGGCGTTCGGGTTCCATGTTTGCCTGTGTTTGTGTGTGTCCTGTTTGGCGTGCGTGAGCCAAACTACGGCAGCTCTGATTCTCATTCCAGACGAGATACGTAGGCATAGGACGCGATGTCCTAGCGAGCCCTCTCCCCTCTTCCTCCACCTGTGTTGTCTTCAGTGTGTGTGTGTGTGGTGTTTGTTTTAGCAACCTTTTTCCTATCTTTTGAGTGTGGATCCCGTCGAGTACGACGAATGCGTAGGGGTGCTAATACCTTCCCTTCGCATAACCGACTCCCGATCCCATTCTCTTTGGTCGCGAGACCATGCTTTTCCTAGGTTTACTTCGAGCGTTTCCTTTCCCTCCTTTGGGATAAATAACGCACGGTGGCGGCTCTGTGTTGTGTTTTGTTTCAGCCCGCCGATTGTTTTTCGCGGATGCGACAGCTGGCGACTCTGCTGGGGACATAGAGAAGTTGACCTGCTGCTGGTCCATCTTCCCTAAGCGAGTCTCTCCTAGCGTTCTAGGATAGTTTAGGTTGCTTGTGCCGCTCTATTTATTGTATTTATGATTATTGTGTTGTATAAATATTTGCACAAATGTTTGCATCCATCATACTATCATTGTGCTGTCTTCTGTACAGGTGGTTCCTCTGTTTGGGGTGGGTGTTCTGAGTGGGGCTAAAACCCAGGCCCGAGTATACACCTAGGATTAGTGTGGTCTCACGTTCCTCACATGTTGGGTTGACATGATTGTTGTGACGTGACATACCACAAGCCGGATGAGGTTCTTCTGAGAGGGCTTTTCCTTGTGGAATTTCCACTATGGTTGAGTTTTATCTCTTTTGAGCTGTTGACTTCGGTGACCGTTCTTTCTCGGATCTTTGGTTTAGACGATCTTAAGAGAGCTGCAGCGGCACACCCGAAAGGGAAAACCCGTTGAGTATCTTTGCCCGATTGTCGAGACTATTATCCGCCTTAGGATGACCTGATTAGAATTTACCTGTGAGGGGAGGGTGATTCTTACAGATGCATGTTCAGATGGTGACTTTGATGGTGACTATTGGTTCCGTTGATCAGAGTCCTATTTATAAGTCGGATTTATGGCCATTTATTTTTGAGACGTCGGAGGGTTGTCCGTGTTATTTATCTGTGGGGATCCGTTTATTTCAGGATTCCCCGGGCTGATTCAGAGGATTGTGGTTGTCTGCTCAGAGATTGTTTGGTGATGATGATGTATCTGTCTTCCGTTTATTTCGGAACCCTTGGGTCGGACTTATGATTGCTCAGTTCCCTCAGATAGTGGTGATCAGTTCAGAGGCTGTAACTCAGCGCAGTAAATGATCAGATGACTTGGAGGATGGCACAGTGCATTGCATTCACGCATCAGCATCATCCATATTTTGCATTCATCGGCATCTAACTCACGTCTATCCATACTCAGGGTACATTTTCGGTTGAGATTCTGGTTGAGAGACATCCTGATGTCAGAATGTTATAGTCGAATTTTTTATCTGTCTCGATGAAACCAGGATCGAAAGATAGAAGTTTCCTCGTATGGATAGACGTTGCATTCATGCATATTAACCTGTTTGTTGTTTTGTAGGTGTCAGTGTCTAACCGGTGCGCACAACTTTTCCGCTCAGATACCCTGCCAGACTCAACAAACCCAGACTGATGAATCCACCTAACGCCGACATTCTCGAGCTGAAAGAGATGATGAGAGAGTTGTTCAAAGTCGTTCAGGGGATCGCCTTGGGGCAGAAGGTAATTGCTGAAAAGGTGGAGAAGATTGAGAAATGGTTGTTAGCGGAGAAAGTTCAGGAAGAGGTTCCGTCGTCCGTAATAAAGAAGCCCTCTGGCAATGGTCAGCTTAAGAAGGAAGTTGAAGCAGGTGGTGTGCAGGCCAAAAGAGAACACGGTAAGGATCGTTACCATCCATATGCTGATACGGCAACGATCCCTACTAGTAATCAATCTGCACAACAGCAGCAACCACCACCTCAATTGAGAACACAAAGAGCTGGGGGGCCAAGTGAGAAGAAGGACGACAAACCGTCATTCCAATAGGCCGCCTGTGACTTACGCCTCGCTGTTTAAAAGGTTGAAGGATATTGGGTTGGTGCAGCCGAGGATATTGGTTCCAGGGAAACCGGATCAGAGGGTTTCCAGTTACGATGAGAATGTCAGGTGTGAGTTCCATGCTGGGGCACCCGGACATCACATTGAGGATTGCAAAGCTTTTAAGCATGTGGTCCAAGACTTGGTGGATTCTAAGGCGATCAACTTTGCACCGACGACAGATGATAGTGCTAACCCCGCGACAAGGCATGGTCCTGTAAAAGTGAAACTGATGTCGACGGACAGGAAAGGGATAGAGGTGACTGAGAAGGATCAGTTAAAAATGCCGATGTCCATGGTCCCAAAACCCCTGAGGAAAGAAGGAGCTTGCCCTAGTGTTGATAATTGTTGTGCGGCTGTCGCCACAAAGGAGTGTGTAGTGATGGGGAAAACAATCCATGGAATGATGAAAGTAGAAATGGGCGATGTGAGATGTAAAACATCCAGTCTGGCAGTTGAAACCGTCAAGGTGGAAAATGCCATTGGTGTTGAGAAAGAGAAAAAGCCGTCCATTTCTTCTTATAAGCAGGCAGTAGAAGTGGTGAAAAATGGAGGGATCCCAGGCTGGGGAAAGATCATAGGCATTGTGGTAAAGGCGGATATGTTCGGGATTGGCTATCAGGAAGGTCAAGACTCGTCTGAGCAAAACAGAGGTCGTCGTCCACCGTTCGCATTTATTAGTGCTGGAATGCTAGATCCAGTTCACGCCGATGCGGTGAGTGAAGAGATTGACAGTGACCGCGAGCTGGAGTCGTGGATAAAATCGTGCGTACCAGGGAACTGGAAGGCCTAAAAAGATTAGCACTGTCACTCATCCAGAAGAGTAATATTTCTTGTTTCTCAATACTGTTTGCATGAAAGCCTTATGCGTTGCCCGACACGTAATGGTTCATTGTAAGGGCCACCTCATATGTTTCATTTTGCAGCATTTTGCATCATAAATAAATGGATGTTTTTCAATTAAAAGCGGTGCTCCCTGTTTTTCATTTATGTTTGCAGTTTAAAAACAAATAAAAATGGCAATGTTTGTTTTTATTTTTCCTTTTTTGATTTGTCTCGTTCCGACTTCAAAAAAATAATTCTCCGGATCTCATTGATAACAAATCGGTTACACCTCTGTATGACTTCGACAATCCGATCTATCATGCCGAAGAAGAAGGCGAAGAAGATTGTGATCTACTGGAATTAGCTAGGTTGTTGAAACAAGAGGAGAAGGTGATTCAGCCGCGTGAAGGGCGAGTTGAGCTTGTTAGCCGGTATACCGCCGAGGTCAAGAAGGAAGAGAAAATTGGGGCCGCTTCAGAGGCGAGTCGAAAGCAGAATGGTAGCCCTGTGGAAAGAGCATATGGAAACATTAGCCTGGTTGTGTCAGGATATGCTAGGGTCGGATACCGACGTCGTTGTGCACAAGCTACCATGGAAAGAAGACTGTCCTCTAGAGAAGCAGAACGCCGGTGCTACTTATCAGAGAGCCATGGTGACTTTGTTTCATGATATGATTCATCATGAAATCGAATGCTATGCTGATGACATGATAGCAAAGTCCCAGACAGAAGAGGGGCATCTGGCAGATCTGGCCAAGCTGAGTAGACCGGTTGAGACAATTCAAACTGAGGTTGAATTCATATAAGTGCACTATCAGAGTGCGGTCCGGTAAGATGCTGGGGTTCATTGTAAGAGAGGAATCGAGGTTGATCCTGTTAAAGAAAAAAAAATAATAAAAAAAAAATGCCTGAACCGAAAACAGAAAAAGAGGTTTGTGGTCTGTTAGGTAGATTGAACTACATGTCATGGTTCACATGTCCCCTAACAGCCATGTGTGAACCTATATTCAAGATGTTGAAAAGAAAAGATCAAACGGTCAGGTGAAATAATGATTGCCAAGGGGCATTGAAAAATAAAAGAATGAGTTGCAGGAGCCTCCGATTCTGTTGCCTCCCCATGGAAGGAACCACTGTTAATCTGGTACTTGACAGCCCTCGAGGGGTCTATGAGGTGCGTACTGTAACACCCTTCTAAAATACCCCAATATTTAATTAAAACAACAAAATATAATTCAGAGTAAATATGCAATTAAGGGTGTCACACTTGACACTTCACACCATTTTCCAAATAACTGGTCATACTCATTTGTTTATCAAAATAAAACATTGCACAATACGCAGCGGAATAAAATCCAACAATGAACAAAACATGTAACACATCACATGTAAAACTTGTTCAACAACCACAATTGAAAACAAAGTAAACATCCCGTCCCGATGTTACATCTACCAGAGCATGACCCACTAAGGAACTACACTAGACTCCAAGCACTAGCTTCTACTCAATCACTGCTCGTTACCTGAAACATAGTTGTAATGGTGAGTTCCTCAATCGATATAATAAGCATTATAAAATATCATGTAATGCTAAGTAAATTAACACATTTCATCACCCAAATCAAATCACACATTCAGCAACGGCAACATCAACTCAAAATCATAATCATACTCAACCCAACACAAAACACACGTATAATATTGGAATACATCCATTCATATTATACACTATACATACATTATGCAATGAGACTCCATGCATGCAGTACCGACTATTCGTGAACATATAGTTCAACCTCACCGATCAAATCCAGATACGGCTACCAAGCTCACTAGTCCCACTCATTTGAGACCTAGTGACTCACATCACTAATTCCTCACCATGGGAATTAGCTACCACCCCAAGGGCTATGCTATGCACGCTAAATCACCTAGCATGCAAACATCAACAACAATCCACAATAATTCACTCACTAATTCCTCACCATGGGAATTAGCTACCACCATAAAGGCCATATTATGCACACTAAATCACCTAGCATGCAACCATCAACAATCCACAATGGACATATGCTCACACTCTAAGCCATAAACAGTCCATCCACAATTGCATACATAATAGATATATTCACAACATTATGCACACCATCATACATCATCAGCCTATTTATCACGAAATCATATCATGTCAAATAATAAATCACAGTATTAGCACACTCTACTAATACCTATACTGCTCAAAACAACGGGAAATGATCCCTCCTATATCATACACCAATATAGGCCAATCCTCAATTGTACACAACAATTAAATATCATTTTTTTTACTTTTCAAACAGTGTTAACCGGTTAACGCCCTGGGTTAACCGATTAACGCAACACAGAACACGCTTCCTGGCACATTTTAACAGTGTTAACCGGTTAACACCCTGGGTTAACCGGTTAACGCAAGACAGACAGCAATATTTCACAATTCATAACAGTGTTAACTGGTTAACACCCTGGGTTAACCGGTTAACGCAAGACAGAAAGCTGTTCCTGCGCTAACACGAAGCAGAATGCAGAATTCTCCGCATTTTCCGCCGTTGGAGGACTTCCGGACCTCCGATTCCAATTCCGTAAAAAGCTACACGTTCGGAAAATCACAACTCACCCAAATATAGATTCAATTACAGCTTTAACATAACTTATTCATCACAATTTTTCAGCACTCATCATCCCAATTAGGGTCAATTCAACGGCTTATTACTACCCATTACATGTTAACCCATAATACCCATTAAACGACGATAAACCCCCCTTACCTGAGTTAATCCGGCAATCCTTTAGCTTCAAGCTCTTCCTTCTTCAACCTTCTTCTCCTGCTCTTCCTCTTTGCCCTTTTCTCACTTTCTGTCGCTTCTCTGGTTTTCACGTGAAAAACCCTTTCTTTACCAAATGGAACTCTCTATATATATATATTCCAACTTTATTATTCCAATTTATATTATTCCAATAATAATAATAATTCCAATAATATTCCAATTATTTAATTAAATTAATAAATATATTATTAAACTTAATTTAAATAATTATCATATTTTATCGGGGTGTTACAACTCTCCCCCACTAAAAGAGTTTTCGTCCTCGAAAACATACCTCAAGCGAATAACTCCGGATAAGACTCCTTCATCTGACTCTCAAGTTCCCAAGTCACATTGCCACCTGCTGGTCCTCCCCAAGCTACCTTTACCAAAGCAATCTCTTTACCCCGCAACTGCTTCAACTCTCGATCCTCTATCCTCATAGGTGATGTTTCAACAGTCAGGTTATCTCTCACCTGTACATCATCTACTTGGACCACATGCGACGGATCAGGAATGTACCTCCTCAACTGATACACATGAAAAACCTCATGCAAATTCGCAAGTGACGGCGGTAAAGCGATACGATAGGCTACCTCCCCTATCCTCTCCAAAATCTGATAAGGACCAATAAATCGAGGTGTCAACTTCTTCGACTTCAAAGCTCGACCAACCCCAGTTATCGGAGTAACACGAAGAAACACATGATCTCCCTCTTGAAACTCAAGTGACTTCCTCCTCTTGTCGTGATAACTCTTCTGACGACTCTGAGCAATCCTCATCTTCTCCTGAATCATCTTAATCTTTTCCGTAGTTTGTTGAACAATCTCCGGTCCAACCACAGCACTCTCACCGGACTCATACCAACATAAAGGTGTCCGACATCTCCTACCATACAAAGCTTCAAACGGTGCCATACCAATGCTCGAATGAAAACTATTGTTGTAGGTAAACTCAATCAAAGGTAAATAACAATCCCAAGCACCTCCCTTTTCCAAAACACAAGCCCTCAAAGATCCTCCAGTGACTGAATCGTCCTCTCAGTCTGACCATCAGTCTGCGGATGATATGCAGAACTCAATCTCAGCTTAGTTCCCAAAGCCCTCTGCAAACCTTCCCAGAACTTCGATGTAAATCTAGGATCTCTGTCCGAAACAATACTCGACGGAATACCATGCAAACTTACAATTTTCTCAATATACAACTCAGCTAATCTCTCTAACGGATAATCCATTCTGATCGGAATGAAATGAGCCGATTTTGTCAATCTGTCAACAATCACCCAAATAGCTTCAAAATTCTTAATTGTCTTCGGTAAACCAGAAACAAAATCCATACTGATACTATCCCACTTCCACTCTGGAATAGCCAACGGTTGCATTAGCCCAGACGGCTTCTGATGCTCAATCTTTGACTTCTGACAAGTCAAACAGGAATAAACAAAACTCGCAATTTCTCTTTTCATTCCCGGCCACCAAAATAACTTTTTCAAATCATGATACATCTTCGTAGCCCCAGGATGAATACTCAGGCCACTACGATGTCCTTCCTCAAGAATACTCTTCTTAAGTTCGGTAACATCCGGAATACACACCCGATTACCAAATTTCAAAACACCATTCCCATCAACTCTGAATCCACCACCTTGACCTTGATTCACTAGAGTCAACTTATCAACCAAAAGCACATCGGATTTCTGACCCTCTCTAATCTCATCCAGAATACCACTCGTTAACTTCAACATTCCCAATTTAACACTATTGTGAGTACTCTCACACACCAAACTCAAGTCTCTAAACTGCTCAATTAAATCCAATTCCTTAATCATTAACATAGACACATGCAATGATTTCCGACTCAATGCATCAGCCACTACGTTTGCTTTACCCGGATGGTAATTCAAACCAAAGTCATAATCCTTCAGAAACTCTAACCATCTCCTCTGTCTCATATTCAGCTCTTTCTGATCAAACAAATACTTTAAACTTTTATGGTCACTGAAAACCTCAAATCTTGACCCGTACAAGTAATGCCTCCATAACTTCAGAACAAATACCACAACTGCCAACTCTAAATCGTGTGTCGGATAGTTCCTCTCATGAACCTTCAGTTGTCTCGAAGCATAAGCTACAACCTGCTTATTTTGCATCAAAACACCACCCAAACCCAACAATGAAGCATCACAGTAAACCTCAAATGGTTCCGATGGACTTGGTAATATCAGAATAGGAGCAGTAGTCAACCTTCTCTTTAACTCTTGGAAACCTTCTTCACATTTTGAGTCCCAAACAAACGCTTGCCCCTTTCTAGTCAACATCGTCAACGGTAACGCCAACTTAGAAAATCCCTCAATGAATTTCCTATAATAACCTGCAAGTCCAAGAAAACTCCTTATCTCAGAAACTGACTTCGGAGCTTCCCACTTAGATACCGCTTCTATCTTAGAAGGATCAACAGCAACACCACCTCTTGAAATCACATGACCAAGGAAACTAACCTCTTCTAACCAAAATTCACACTTAGACAGTTTAGCAAATAACTTCTTTTCTCGTAGAACTCCTAAAACCACTCTCAAATGTTCAGCATGCTCTTCTTCAGATTTCGAATACACCAAAATATCGTCTATAAACACCACAACAAACTTGTCTAGGTACGGATGGAAAATCCTATTCATATACTCCATAAATACTCCAGGCGAATTAGTCACACCAAAAGGCATTACAGAATACTCATAATGTCCATACCTTGTTCTGAAAGCAGTCTTCTGAATATCCTCAGTTTTCACACGTATCTGATGATACCCCGATCTCAAATCTATTTTGCTGAACACACTCGCACCAACCAACTGATCCATCAAATCATCAATCCTCGGCAAAGGATACCGATTCTTGATCGTCACTTTATTCAGTTGCCTGTAGTCCACACACAACCTCATAATACCTTCTTTCTTCTTAACCAATAACACTGGTGCACCCCACGGTGACACACTCGGACGAATAAATTTCTTATCCAACAGATCTTCCAGCTGATTCTTCAATTCAGCTAACTCAACAGCAGACATACGGTACGGAGCCATCGATATCGGCCTAGTACCAGGTACCAAATCAATCGAGAATTCAACTTCACGTTCTGACGGTAATTCATTCACTTCTTCAGGAAACACATCAGGAAAATCACACACCATGGCTAGATCGCAAATCACCAGTTTATCTTTAGCCTCCAAAGTCGCTAACAGCATAAACAACTCTGCCCCATCTGCTACTGCCTCATTCACCTGCCTTGCTGATAGAAACAAACTCTTTCCTTCCTCAATCTCAGGAAAGATCACAGTCTTATCAAAACAGTTGATATAAACTCGGTTAAACACCAACCAGTTCATACCCAAGATAACATCAATCTGCACTAGTGGAAGACACACGAGGTCCATCCCAAAGTCTCTACCAAAAATACTTAAAGGACAATCTAAACAAACTGAAGTAGTAGTCACCGAACCCTTCGCAGGAGTATCAATCACCATACTCCCATGCATCTCAGATATCTCTAATTTGAGTTTCACAGCACAATCCAAAGATATAAAGGAATGAGTCGCACCTGTGTCAATAATAGCTACAATAGGAAAGCCATTAATATAACACGTACCTCGAATCAAACGATCATCTGCAGAAGTCTCAGAACCCGATAAAGCAAAGACCTTGCCTCCCGACTGGTTCTCTTTCTTCGGCTTAGGACACTGTGGGCTAATATGACCCACCTCTCCACAGTTGAAACAAGTCATAGTCTTCAACCGGCACTCTGCAGCCAAGTGACCACCTTTTCCACACTTGAAACACTTCTTCTCAGTACTGGTACACTCATGGAAACGATGTCCCGCCTGACCACATCTGTAACACTTAGCAGGGGCACTGGAGTCTCCCCCACTAGGTCTCTTCATCCAACTCTGTCTCTGGAAACCTTTGCCAGCTGCATATGGTTTCCCACGATCATTCTGATTCTTGCCTTTCCTATCAACCCTCTGCTGATAGCTCTCCGTTCTGGCCTTGGTATCCTGTTTAAAAATCCTGCAGCAGTCAACCAAGTCAGAAAACACTCTAATCCGCTGATACCCAATAGCCTGCTTGATCTCGGGACGCAACCCGTTCTCAAACTTCACACATTTTGAAAATTCTCCAGTAGCCTCATCATAGGGAGTGTAATACTTCGACAGCTCTGTGAACTTAGCAGCATACTCAGTAACAGACCGGTTGCCCTGCTTCAACTCTAAGAACTCTATCTCTTTCTTTCCTCTGACATCCTCTGGAAAGTACTTCCTCAGGAATCTCTCTCTGAACACCGCCCAAGTGATCTCAGCACCCCCAGCAGCTTCCAACTCAGTGCGGGCAGCAACCCACCAATCATCTGCTTCCTCTGACAGCATATGCGTACCGAACCTGACCTTCTGGTTATCGGCACACTCAGTCACTCGGAAGATCCTCTCGATCTCCTTCAACCACTTCTGAGCACCATCTGGATCGTATGCTCCCTTGAACATTGGAGGATTGTTCTTCTGGAACTCACTCAGTTGACGAGCAGTTCCCATTCCCACAACATTCGGATTCCCTCCAAGTACTCCAGCTAGCATACCCAGAGCCTCAGCAATCGCAGCATCGTCTCTACCTCTTCCAGCCATCTCTATTCTGAAAGCCCAACAAGCTAAAACAATAAGTACTGATAGGGTTACACAACACCTATCCCGTACAGGGGAAACAGAATAATTACGACTCGACTCGACCGACTATGCTCTGATACCACTAATGTAACACCCTTCTAAAATACCCCAATATTTAATTAAAACAACAAAACATAATTCAGAGTAAATATGCAATTAAGGGTGTCACACTTGACACTTCACACCATTTTCCAAATAACTGGTCATACTCATTTGTTTATCAAAATAAAACATTGCACAATACGCAGCGGAATAAAATCCAACAATGAACAAAACATGTAACACATCACATGTAAAACTTGTTCAACAACCACAATTGAAAACAAAGTAAACATCCCGTCCCGATGTTACATCTACCAGAGCATGACCCACTAAGGAACTACACTAGACTCCAAGCACTAGCTTCTACTCAATCACTGCTCGTTACCTGAAACATAGTTGTAAGGGTGAGTTCCTCAATCGATATAATAAGCATTATAAAATATCATGTAATGCTAAGTAAATTAACACATTTCATCACCCAAATCAAATCACACATTCAGCAACGGCAACATCAACTCAAAATCATAATCATACTCAACCCAACACAAAACACACGTATAATATTGGAATACATCCATTCATATTATACACTATACATACATTATGCAATGAGACTCCATGCATGCAGTACCGACTATTCGTGAACATATAGTTCAACCTCACCGATCAAATCCAGATACGGCTACCAAGCTCACTAGTCCCACTCATTTGAGACCTAGTGACTCACATCACTAATTCCTCACCATGGGAATTAGCTACCACCCCAAGGGCTATGCTATGCACGCTAAATCACCTAGCATGCAAACATCAACAACAATCCACAATAATTCACTCACTAATTCCTCACCATGGGAATTAGCTACCACCATAAAGGCCATATTATGCACACTAAATCACCTAGCATGCAACCATCAACAATCCACAATGGACATATGCTCACACTCTAAGCCATAAACAGTCCATCCACAATTGCATACATAATAGATATATTCACAACATTATGCACACCATCATACATCATCAGCCTATTTATCACGAAATCATATCATGTCAAATAATAAATCACAGTATTAGCACACTCTACTAATACCTATACTGCTCAAAACAACGGGAAATGATCCCTCCTATATCATACACCAATATAGGCCAATCCTCAATTGTACACAACAATTAAATATCATTTTTTTTACTTTTCAAACAGTGTTAACCGGTTAACGCCCTGGGTTAACCGATTAACGCAACACAGAACACGCTTCCTGGCACATTTTAACAGTGTTAACCGGTTAACACCCTGGGTTAACCGGTTAACGCAAGACAGACAGCAATATTTCACAATTCATAACAGTGTTAACTGGTTAACACCCTGGGTTAACCGGTTAACGCAAGACAGAAAGCTGTTCCTGCGCTAACACGAAGCAGAATGCAGAATTCTCCGCATTTTCCGCCGTTGGAGGACTTCCGGACCTCCGATTCCAATTCCGTAAAAAGCTACACGTTCGGAAAATCACAACTCACCCAAATATAGATTCAATTACAGCTTTAACATAACTTATTCATCACAATTTTTCAGCACTCATCATCCCAATTAGGGTCAATTCAACGGCTTATTACTACCCATTACATGTTAACCCATAATACCCATTAAACGACGATAAACCCCCCTTACCTGAGTTAATCCGGCAATCCTTTAGCTTCAAGCTCTTCCTTCTTCAACCTTCTTCTCCTGCTCTTCCTCTTTGCCCTTTTCTCACTTTCTGTCGCTTCTCTGGTTTTCACGTGAAAAACCCTTTCTTTACCAAATGGAACTCTCTATATATATATTCCAACTTTATTATTCCAATTTATATTATTCCAATAATAATAATAATTCCAATAATATTCCAATTATTTAATTAAATTAATAAATATATTATTAAACTTAATTTAAATAATTATCATATTTTATCGGGGTGTTACACGTACTGGGTCAGCATGACGAGTCTTATCGAAAAGAGCATGCAATTTACCTTAGTAAAAAGTTTATCGACTGTGAAACAATACATTCACTGTTCGAGAAAACTTGATGTACTTTGGCATAGGCTGCTCGCCGACTGAGACAGTATATGCTGGTTCATACCACTTTGTGGATTTCCGAGATGGATTCGCTCGAGTACATGTTTGAATAGCCAGCAATGACCGGACGGGTTGCAAGAGGGCAAACGATGTTGATTGAATACGATATTCAGTATACCTCCCAGGAAGCAATCGAGGGGAGTGTATTGTCTGATTACCTCGCCCAGCAACCTATTGATGATTATCAACCGAGGAAGTTTGAGTTCCCTGATGAGGACATCTCGAGGTGCTCCAATCGAAAGATTGAGAGTAACCGATCCCGGAGGAGGGGCCTGACCCCGAATCCGAATGGATTCTGATGTCTGATGGGGTTAATGGTGGGAGTTGGTGTTGTTTTGGTCACGCCAAAAAGGTCCCATATTTCTTTTGTGGCCCGGATAACATTTGAATGCACCAACAATAGTGGCTAAGTACGAAGCTTGTGTCCTGGGCATTGTACCTCGGTATATCTACTGGGGTAACACCTTTCTCACTGATATATGGGATGGAAGCGGTGCTACCAGTTGAGGTTCAAATTCCCTCTTTGAGGGTCCTGATGGACGTGAAATTGCAAGAGGCGGAATGGGTAAGGACCCGGTACGAAGAGTTGAGCCTAATAGAGGAAAAGAGGCTGGCAGCCATCTGTCATGGGCAGTTGTACCAGCAAAGAATGAAGCGTGCTTTTGACAGAAAGGTACGACCTCGGGTATATCACGTAGGTGATATGGTGCTGAAAAGGATCCTTCCTCCTCAGAACGATCGAAGGGGCAAGTGGACACCCAATCATGAATCCCCAGCATGGTCAAGAAGGTTTTCTCCGACAGAGCCTTGTTGCTGATGACCATGGATGGCGAGGATTTTCCATCCCCTGCAGATGCGGACGCAGTTAAAAAATACTTCGTATAAAAAGACCCGCTGGACAGAAAAGAATAAAATAGTCCAGGCAAAAATGGGCATCCCGGCGAACCAAAAAACAGAAGAAAAAGGTTCGGGCAAAAATTAGGGATAAAATGAAAAACTGTACACCCGTCAAGTCGAAACCTGAAAAGGTGACTTGGGCAAAAAAGGGTATCCCGGTGGACTGAAAACCCGAAAGGGCGGTCCAGGAAAAAGAGGGATTGAAACGAACAACTGCGTCTGGCATGATCGTGCGCTTTGGTTAAAGCATCATGGATAATACCCGGTAGGGATCAATCGGAATCGTCTTGTTCAGAAGGCAGAAAGCACGGAGAGTCTGATGACATATGGGGTGTAACCGAGTTGGAACTCGATGAGATCACGGGTTTCACATTGCCATTAGGATAGATTTTTCCTTTTGTACGCAATCACCTCTTTTCAGGAATTGCTTCCTTTGTATCGCTCAATTTGAGCCACACTTTTTCAGTCAATAAAATGCATGTTCAGTCAAATAATTTTGTTTTTGTTTTTCATTACCGCTTTGATTGCAAAAACATCTGATTATTTTTGATAAAGAATCTTTGCATTTTAAGACATGGAAATACCTTCCAATGCATGTTTATAAGATTGAAAGCTTGAAATCTTATTCGGAAGGTTGAGTGACCCAAGTGTTGAAATCTTGACACGCCTGGGGCACGGTTTTATCTAACGATCTCTTTTGCAGGTGCTGTTAGATATTTTCACTCATTTGCAGGTTGTGATGTGGAAACTTTTGACAAAACAAACCCCACGGAGTCCAATCAGGGATGAATGAATAGAAGGACGAATGGCGAAAAGACGACGAGACGTACGACGACCCTTGAAATTAATCAAGAAGACTCTTCAAGGTCTAAGGATTGAAAAGTCTGTGTAAATCCCAGGAGCTCGCTCTCCGTCGAGCTCGGAGCGGTTGGGAATACAAGATGATGGAGCAGAAAGGGTCCAGACAAGTCTGGGAGTTCTCAAAATTGGAAAGCTGACAGTGGAGTTGGATGATGAATGCCATGGTTCGACGAGTCGACAGGTGATTCAGTACCAGACTTTCCTCATCTCCCTAAGCAGAGTCGGAATGACTAATTCCCCCAGCAGATCCAAGGTTTGTGGTTCCCTAGCAGGGTCAGGATGGTTATCCCCAGCAGGTGTCAGATCGATGCTTCCTCAGTCGCCAGGCCTGAAGGTTGCAGTTTCCCCAGCGGAAGTATCTGTGTGCGGTGGTTCCTCGAGCAGAGTCGGGATTGTTGCATCCCCAGCAAGTCAAAGACCGTTGTTTCCCCACAGAGTGCGTTGGTGGTTATATCCCCAACAATCCCCCAAGCGGATTGGGTGCAAAGGAGGGTTTCCCCAGCAAGGGTTGCCTTTCCCCAGCAACAGTGTTATTCCCCAGCAGGGTGGAGATCGGAGTGTTGTCGAGTTCCTCAGCAGAGTGTCTCGAGCTCCCCAGAAGAGTCCCTTGAGGGGGATACCTTTTATGCATTCATCATGTAGATAAGCATAGCATATTGCATAATAAATTGCGTAGCATTTCCATAATTATGGAGCATTGCGCTAAAAATATCATGCATCAGCATTGCGAGCATCAGCTAGTCTCAAGCCGAGGTTACCGTTTGAGATTTGGTTTCGCCAGTGGGTGAAGATGCTACTCAAGCCGTGGTTACCATCCAAGAATGGGTTTTGCAGGTCAGTGAAGATGATACTCCGAGGAGTTCAGCCTTGTGACATTTGGTCAATGGTATTCCCCCCAGTAGCGCGATATTAGAGGAAGATTTCTGTCGTGCGAGACGGAAGTTCGAAGATGTTACTCTGAGGAGTTCAGCATCCCTGCGATACCAGTAAGTGTCGTGTCGATCCCTGTCTGGTCGAGTTTTCTTTGATGTCAAGTAAACATCATTGTTCGATGTCCAGTAAACGTCGAGTTTCCTCCCAGTCATCAGTAAGTGTCTGATCGAGTTTTCTTTGATGTCAAGTAAACATCATTGTTCGATGTCCAGTAAACGTCGAGTTTCCTCCCAGTCATCAGTAAGTGTCTGGTCGAGTTTTCTTTGGTGTCAAGTAAACATCATTGTTAGATGTCCAGTAAACGTCGAGTTTCCTTCCGGTCATTGGTTAATGTCTGGTCGAGTTTTCTTTGGTGTCAAGTAAACATCATTGTTCGATGTCCAGTAAACGTCGAGTTTCCTCCCAGTCATCAGTAAGTGTCTGGTCGAGTTTTCTTTGGTGTCAAGTAAACATCATTGTTCGATGTCCAGTAAACGTCGAGTTTCCTCCCGGTCATTGGTTAATGTCTGGTCGAGTTTTCTTTTGGTGTCAAGTACACATCATTGTTCGATGTCCAGTAAACGTCGAGTTTCTTCCCAGTCATCAGTCAGTGTCTGGTTGAAGGTGTTACTCTGAGGAGTTTAGCATCATGACGTCAGATCAACAGTGTTCCCCAGTAGTGCGATACTGGAGGAAATTTTTCCGTCGGACGGAGATGGAAATAAAATCAAAGGACGTTACGCGATCAGCGCGACAATCGGGGTTCAAATGGAGAAAGGGAAATGTTGAGGCATTTTCTGGAGATCGGGGTTCAATTGGAGAAAAGGAAGTGTTGAGGCATTTTCTGGAGATCGGGGTTCAAATAGAGATTGGAGTTGAAGATTAAATCCGGGATGAGGTCCTCAGGATTATCTTCTGTTCATGTGTCACCTTAGACTTTGGCTGAGGCCAATGGAGGTCGTTATGGGTGTCTTCTGAGGAAGAGATGCACATGTTACCTTCCTTTTGTGAAGGTATACCCTCTGATATGTCGCCATCAGAGTGGTGTTTGGTGTTATTTCCGATGTTGCCAGCGGAATTATCACAAGAAAGCGGAGAATGGGGTTCAAATGGAGAAAGGGAAATGTTGAGGCATTTTCTGGAGAACGGGGTTCAAATGGAGAAAGGGAAATGTTGCGGCATTTTCTGGAGAACGGGGTTCACAATGGCGATCGCAAGTTATCGTAAGGCGACTGGGGTTCAAATGGAGAATGGGGTTCATTATTTTGGCAAACGAGATGTCGGGGTTCAAATGCAGTGATCCAGGATCATTTGCGCGAAAGAAAATTTCGGGGTTCAAGAAAACGAAAAAAGAGAAAATTTTCGGGGTTCAAGAAAAGCATCAAAAAGAGAGCACAATCCCCAGCGGATATGTGGTGTTCAGGCCATGGTTATCCCTGCGTTACCATTTATTTTGGTATACAAATCAATATTTCTGTTTCGGTGATCAGGCCGACTTTCTCCGTACCAGGCGGATTTTTCTTTCAAGGTTGTTCTTTGCCGATTCTGACAGGCATTGTTAATTATTTTCCCATCGGAGTGCAAATTGTTTGTCTGTTCTTGGTATTCAATCACTCTTCATCCTGATCATCTGAAAGCCGAGGCTATTCATATCGACAGGTTCACAGTGGATTGAATAGGGGCAGCTGTAACACCTCAAAATTTGCCCTCCTCTCTTGGGACTAGCTTAACATATTGCATTGCATTTTGTAGGTCATTAGGCATTGCATAATTGCATATCATGTGGCTACATTGAGCAAGTCATCCTCCTAAGTCTTGATCAGAAGATAAAAGAGGTTGAGATGCAAGCTGAGGGTTTCATTGACTGAATTGATCACTAATCATCTGAGGGTGTGTGATTCAAATTAGGGTTTCTTGATTCTCAAGGGGGTTGAGCTTCATCTTGGTTGCAATGATACATCATCATCATCATGGTCTTGATATCATCCAAGAGATTGATCAGATACCTTGGGATTAGGGTTTTGACCACTGGTCAACCCTAATTAGTTGAATCATCTGCATTGGGCCAGTCAGGGCTTGGCAAGGAGATGGGGGTTTCAATGGATATGGGGATCATTTCATGATTATATGGAGCTTATGGAAGCTAGGGTTACATGGTTGAGCCATTTCATCAGGAGTTTGAGGCTCAATTTGATCAGTCAAGCCAGATTCATCTATCAGTCAGAAAAGTCAACTGTGGTCAACTGTGCCTGAATTGATGGATTTGGAGGAGGGAGAGGGTTAGAGACACTTCATTCATGTCTAAACAAGTTTCATTTGACATTTCAAACATCAAGAATGAAGAAAATAAAGTCAGATGGAAACTTTCCAAAAATAGAAAGTGACTTGTAATTGAAAATTGCCAAAAATGGAAAGTTTTTCTCCTCAAAATTACGTGTCCAAAAATGTTTCAAATGAAAATTTGTCCAACATGAAAGTTGTAGATCTTGCTCTCACCTTTCCAAAAAGTCCAAGAACACTCATTTCTCATGTGTGGTTGGCAAGTTGTGATCAAATCATTTTCAGAAAAAGTTAAAATTCAAGGTGCTATAACTTTTGAATGGAATGGCCAAATTGGGTGATTCTTTTTTGAGCAAACCACATTTGACATGAACTTTCATGATGCATCATCACATTTCATCAAAAGTCATCATAGCAAAAGTCCATTTTTCAAGTGTTCATTTTGTATTTTGGTGGGAAAAAAGGTGTTTTTGAAAAATACATGTAATTTTCACTCAAAACCATTTCCAACACATCATAAACAGAAAATTGGACTTGTTTGGACTGCATTTGCACTGTTACATTGGCTGCATTTTGAAAAGGGCATTTTGGCCAAAACACTTAAAACTTCATTTCACTAATTCACATCACATTTGCTTAATCTTGATTAACAATTGGATTAGGAAGTGGTATATATGCTTAATTGTAACAGAATTCACATAATCACAAATCACAATTTCAGATCTAACAGATTTTTCATCCAAATTCTCTCAATTTTGTTCAAGCTTTTTTTCATTTTTTCATCAAATTGCACGATTCTTTTTGCTTTCTTTTGCATCAATCCTCATCTGCATATGCTAAGGAAGAACTGTGGAAGGAGGACTGTGGAAGAACTTGAAGAAATCGCAGCTGTCATCACCTTGATCATCCATGGCATCTTGAAGGATTTTGGAACTGGAGCGTGCTGGAGCTACAAAACCTCTTTCAATCACCTTCCTAAGCTTCAATCAACATCTGTTTTCAGCTTTTGGACCTTGAAACGCGCGAATCAAGACCTGCATCATCCAAAAGGTTAGAACTCGACCGAGCTAATTCTCAAAACTATGATATGGCTTTGATAGATCTCCTAGTGTAGAGTAGCATGAACTTTGAATCGTTGAATTTCGTTGAGTATTGAGTGAGAAATCTGGAGTTGAAGTTTGACATGTAAATGTTCTTTTGATCGATCCGAGTTGGTTAGCATGATTTAGGTTTAATTAAGGCCGGATTCGTGTTGTTCTTTATGAGATCTTTCCAACCGTGTATGGTTTGTGGAATTTGGTTGAAGTTTGTTCATGTTGGATTTTGGTCAAGAACATGTATGAAGCTGTCCAGAATTTTAGAAAAACGCGTGTAGATCCAAAATCTCGTCACTGTTCATGGAGTTTGGTGTTAAGCGCGCGCTGGCATTTTAAACTGGCACCGGATTCGATTCCGTGCTGTAGCATTTACACTTTTGGCTTTTTCCATTTTTCCTTCACATGCTCACATATTTCACCATGCCTTCATTACATTTTTTATTTTTTCCCTTGCTTCCAAAATTCATAAGTTCTTCAATTTTAGTCCAAATTTGATGCAATTTTTTGTGCCATGCTCCTTGTGGTGTGCTGGATTTTATGGTGATTTTTAATAATATTGTGCACGTGTAATTTGTGAAAATGCTTAGGGTTTGCTTTGACATGCCATTTTATGCACCATGCTCACTCTTTTGCTCATAAAATGATGATGCTTCATTAGAAATTCATGAAACTTTTTGTGCTTAAACTAGACTCATTCCTGGTCATTTTGATATGTGGTTTGTAATTTTTGAGTTCCTGGATTTAGAGTTATGGCATGATCTTTGGAGGTGTTACATTTTATGCCATGCCATGTTTTGTGCATTTTCTTGATTTTATTTACCATGCTTGTTGAACTTGAATTGAGCTGGATTTTTGCATGAGGATACTTGTGGATGTTGAGAATACATGTGAATTTTTCTGGAATTTTTGAATGCATTTCCTATTTGATTGGGATTTTATTTGCTGCTTGACCAATTGTTGACCATTTGTGAGACATGTTTGTATTTGGTTTATGAAATTATGGTTATTAATTGGATGGATGTGAAATTTAACATGTGTATGGTAGACACTTTGAAGTGCATCATGGTTTTGGTATCATTCATTTATCATGTTTAATTGCTCTTTTATGATTGGTTGAAGTTGAGGCTTGTTTTGATGCCATGTATGAGCTTGCTTGAATTTGTCTGGACTTTATGAATTTCATTGACTTGCTTCCCTTGGTCCAAATGAGCTGAAATTTGGTATGCTTGACATGTTATGGATGATGTTCGATCTTGAATTTTTTGGGGATTTATTGAAATGTTTTGGTATTGATTTGATTGTGATCATTCTGTTTGGTCCTTTGAGGTTCTAAATTGCATGTTTGGTGCCTTTTCTTTCATGAAATAATAATGATGAATGATATGAATGTGGAACCACTTGGGTTTGATTCTTAATTGTTTGATCTTGATGTTGGATAATTTTCACTTGCTGTTTTAAATTTTTCATCTCCTTTGGACCCTAGGCTTGTCCTAGTGGTCTTGTTTCTCACGTTTGAATGTGATTTTCAGGTTAAGAAGCAAATGCTTTAAGGGGATTAATGCAAGTTGATTGAGTTTGGTTGATTGTTATGAACTAACTTGGTTTATTTTGTAGGATGCTTGGCTCACTTGAGTTGATTGTGCTTTGCACATGTGATTGATTGTGTTGACTGTTGATTCTTATCTTGTCTATTTTGACTTTGTGATTGGTATACTAACTGAATTAGATTGATTTCAGGTACTTTAGTCGCTAACAGTTCCCTTGAGAACTTGCTTGTGCTGCTGCTTGGTTGTATAAACCAATTGAGGTAGAATTTCTTTTCTCCATGTAGTCTGGAAGACCTGGCCTGTTACTTGGCCAGGCACCTGTCTGAAGTCCTCCTTAAGAGGCAATGATTGTGTTTGTTTATTTTTGTCCCCAAGAAGGAAAAGACCTTTGTTAAGGCAATTGGCAGACACAAGAGGTGTGTAATCCACCTCCTGCTAATCTGTTGAGTCGTCCCTTGGCTCACATCACATGTTGATGCCTTGTGGACATTACCCAAGATCCATGTACAGTTGTACAGTTGAGTCAGTGTCATAAGTGTAGAAGGGTTCCCACTTTCTGGACCCACACTCCTTTGTCTTAAGCTCTCCCTGGCCAGGGATAAGAGCTGTGAGGCACACCCCTCACTCACCTTTCATCTGGCTTCACCCTGACTCTCAATGTCAGGGTTAAGAGCTAACATCACCTGACACAGTTGTGTTGCTTTTGCAACTTAACCCTTGATTGAGCCCACCTTGTCTGTATATAGTGTGTGCTAACTGTGAATGTTTGCTTTGTTTTGATATGCTTGCATGCTTTGCTTTGTCTGTTTAGGATTAGCTTGCTGCCTGTGCAAGTTAGGATAGAAACCATAACATAGGGCAATGATGCATGATAACATCTAGGCTCGAGTACAGCTCCCTAGTAGTGTGTCTCCCTTTGTATCTGGTTAGGTGAGAATTTCTTTCCCGTTCAGGGGAACTACGTCGCCCTGATCCTCATACCAGATGAGGTACGTAGGCAGGAGACCGTGCGAGGTCTCTCCGGGCAACCCGTTTTCTTTTTGTGTGTGTATGCTTGACAGTTGCTAGGCTCGAGTGCCTGACTCCTTAGTAACTTGTTGTTTGTTAATCTTCTTGTGTGCCAGGATATGGATGTAAGACCAGCGATTGGCTGTCCGTATCCTGAGTGTGTTTGTTTGGGTCGGAAGCCGATGTAAGTCCAGCGATTGGCGTTCGAGTTCCATATTTGCATGTGTTTGTGTGTGTCCTGTTTGGCGTGCGTGAGCCGAACTACGGCAGCTCTGATTCTCGTTCCAGACGAGATACGTAGGCATAGGACGCGATGTCCTAGCGAGCCCTCTCCCCTCTTCTTCCACCTGTGTTGTCTTCAGTGTGTGTGTGTGGTGTTTGTTTTAGCAACCTTTTTCCTATCTTCTGAGCGTGGATCCCGTCGAGTACGACGGATGCGTAGTGGTGCTAATACCTTCCCTTCGCATAACCGACTCCCGATCCCATTCTCTTTGGTCGCGAGACCATGCTTTTCCTAGGTTTACTTAGAGCATTTCCTTTCCCTCCTTTGGGATAAATAACGCACGGTGGCGGCTCTGTGTTGTGTTTTGTTTCAGCCCGCCGGTTGTTTTTCGCGGATGCGACACCCTCATGGGCAATTTGTAGTGAATCCCACATGGCCTTAGCAGTAGGACAATGGGATACACGATAGTATTCATCTACACCTAATGAGGAGATTAGGATATTTTTGGCTTTCCAATCATAATTGTATTTCTTTTCATCATCATCGGTCCATTGTGCTTCGGGCTTAGGCACCAATTCATTGTTCTCATTGGTCATGGTTATTTCAATTGGACCATTGAGAATAATGTTCCATATTTTTCTATCTATGGAATTTATGTGCACCCGCATACAGTCTTTCCAATAACTATAATTTTCACCATTGAAAACGGGAGCTCTATTATAAGCCCCTTTAGGTTCGTTAGCCATTTTCTATCAAAGTTATATTTTGAAGCACAGAGTGAACCGGAGCTCCTGATACCACTTGTTAGACTATGGCACGGATCTAGAAGGGGGGGTTGAATAGATCCCAATTAAAATTTGAGTCGGCGCTACCAATTAAAATTGGTTTTGAAAATTTGTTTTAAGTGCGGAAGCGGCCGAGGAAAAATATAGTCTAAAACGAACCGTTATTGGAAAACCGGATATGCGTCAAGCCAATGGATTAGTGATTAAGTAAAATACGAATCACTACACTAGTCACACAATCAATGATTTGTTTCACTTACTAGGATTCCTAGTTCCAATGATTCAAATACCAAATTAAACTAGATACACACTTAAGATAATTTTGGTTTAGGCAAATTATCAAACACTTGGTGTGCGAAAACACTCCAAGTGATATTTGTGTTGAGTAAGTGATTCCAATTAATCTAGTACAATATCCTATTGTACTTTGGATTCAAAAACAGAGTTTTAACCTCTTACTCAATTAATATCAGTTTGATAAAAGTGCTTATACTAAAATCACTTAATTTTTAAGCTGAAAATCAATTATGCAGAAAATTAAAGAAGACAAAGATTTGATGAGGCAGTTCCCCCGCCGTCCTCGCTTCGGGGTACGTCTGCCCTCAATTCTAAAACTAGAATTGAGATGATTTAATAGATATCACTTGTTGAATTTAACCGTTTATACAAGGATTGCAAAGCACATATACAACAGAACTCTCAAGATGTTGAATGTAGCTTCCACTCCTTGTTCCTTGATTCAAGATGAATCAAGCCCTTCGATGGTTGTTGCTAGACCTCCGATTCCAGCCCCTTTGTTGAAAAACCCTCCGTTCTTCAAACCCTCGGCTCGGCTGATCTCAACTACAACGAATCGAACCCGAATTCTTCCCTTCAATATCACTGAATCCGCTACTAGACTGATGAAGACTTCCTCTTCTCAATCACCTTCGCTCAGCTGAAAATTGATGAAGCAATTCGTCCAAAAAACCCCAAACACAAACCGGTCTTGGAGGACAAAACCCTAACGGTTTTATTCAAGAAAAAACTTGTCACAAGCTTCAACCCGAACCGGATTCCCCAATCTCGGCTTCGAACCTTATCACCTTTAACCGATCACGAAGCACATCAAAAATGGTTGTGTGTAGTTTATGTGTTGTGAGATGTTGAAGATGAAGATGATGAATCTTGGACACCTATTTCACTTTTTCTTGTTTCTTTGAACACTTGAAATCAATTTGACAAATGTTAGTTGATAAAAGTAATTTGACTTCTATTATAGTAACCAACTTACCAACAAAAAGTAACAGCTTTTCAAACAGTGGAAAATACTCAGAAAACTGAGTTTACGCACAAGCGGTCGACCATAGGTCGGCGTGCACTGACCCGTGGGAAATGCGCCGACCCCTATGGTCGACTCAAGTATTCCATGCGCTGACCCGTGGCCAACTGCACTATGCCATGCGCCGACCTGTGGTCGACTCAAGCAACCATGCGCTGACCAGTCACCAACTGGTCTGTGTTATGCGCTGACCCGTGGCTCATGCGCTGACCCTTGCGGTCGACTCAAAGCCTATATATCTGCAAAAATTCGTATTTTGTGGTTTTCATGCATTTCGTCATGATCACATTTTATTCACATATGTTTTATGAAATATAGCAGTTTTAGATAAGCATAGAGAAGGATATGATAGGTGATATGTTGCATTTGTTTGTAGACATGGAATCGACAATGCCGGTTCATCCATGATGGTCATTTGTCATCATCGAAACTTATGATTATATGTTGTCTGACAATTTGCCCTTACAATGATGGCAGCAAGAAGAAGGTTTCCCCTACTCTCATTATTAAGCCAACTGGCCCTGTTCCGTACTCTTCAG
The DNA here is from genome assembly GCF_024323335.1 of Lathyrus oleraceus. Lineage (NCBI taxonomy): Eukaryota > Viridiplantae > Streptophyta > Magnoliopsida > Fabales > Fabaceae > Lathyrus > Lathyrus oleraceus. The sequence continues at coordinate 25,130,182 of NC_066580.1, read as the reverse complement.
ACAGAGTAGTCCCCTACAGATATAATGCGGTCACATTAGAAGATGGGAAGAAGGTGCCTTTTCCCTCCATTTTTGTGACAAGTATCTCTGATGTCAGTGGCTTGACCCGTAGTGGTTGTATTTTCTCGGCGCCGCCGAAATCACAGGTTGACGTGAGAAGAACAGATGTTGTTGATAATGATGCCCGTCCTATGGGGACTTCTTCTACTTCTCCGAATCCAACACTTGTTGTTGATAGACCTGCCGTTGCTGTTAGAGCTCCTGTCCCTGTTGGCCAAAATGACATTTTGATAGAGGACTGTGATGAGATGCTGAGGTTCATCAAGAGAAGCGAGTATAATGTTGCAGATCAGCTGCTACAAACTCCATCAAAGATATCTGTGTTGTCTTTGTTGATGAACTCCGAGCCACACCGCGAAGCTTTGCAGAGGGTGTTGGACGTGGCATACGTGGATCACGATGTCATAATAGAACAGTTTGATAGCATTGTTGCAAATATTACTGCTTGTAACAATTTGAGCTTTTGCGATGCTGATCTTCCCGAGGAGGGAAAAGACCCCAATTTGGCACTACACATTTCAATGAATTGCAAGGATGATGCCTTGTCTAATGTGCTGGTAGACACAGGATCGTCGTTGAATGTGTTGCCAAAATCCACTCTGGCGAAACTTTCTTACCAGGGGCCTCCCATGAGGCAGAGTGGAGTGGTTGTGAAAGCTTTTGATGGATCCAAAAAGACTGTGATTGGCGAGGTTGAGCTCCCAATCAAGATTGGACCTTGTGATTTTCAGATCACTTTCCAGGTCATGGATATCCACCCATCATATAGCTGTTTTCTAGGCAGACCATGGATTCACGAGGCAGGCACCGTGACATCCACCCTAAACCAAAAGTTGAAGTTCGTCAAGAACAAGAAGTTGGTGGTAGTAGGGGGAGAGAAGGCTCTCTTGGTAAGTCACTTGTCTTCCTTTTCTTACATAGATGTTGAGGATGAGGTTGGGACTCCGTTCCAAACCTTGTCTATTGTTGGACCTTCTAAGAAAGGAACTTATTCATTTGCGTCCTACAATGATGCGAAGTTGGCCATTGAGCATGGCGCAACTACTGGTTTAGGACAAATGATTAAGCTGGAAGACAATAAATCTCGGGCTGGCATAGGGTATTCTTCGGGAACTTTCAATGAGCGCGGTTTGTTTCAGAGTGGTGGTTTCATCCACACGGTCGAAGACCAGGAAGCTGCTGCTATAGTGGAAGATGGTGCAGAGGAAGATTCTGGCAACTTTGTCATCTCTGGAGGAGTCTGCAATAATTGGGTCGATGTTGATGTTCCAACAGTTGTCCATAAGTCCACGTAATGTGTTCATTTTGTTTAAAAACCCTTCTCCCATTCCAAAAGGAGAAGTGATGACATTGTTGGCGCATTAATATAATGATATTCATTCAATAATTACATGTTAAATGTTTGTTTTTCCAAATTATCTTCACTTTTTGCTTTTTTGCATGAAATTGGTGATCACTAAAAAACCCTAAAAAAATAGAATAAAATTAATCTTTTCATTTGCATAATGATTTGCTTTGTTTGAATTCTAAAATCTCTTTTATATCCAAAATCATTATGCCGGTTGATCAAACCCATTGAACATAATGATCCAACACCATCTCCCAACTTTGAGTTCCCTGTATTTGAGGCCGAAGAGGATGATGTTGGAGAGATTCCTGATGAGATTACCCATCTGCTTGAGCACGAAGAGAAGATCATTCAGCCGCATCTTGAGAATCTGGAAACAGTCAACTTGGGGTCGGAAGATTGTGTTCGAGAAGTAAAGATTGGGGCACTCCTGGAAGAGTCTGTCAAGAAGGGGTTGATTGAGTTGCTGCGAGAATACGTCGACGTCTTTGCCTGGTCATATGAAGACATGCCTGGTCTGGGTACTGATATCGTGCAACATTTCCTACCTTTGAAGCCTGAGTGTGTACCTGTGAAGCAGAAGCTCAGAAGAACTCATCCTGATATGGCAGTGAAGATTAAAGAAGAGGTTCATAAGCAAATTGATGCGGGGTTTCTGGTGACTTCTACATATCCTCAATGGGTTGCCAATATTGTGCCCGTGCCTAAGAAAGATGGAAAAGTCCGAATGTGTGTGGACTATAGAGACTTGAATAGAGCTAGCCCGAAAGATGATTTTCCTCTGCCACACATTGATATGTTGGTAGACAATACAGCTAAATTCAATGTCTTCTCATTTATGGACAGATTTTCCGATTATAATCAGATTAAAATGGCACCTGAGGATATGGAAAAGACAACATTCATCACACCTTGGGGAATATTATGTTATCGAGTGATGCCCTTCGGTTTGAAGAATGTCGGAGCCACGTATCAACGTGCTATGACTACCTTGTTTCATGATATGATGCACAAGGAGATCGAAGTATATGTTGATGATATGATTGCAAAGTCGAGAATGGAAGTTGAACATGTAGAGCACTTGTTGAATCTTTTTCAGCGTTTGAGGAAGTACAAACTCCGTTTGAATCCGAACAAGTGTACATTTGGAGTCCGTTCCGGCAAGTTATTGGGATTTATTGTCAGTGAAAAAGGTATTGAAGTTGATCCTGCCAAGGTCAAAGCAATACAAGAGATGCATGCGCCCAAAACTGAGAAGCAAGTCCGAGGTTTTCTTGGCCGCTTGAATTACATTTCGAGATTTATATCCCACATGACTGCCACATGTGCGCCTATATTCAAGCTCCTCCAGAAAGATCAGCGTCATGATTGGATCGAGGATTGCCAAAAAGCCTTTGATAGTATTGTCGCATTACGCGAAAAACCGGCGGGAGAACAAGAACAACAGAGCCGCCACCGTGCGTTATTTATCCCAAAAGAGGGAAAGGAAACGCTCAGAGTAAACCTAGGAAAAGACATGGTCTCGCGACCAAAGAGAATGGGATCGGGAGTCGGTTATGCGAAGTGAAGGTATTAGCACCCCTACGCATCCGTCGTACTCGACGGGATCCACGCACAATAGAAAGGAAAATGGTTGCTAAAACACTGCTCACACACACACACACACACTGGCTGAAAGAGACACAAGAAAACAAGACTGAAACTGACTCGGCAGGATGTCGCATCCTGGGCCTACTTAGTCTATCAGGCATAGACATCAGAGTCGAAGTAGTTCGGACTGGGGAAACGACACATGCTCGCTAGGATGTCGCATCCTATGCATACGTATCTCCTTGGACGAAGGAGAATCAGAGCATTCGTAGCTCGGCTGACACGCACACAAACAAACAGACAAAGGCAAACGTGGAGCCTGAATGCCAATCACTGGACTTACATCAGCATCCGAACCAACAAACACACACAGGAAACCAACTGCCAATCGCTGGACTTACGTCGGACTCCAACCAGAAAAGGAGAAACAAACTCACACAAAAAAACAAAAGGGCGAACGTGGAGCCCGAATGCCAATCACTGGACTTACATCAGCATCCGAACCAAAACACACGCAAGGGTGGTTAAGACACAAAGGGTTGAAAAAGAAAAAAAAGGGCGCCCGGAGAGATCAGCTCATCTCCTGCCTACGTACCTCATCTGGTATGAGGATCAGGGCGACGTAGTTCCCCTACGCAGGGAAAAAGGACTAGCCTAACCAGATAACAGAGGGAGACACAACACTAGGGAGACTACGACTCGAGCCTAGATGTTGTCATGCAAAATCGACCCTAAGTTAAGGTTTCTAGCTAACTGGCACAGGGAGCCAGCCTATCCTAAACATGACTTGCACAGGAGGCAAGCCACACCAAACCTAACTTGCACAGGAAGCAAGAAGGGTCTCGATTGCAACTAGGGCAAGAGAAAGGGGAGGTCTCAATCGCAACGAGGGCGAGAGAAAAGAATTAGTGTTAGTTGTTAGTCAAACTCGACAAGACATCGCATCTCGTGCCTACGTATCTCATCTGAACATGAGAATCAGAGTTGTCGTAGTTCGGCCAAACTATTCTTGTTGGTTTGTGTTTTTTAAGTGGACAACGTCACTGCGCAATCTACCTGATGCTCGACCTTTGGAGACTTACTCACCTGTAGTAGAAGGAGTTAACGTATCCTTAAGAGGGAATAATGTTTGTTTGTGTTTTAGGAAAGCTCAAGCAAGAAAGGAAGTCCTATACGAAGGAACCGTGCTACCTTAATTGACATGCAAACGAGACTACGCGGAGTCTAACAAACCTAGGGGATACAATCACACCACACAAGCACATACAGCATGAAATAAACACACCAACAAGGGGCTCAAACATCAAGGCTAGGTTTTAGTCGAGGGGTCATATCAACCTCAACAAACAAACCACTGGAACTGGGTAGTGTTAGCTCTTAACCTTGCCATTGAGGGGCTAAGGTGAAGCAGATGAAAGGTGAGTGAAGATGAGACTTCACAGCTCTTATCCCTGGCCTGGGAGAGCTTAAGACAAGAATGTGTGGGTTCAGAAGGTAGGAACCCTTCTACAAATTTGATACTGACTCAACTGTACAATTGTACAAGATCTTGGGTTTGTATCTGCAATGCATCAACACAGTGGTGTGAGCAAAGCAAATGACACACTGAATAGCAGGGGATAGGTTGCATATCCCTTGGGTTCTGCCAATTGCCTCTTCACTTAGGAGGTCTTTGAATATGTACAGGGACAAAATTAAACATCCACAAACATTGCCTCTTAAGGAGGACTTCAGACAGTTGCCTGGCCAAGTAACAGGCCAGGTCTTCCAGACTACATGAAGATTAGAAGTATACCTCAATGCAAATTGTTTATACAAGCAAAGCAAAGCAAAAGTTCACAAGGAACTGAGCAACTAAAAGCACCTGTAATAGTCAAGCAGACATTAGTATGCAACTTCAAAACAAAGCAAAAGGAAACAGACATCAACAGTTAATCATAAGCAAGTGAATGTGCAAGGCACAAGGCTCAAGGCATGTGAGCCAAGTCACCTACGAAACAAACAAGTTAGTCAATGATATTCAAGCAAGCTCAACCAAAAGAATTGGTCTCATTGGTCATTTGTTGGTCAACCTGAAAACATGAACTCAAAGGTGAGTAACAGGACCACTAGGACAAGCCTAGGGTCAAAATGGGATGAAAAGATCAAAACAGCAAAGGTCAAGTATCCAAAATCATGTTCAAACAATTAAGAAACACAACCAATTGGGTTCACATGCATATCAATCACTATCATCATTTCATGAACAATTTAGGTCAAGATATAGCAAACAGAAGCTCATAGGAGTCAACAGAAAGACTTGCATCAAAAGCAAACTCAAACATTTCCAAAAATCACCAAATAAATCATGATCAATTATAACACATAGCATGGTAAGCATGTCAAATTTAATCTCATTTGGACAAGTGGAAGGCAGTCAATGAAAATCAGAAAGTCAAAGCAATTTTGAACATGCTCAAAGGAGTCAACCAAACATGCATCAACTTGAAAAATTCATAAATCAGAGATGGCATAAGATAAATGAATGGGACTAAAACCATGGCAAATCTTAATATGTCTAGTAATCACATATCAAATTTCATGTCCATCTAATAAAGTATGAGGATTTCACAAATGAAATGGGAACAAGTGTCACAAAAAGTCAACATAAGACCAAACAGGGGACAAAAATCTGAATCAAATGGAAAATGCCATAATCAAATCCACAAAAAATCATATGCAAACTAGACATGTTCAAGCTCAATCATACAAAAAATCAATCCATTTGGAGGTCAATAGGCATGGCTATAAAAATCAACAAGTTGCACATCAATGGTGTGACACAAATTGTCACACCCTAGTTCAAAAATTCATAGCTCACAAACCAGATAAGATAAATTCATGATCTTTATACCAAAATCACCATAGAGATGTCTAGTTTATGCACAAAAAATTTCAAGGTCAAAGGATAAAGCATAAATATTTCACAAAGGATTTGGCAAAGGGTACAAAAAATGAACACATAAGCAAAACCCTAATACCAAATAAAATCCATTCATCAAAAAAATCAGCAAAAAATATGACAATTAAGTAGAGATCATGATGAATCAAATGCAAAAAATCCCATTCAAATTGGATTAAACATGATGAAGTTATGATTTTTGCAAGATGAGCATACAAAGATGAAATAATTAAATGACATAACATGTTTTAATGGGACACATGCCACGCTGAATGGCAATTTTGTAAATACCAGGGCCACTTATCAAAACGCAGCGCTTGGGACAGAACAAGGAAATGTTCTGATTGGTTGTTAGCTAATGGAACAGTAACAGCATGCACCTACGTGAACAACTTTCTGGGCAGACAATGCTATTTAGGGTTTTATGAACAGTGGCGCCTTCATCTTCATCAACAACTCGAAAAATAAATTTATTGCCCAGAAATTGGAATCGAGTATACCATTCTACTCGTCTAACCATGTGCAATGCAAATCCAAACATAACTTTCATTAATTCGAGCCAAACAATGTGAATCATGCAAAAAACATCTTAGAACACCAAGTTTCATTTCAGCATATCTTCCTACATACTTAACCATTTTCAAAACCACGACTACTATTGAGCTCAGCATACAAAGACCTAACTAATGCATATCATAGTTCTGCAAATAATGTGATTCGAAAAAATACCAAATCTGCAAGGCAGTGCTGCTTCAAGTGTGGTTTGGCTTCAAATGCTCGAAACAGTTGTTCAAGAAACTTCCAGGAGGTGGATGGTTGAAGGATTTAGCTCAGCAAGGCTTGATTGTGCTCAGAACTAAATCTGCCATGGAAGGAGCTTGGAAGAACAGTTGTGGAATAGGCTTTACAGTTGGTGAATCGAACTTGAAATCAGCTCAAAGATGATAGGAGGTGATGTAGCAAGCAAGGATAGCTCGAGTGGTTTACAAATTTTCAAGGAAAAGCTCAAAATGCAAAAATGGAAATTTGAGAGAGTGAGAGAATTCTGCTCTTTCTGTGGCTGCTAGGGTTGCACAATGACCAGAAAAATGGTTAATATACTTCTGTTTAAGGTTTAATTAATGTATGCTAATCACCATTTGACTTAAAGAAGCATTTTGCTAAATGGCCATTTTCAAATGAGTGGTAGGGTGTATGGTGCTGCAGCTCGAATTGGGCTTGCAAACATGTCCCAAATGACATTTCAGAACATAATTGATTGGTAGCAAGTGTTAAAATTGGTTATTTCAACATTTCACTTTTGCACCACACTTGAAAATAAATCATGATAGTGAAAAAATGCCATTTTGATCCGTAGGGTTTTGGTATATGAAAGTTACATTTTTGGAAAGAGGAGGTTAAATATGACTTGTTGGAAAAAACCTCACCAACTTTGGCCAAATGGTTTGAGAGATATGGCCTTTTGAAGTTCAAGAATTTTTGAAAATGAATTGATCATATCTTGCCAACCATACATGGGAATTGAGAGTTCTTGGACTTTTTGGAAATGGGAGAACAAGATCTTCAACTTTCATGTTGGGCAAAAATTCATTTGAAGCTTGTATCATGATGTAAGTTTGGGACCAAGAAGTTTCCATTTTTGGCAGTTAAAATTACAGGTCCAGTTTCTATTTTTGGAAATTTATGATTTGGCTTCAAATTCTTCAATGATGTTGTTTGCCATGATATATGAGGCCTATTTGGACATGAATAAGCTCTCTCAAACCAAATCCATCCATCAAAACCATAAAATCAGTCACAGTTGACCAAGTTTGACTTTTTAGGGTTTCTGACTGACTGTGCATTGAATGATGACTTCTGAGCATCCAATCTTTGACTTAAACACTTCAAATGGATCCCCAAGTCATGTGAACATGTTGGACCAACCCTAGGGCCTTGGCTCAATGAGAAACACACTTGCTTGCTTGATTGACTGATCTCCTGATCAGTTTGACCTAATTCTCTTGACTGGCTTGCACTTGAGGCAAAGGGACAATGCAATGCTATGCAGTGGACCATGTTATGTTATGACCTAATATGAGAATGTATGTACAATGATGGGTGCAAATTTGAGGTGCTACAGCTGCCCCTATTCAATCAGCTGGGAACCCGAACGGATGATAGCGATGGCTGTCAGACTTTCAGGGTAAACAGGGATTGAATACCAAGAACCGTAGAAATTTGCACCGACTGGATATAATACAAAAAGAACCACGTCATTTACCGATGACGACTGCATGACAGCTTCAGAAAAGCAAAGCCATTTATCGATGGTTGGAAAACTGGAAACTTGATATTTACCGATATCAACTTCAGCAAGACCATTTACCGATGGCTGCTGGGAAAACAACTTCTGAAAAGCGAAACCATTTACCGATGGTTAAAAACTGGGAACTTGATATTTACCGATATCAACTTCAGCAAGACCATTTACCGATGGCTGCTGGGAAAACAACTTCTGAAAAGCGAAACCATTTACCGATGGTTAAAAACTGGGAACTTGATATTTACCGATATCAACTTCAGCGAGACCATTTACCGATGGCTGCTGGGAAAAATAATTTGAGAAAAACAGAACCATTTACCGATGGTTAAAAACTTGATATTTACCGATATCAACTTCAGCAAGACCATTTACCGATGGTTGCTGGGAAATAATTTGATGTAGAAAGGAAGCAATACCATTTACCGATGGTGGCTTCAAAGCAACTTGGAATTCGATATTTACCGATATCGAAGAAAACTGGGCCATTTACCGATGGCATCTCCGCTTGGGGAGGGACAAAATCTTTGTGATGGAACCAGACAAGACGTTTACCGACGACTTCTGGGGATCTTGATTTTATTAACAAGAAAACAAAGAATGACCAAACATTTACCGATGACTGGGATGAGACTCGATGTTTACCGACATCGAAAGATGATGTTTACCGACATCAAAAGAATGACCAGACATTTACCGATGACTGGGAATGAGAAATTTATTGGGGAGATACAAACAAATATTCGCAACTGAAAACCAGGTAGGACATTTACCGATGACTCTACTGGGGATTTCTAGCTGGGGAGTTATCAGACATTTACCGATGACTGAGGGAAAGACTCGATGTTTACCGACATCGAAAGATGATGTTTACCGACATCAAAAATGACCAGACATTTACCGATGACTGGAATACTCGATGTTTACCGACACCGAAACAATGGTGTTTACCGACACCAAAAAATGACCAGACATTTACCGATGACTGGAATGGGACTCGATGTTTACCGACACCGAAACAATGGTGTTTACCGACACCAAAAATGACCAGACATTTACCGATGACTGGAATGGGACACGATGTTTACCGACACCGAAGCAATGGTGTTTACCGACACCAAAGATGATCAGACATTTACCGATGACTGGAGTGAGACTCGATGTTTACCGACACCGAAACAATGGTGTTTACCGACACCAAAAAAAGAACACACACGGGTGTTGACATGACACTTACTGGTATCACAAGAACGACATCTTAGATATGCCAAGGCAAGGCTGATCACTTGCTGGGGAGTCTCACTGAGGATAAACAATCTTTCTGTCACCAACGGGTGAGGAAATAAACCTTTGTGGGGATATCAATCCTGAATACTGTCAGGAGCAACTGTAGCAGACTTGCTGTGCTGATGTTGAATAAAAAAATGATCCGCCTCTGTCGGGGATACGGTCTGACGGGGTTTCGAACACATGAATGCATATGTTTGAATTTTTCTATGGCGTAATGCTCCATATGGAATGGAAATGCTACGCAGTTTTGAGGATGCAATGATTACTACATGCAAAATGCAAAATGATGAAAACTCCGCTGGGAATACACAGGACGACTGTGCTGAGAAACCTTCAATATAATTCCGCTGGGGGAAGCAAGGCAACTGCCGGGGGACATCCATACAACTCCGCTAGGGGAAGACAAGGCAACCCGCTGGGGAGTGAGCACACCACTTGCTAAAGACAAGAGTAAATTACTGGGGATATCCCAATTAATCCACAGGTAGGATAAAACTCCGTTTGGGGAAAAAACTGCTCCGCTGGGGAAGATAAACCAGGTAACTCTTCGGGGATAAAGCTCATACAAACCTCAGATACGATAAACTCTGCTTTGGGAAATGTCTGTTACTCTGCCGGGGACGACCCACATATATCATAGGTAGAATCGACTCAGCTGGGGATGCACACACTGATCTGATACTGAAACCTGTCCACCCTACTGGTAGGATGAACTCTGCTGGAGAAATATTTCGTGAAACCCGCTCCACTCGGGGATAACAATCGAAAGATTGACCAAAGAGTGCATAAGATATATTATCTATAGCCGTCAAAACGTAGATAATACACTCGCATGGAAGATTATCCATAACCGGGTTGCAGGTTGTTAAATGGATAAATCGACCGAAAAGAAAGGCATCGGTACCAAGACTAAGTATGCAAAAATGACCAATCAAAAGAGGATAAAGTTGCTTACTCGGAGCAAGTATCCAAAAAGAAGGGGAAGACCCAATGGGGACAATACTGCTTGATCAAAGCAAGTATCCAAAGGGGAAAGAATATCAATACCGCAAACCGGATACTGATAACTGCAAAGAGGGGATTACATCTACCGGTTAGTAGGCAGAAAACCACGGAAAAGTAACCAGTCATCGATAGGATGAGCACAAAGGGTTAACTCCACCAAGGGGAGAACGTGGGATTTTACAACTACCAGCTTGTAGGTAGAAAACCGCAAAGATAGGACTTACAACTACCGGTTCGTAGGTAGAAGCCACCAAACGATCTACTGAGAGACAGAGTGAGAAAAAAGGATTTACAACTACCGGGTAGTGGGTAGAAGACCATAAAGAAAGGACTTACAGCTACCGGTTCGTAGGTAGAAGCCAACAAACAGAATGAACCACAAAGGTTACCTTTGCTAGGGGGTGAAAGTGGGATTTTACAACTACCAGCTTGTAGGTAGAAAACCACGACGATAGGACTTACAACTACCGGTTTGTAGGTAGAGGCCCGTAAAGAAAGGACTTACAGCTACCGGTTCGTAGGTAGAAGCCAACAAATTCCGCTGAGGATAAGATGAATGAGTGCCGGTTAGTGAGTCACTATTCATTTATGCCCCAGGGAAGCACAGGAGACAGCTAACAGGAAGCCAATTTAGGATTGATCCAAAAAGGCAGACTGAAACAAGACTCATCCTAATGAGAAAAGAACTCAATAGGGAAAACCCATCCCAATGTGTGTTAGGAGGGAACGGAAACAACCGTCATACACGAGGATGTATCTCAGTGGGTAAATGGCAGGAAAGGATAGACACTTTCTGCTTAAGGGGTTGACTCTACATGGAGAGATCAGACACACCCAACTCTGCTAGGAGGATCTACTGGAGAGATCTGTATCACCAAATAGCAGGAGACAACCATCAACAGATACATGGCAACAGCTGCAGCATGAGTATCCGAATGCTATGATTATGCATGTATGCATTATACCTAAAAATGTATGATGAATGCTGACGAACAAACATGCTCAACACGCAGGCCCAGGAATCAACCGCCCGGTACTACTCTTCTTCCATAGGGAAGGCCAAAAACACCAGAGAGCAAACGCGATCTGCTGGAAACCGGGATATCAGGGAACAACACCATCCTGCGGGGAGAGGAGAAGTGCTCTGCTGGAGAGAGGAACGCTAACGTCTTCAGTAAACACTCTGCTTGGGGAACTACCCCACAAAAGTATTTCAACAGCAACCTTGCTGGGAATGCCCCACGGTAGGGCTCAAACAAACCTCTACTGGAGATGCCCCACAATAGGGCTAAGAGGGACTTGGAGGAAGAATGTTGTACTGCTGGGAACATGAAGATAACAACCTCAACCAACACTGCACTGAACAACCTTGCTGAGGAGAAACCGTAAGAGGTTCTACAGGAGAAGGATAAAATTATGCTCGAGATACGAACAAATGTCTTACCTGTTGGTAATCATACCACCCTCGGGAGAGCACTGCGGATCTCCTAAGTATCCTTCCATCATTGTGAACGTTCACTTTGTTTAAGAACAATTTTTTGAAAAATTTGTTTATTTTGAAAACAATGATACTTTATCAGTTAAAACGTGCAAAACATTTGTTGAGTTGAAAACAAATAAGAGTGCAAATAATGGGATGAAAGCTCAAATAGATGTAATGGAATGGTAGTCTGCAAAGGGCGAGACTCCATAGATCTGTACAAGTTTGAAATCGGTGATATATATTGGATAGGGCTACATTGAACATAATGACCTTTCCTCTACCATTCCGAATTTTCGATGTATTCGGAGCTTCAGTCGACGACGAATCGAGAATCCCTGACGGATGACAGATGTACGGCACAGTCTTGTTAAGATGCAGTTACTTGCCAAATCCCTAATTTTTGCTTAGATTGCCCCAGTGTGAGGTGATCAATCTAGCGGGATGCAAATTCTTTTTTCAATGTCTCTAACTTTTGCCTGGATCGCCCTTTCGGGTTTTCAATCCACCGAGACGCTCCTTTTTGCCTAAGTCGCCCTTTGGGGTGTTCGACTTAGCGAGCTGTTTTGCCTTCTTTTTTTTTTTTTAGGCGAAGTATTTCTTGACTGCATCGAAGTTCCCAGGACGAGTGAACTTCTCCATCCATTGTTGTAAGTGTCAGAGCACCGCCTGAAAAGGCTCTCTTGACAACATATGGACATTCATAGCTTGGGGTTCACTTGCCCCTGGAATCGGGCACGAAAGACAAGACTTTCTTGAGCACAGGGTCATTTTCTCAGAACCCGAGACTTGACCTTCTTGTCGAATGCTTTCTTCACTCTCTGCTGATGTAACTGACCATGACACATGGCAGTTGATCTCTTTCTTTCGATCGAATTCAGCATCAGTCAACTTGGGACTTTGAGGGTGCTATTTCTCTTTTGTTTCTTTTTCTTTTTTCCTTTCTTCTGATTTGATTTCTTTTGATTTCTTTTGATTTTGCACCCTCTCTTTCTTCTTTTCTTTTTTCCTTTTTTTCTTCTTTTTTTTTTTTTTTTTTTTTTTTTTTTATAATGCCCCAGTTGGCTGTTTTGCTGATTCTCGAGATGCAGCTGAGTGATCTTCTTTTCTTGTTCAAGAAGTCGGGAAATCTCGTCAGGAATCCCTTCAACATCATCTTCTTCTACTTCGAATACAGGGAATTCAAAATTGGGAGATGACGTCCGATCATTATGTTCAATGGGTTTGAGAAACAACCTGCATAATGATTTGATATGAAAAGCTTTTTGGAAATCAAACAAGACAATCGTTATGCAGATGAAAAGATTGCTTTTATTCTTGTTTTTAGGGTTTTTTGTGATCACCAATTTCATGCGAAAAGCGAAAAGGGAAAACAAATGGAAAAACAAATGTTTTAACATGCTTTTATTTGAATGAAAATATCATTGCACAAAATGTTGCCAACAATGTCATCACTTCTCCTTTTGGCATGGGAGAAGGGTTTTTAAACAAAGTGATTATTACTCTGACTTATGAACAACTGTAGGAACGCCCACAGTGACCCAATTATGATAGATCCCACCAGGGATAACAACTGTCAGAATCTCTTGCATTAGTAGCTTCTGCTTTTGATCAACCCTCTTTGTTGAAGACCTCAGGAGAAAAGCCAACGCCAGCCCGCGACTTGTTATCTTCAAGCTTGATTAACATGGGGACCCAAGTCTTCAAAGTTCAGAATACCTGACTGCACGAGGTCTTGAACCTTCATTTTCAACTGAAAGCAACTATCCACATCATGACCAGGAGCACCCGAATGATACACACAATGCTGTTCAGGCCTATACCACCACCGAGGGTTGACGGGTATGGGCGGCGGGTCTCTGGGAGTAATCAAGTTCCGCTCTAACAGAGAGGGATATAGTTCGGCGTAGGACATGGGGATTGGATCAAAAATGATCTTCTTCCTCTCATTACTTGTACCGGCTTGATTATCATGGGGAGGTTGGTAAGCCTGCTGTTGCGGACGACGTTGCTGATGTTGATACCGCTGAGTTGGCCTTCCCTGTTGTTGTTGGGTTGCTGGAATAGTCACAGCGGCAGCTTGACGATATTGTCCTCTGTTCGCACTCCCTCGCCGGTGCACAACATTTGTTTCATTCTCTCCCCTTTTGGGTGCCCCAGAGTATAGCTTCTTAGAATTTGAAGAGTTTGAAGAGCCAGGATCTTGTATCTTTCCTGCTTTGATAAGGCTCTCAGTCCTCTCCCCACAGATGACAACATCAGAAAAGCTACTGAACGGACAGCTTCCCAAGCGATCCATTAACACTCCTTGCAAGGTTCCAATGAACATGTCAGTCAGCTCTCTCTCCAACATCGGAGGTTGCACTCTTGCGGCTAGTTCACGCCACCTCTGGGCATACTCTTTGAAGCTCTCACCATTCTTCTGACACAAGCTCTGCAATTGGGTTCGGCTCGGCGCCATGTCCATGTTGTGCTTGTATTGCCTCAGAAAGGCCTCACCCAAATCTCTCCAGCTTCTGACTGATTCTTGCTTCAGATCCATGTACCAGTCCAAAGATGCCCCAGATAGACTATCTTGGAAAAAGTACATCCACATCTTTTCATCGTCAGTATAAGCAGAGATCTTTCTGAAGTAAGCCTGCACATGGGTGCGAGGACAGGAGGTACCGTTGTACTTTTCGAATGAGGGTGCCTTGAACTTGTAGGGGATCTTCAACCCTTCCACCAGACCCATGTCGGTCACATCAAACCCAAGTGAGTTCTGACACTCCATGGCTCGGATTTTCTCAGCAAGAGCATCCACTTTACGATCCCTATCCTCCATTCTGACCACTTCATCATCCTCACTCAGCAACGTGAACATGTCCTCTTGTTGGTCGACAAACGGAGCTGGATGACTAATCGGAGCCCAGGTAGCTCTGACATTGACCTCTGCAGCAAGAGGCTGTCCATTGATTCTTATTCCTCTCAACTCTTCCCCGAAGGCGTAGTCGTTAGTGGGAGCAGCAACATTATTATTCACAGGAACACCCACTGGTGAAGCACGGTTGGCAGTTGGAATCACAGCTTCCTGTCTCTGGGCTAAGGCACGCAGCTCCTCTTGCCCCTGAACGACCCCTTGCATCATGTTCATGAACTGGGCCATGTTCGCCCTCATCTCAGCTAGCTCAGCTTGAACCTGGTCCATACTCCTCTGTTGATTTAGTCTGATTGCGGTGCGGACGATGATCAACAATCCTGTCTCAGTCAAAACCCAAAGTGAGAAGTCACGTCTCCAAACATGTCTGTAATGCAAGGATGATATGTACATGATATGCGTATGATGCGAATGCTATTTTATCATGAATGATCCTGAAAAGGATATGCGTATGCGAGTTAACTTTTTTTCATTTTCATGCATTACTATTTTTTGGAAAATAAACATGCTATGATGCAAATGATGGAGCCAAGACTGGCAGGAACTGGCATCTGAGGAACCATCTGAAACCCCAAAGTCATCTGAGGAGCTGGCATTTGAACCCAAGTCTGGAGCACTGAGTCACCATCTGAGCGAGTACCCTCAAATTCAGCCCAGGGATCCGAAATAAACGGAACCCTCTGATCAATACCAGGGTCAAACCTCCGGCGTCCAGAAATATAACTCGTAGTCACTATCAGTACCAGGAGTCACCAACTGTACCTGTTAAAATGATCAATCCCGCCCCGCTCACGGGTGCCATCTAGGCCAGGGTAAGGTCGAGAGAAACGCAGCATAAATAACCTTTCGCAAAATATCATCATATACACACCTGAAGTATGCAACGATAATATCCCACCAGGGTCTGAACTGCTCGTGATATCAATGTTCCGCTAAGTGGCGCAATACCACCTGCTTCCCATGAATCACTCTATTCCTAGGTTTCCTAGATTTCACTCATGGTCTGGGTATTGGACCTTTTACCTCAAGTGACTCCCACCCCCAAACAGAGAAACACAGACAGCACAGCAGATGATAATGAATGAATGCAAACATTGATGCCAACAATAAATGCAAATAATAAATGCACATATATACAATGAATGCAATAAATAACAGCAAAAAGCAACCAAAGCCCTAACCTAGAGAGCGCTAGGAGAGACTCGCTCAGGGAAGATGGACCAACACAGGTCAACTTCACTGTCCCCAGCAGAGTCGCCAGCTGTTGCATTACGCGAAAAACCGGCGGGAGAACAAGAACAACAGAGCCGCCACCGTGCGTTATTTATCCCAAAAGAGGGAAAGGAAACGCTCAGAGTAAACCTAGGAAAAGACATGGTCTCGCGACCAAAGAGAATGGGATCGGGAGTCGGTTATGCGAAGGGAAGGTATTAGCACCCCTACGCATCCGTCGTACTCGACGGGATCCACGCACAATAGAAAGGAAAATGGTTGCTAAAACACTGCTCACACACACACACACACACACTGGCTGAAAGAGACACAAGAAAACAAGACTGAAACTGACTCGGCAGGATGTCGCATCCTGGGCCTACTTAGTCTATCAGGCATAGACATCAGAGTCGAAGTAGTTCGGACTGGGGAAACGACACATGCTCGCTAGGATGTCGCATCCTATGCATACGTATCTCCTTGGACGAAGGAGAATCAGAGCATTCGTAGCTCGGCTGACACGCACACAAACAAACAGACAAAGGCAAACGTGGAGCCTGAAAGCCAATCACTGGACTTACATCAGCATCCGAACCAACAAACACACACATGAAACCAACTGCCAATCGCTGGACTTACGTCGGACTCCAACCAGAAAAGGAGAAACAAACTCACACAAAAAAACAAAAGGGCGAACGTGGAGCCCGAATGCCAATCACTGGACTTACATCAGCATCCGAACCAAAACACACGCAAGGGTGGTTAAGACACAAAGGGTTGAAAAAGAAAAAAAAGGGCGCCCGGAGAGATCAGTTCATCTCCTGCCTACGTACCTCATCTGGTATGAGGATCAGGGCGACGTAGTTCCCCTACGCAGGGAAAAAGGACTAGCCTAACCAGATAACAGAGGGAGACACAACACTAGGGAGACTACGACTCGAGCCTAGATGTTGTCATGCAAAATCGACCCTAAGTTAAGGTTTCTAGCTAACTGGCACAGGGAGCCAGCCTATCCTAAACATGACTTGCACAGGAGGCAAGCCACACCAAACCTAACTTGCACAGGAAGCAAGAAGGGTCTCGATTGCAACTAGGGCAAGAGAAAGGGGAGGTCTCAATCGCAACGAGGGCGAGAGAAAAGAATTAGTGTTAGTTGTTAGTCAAACTTGACAAGACATCGCATCTCGTGCCTACGTATCTCATCTGAACATGAGAATCAGAGTTGCCGTAGTTCGGCCAAACTATTCTTGTTGGTTTGTGTTTTTTAAGTGGACAACGTCACTGCGCAATCTACCTGATGCTCGACCTTTGGAGACTTACTCACCTTTAGTAGAAGGAGTTAACGTATCCTTAAGAGGGAATAATGTTTGTTTGTGTTTTAGGAAAGCTCAAGCAAGAAAGGAAGTCCTATACGAAGGAACCGTGCTACCTTAATTGACATGCAAACGAGACTACGCGGAGTCTAACAAACCTAGGGGATACAATCACACCACACAAGCACATACAGCATGAAATAAACACACCAACAAGGGGCTCAAACATCAAGGCTTGGTTTTAGTCGAGGGGTCATATCAACCTCAACAAACAAACCACTGGAACTGGGTAGTGTTAGCTCTTAACCTTGCCATTGAGGGGCTAAGGTGAAGCAGATGAAAGGTGAGTGAAGATGAGACTTCACAGCTCTTATCCCTGGCCTGGGAGAGCTTAAGACAAGAATGTGTGGGTTCAGAAGGTAGGAACCCTTCTACACATTTGATACTGACTCAACTGTACAATTGTACAAGATCTTGGGTTTGTATCTGCAATGCATCAACACAGTGGTGTGAGCAAAGCAAATGACACACTGAATAGTAGGGGATAGGTTGCATATCCCTTGGGTTCTGCCAATTGCCTCTTCACTTAGGAGGTCTTTGAATATGTACAGGGACAAAATTAAACATCCACAAACATTGCCTCTTAAGGAGGACTTCAGACAGTTGCCTGGCCAAGTAACAGGCCAGGTCTTCCAGACTACATGAAGATTAGAAGTATACCTCAATGCAAATTGCTTATACAAGCAAAGCAAAGCAAAAGTTCACAAGGAACTGAGCAACTAAAAGCACCTGTAATAGTCAAGCAGACATTAGTATGCAACTTCAAAACAAAGCAAAAGGAAACAGACATCAACAGTTAATCATAAGCAAGTGAATGTGCAAGGCACAAGGCTCAAGGCATGTGAGCCAAGCCACCTACGAAACAAACAAGTTAGTCAATGATATTCAAGCAAGCTCAATCAAAAGAATTGGTCTCATTGGTCATTTGTTGGTCAACCTGAAAACATGAACTCAAAGGTGAGTAACAGGACCACTAGGACAAGCCTAGGGTCAAAATGGGATGAAAAGATCAAAACAGCAAAGGTCAAGTATCCAAAATCATGTTCAAACAATTAAGAAACACAACCAATTGGGTTCACATGCATATCAATCACTATCATCATTTCATGAACAATTTAGGTCAAGATATAGCAAACAGAAGCCCATAGGAGTCAACAGAAAGACTTGCATCAAAAGCAAACTCAAACATTTCCAAAAATCACCAAATAAATCATGATCAATTATAACACATAGCATGGTAAGCATGTCAAATTTAATCTCATTTGGACAAGTGGAAGGCAGTCAATGAAAATCAGAAATTCAAAGCAATTTTGAACATGCTCAAAGGAGTCAACCAAACATGCATCAACTTGAAAAATTCATAAATCAGAGATGGCATAAGATAAATGAATGGGACTAAAACCATGGCAAAGCTTAAGATGTCTAGTAATCACATATCAAATTTCATGTCCATCTAATAAAGTATGAGGATTTCACAAATGAAATGGGAACAAGTGTCACAAAAAGTCAACATAAGACCAAACAGGGGACAAAAATCTCAATCAAATGGAAAATGCCATAATCAAATCCACAAAAAATCATATGCAAACTAGACATGTTCAAGCTCAATCATACAAAAAATCAATCCATTTGGAGGTCAATAGGCATGGCTATAAAAATCAACAAGTTGCACATCAATGGTGTGACACAAATTGTCACACCCTACTTCAAAAATTCATAGCTCACAAACCAGATAATATAAATTCATGATCTTTATACCAAAATCACCATAGAGATGTCTAGTTTGTGCACAAAAAATTTCAAGGTCAAAGGATAAAGCATGACTATTTCACAAAGGATTTGGCAAAGGGTACAAAAAATGAACACATAAGCAAAACCCTAATACCAAATAAAATCCATTCATCAAAAAAATCAGGAAAAATATGACAATTAAGTAGAGATCATGATGAATCAAATGCAAAAAATCCCATTCAAATTGGATTAAACATGATGAAGTTATGATTTTTGCAAGATGAGCATACAAAGATGAAATAATTAAATGACATAACATGTTTTAATGGGACACATGCCACGCTGAATGGCAATTTTGTAAATACCAGGGCCACTTATCAAAACGCAACGCTTGGGACAGAACAAGGAAATGTTCTGATTGGTTGTTAGCTAATGGAACAGTAACAGCATGCACCTACGTGAACAACTTTCTGGGCAGACAATGCTATTTAGGGTTTTATGAACAGTGGCGCCTTCATCTTCATCAACAACTCGAAAAATAAATTTATTGCCCAGAAATTGGAATCGAGTATACCATTCTACTCGTCTAACCATGTGCAATGCAAATCCAAACATAACTTTCATTAATTCGAGCCAAACAATGTGAATCATGCAAAAAACATCTTAGAACACCAAGTTTCATTTCAGCATATCTTCCTACATACTTAACCATTTTCAAAACCACGACTACTATTGAGCTCAGTATACAAAGACCTAACTAATGCATATCATAGTTCTGCAAATAATCTGATTCGAAAAAATACCAAATCTGCAAGGCAGTGCTGCTTCAAGTGTGGTTTGGCTTCAAATGCTCGAAACAATTGTTCAAGAAACTTCCAGGAGGTGGATGGTTGAAGGATTTAGCTCAGCAAGGCTTGATTGTGCTCAGAACTAAATCTGCCATGGAAGGAGCTTGGAAGAACAGTTGTGGAATAGGCTTTACAGTTGGTGAATCGAACTTGAAATCAGCTCAAAGATGATAGGAGGTGATGTAGCAAGCAAGGATAGCTCGAGTGGTTTACAAATTTTCAAGGAAAAGCTCAAAATGCAAAAATGGAAATTTGAGAGAGTGAGAGAATTCTGCTCTTTCTGTGGCTGCTAGGGTTGCACAATGACCAGAAAAATGGTTAATATACTTCTGTTTAAGGTTTAATTAATGTATGCTAATCACCATTTGACTTAAAGAAGCATTTTGCTAAATGGCCATTTTCAAATGAGTGGTAGGGTGTATGGTGCTGCAGCTCGAATTGGGCTTGCAAACATGTCCCAAATGACATTTCAGAACATAATTGATTGGTAGCAAGTGTTAAAATTGGTTATTTCAACATTTCACTTTTGCACCACACTTGAAAATAAATCATGATAGTGAAAAAATGCCATTTTGATCCATAGGGTTTTGGTATATGAAAGTTACATTTTTGGAAAGAGGAGGTTAAATATGACTTGTTGGAAAAAACCTCACCAACTTTGGCCAAATGGTTTGAGAGATATGGCCTTTTGAAGTTCAAGAATTTTAGAAAATGAATTGATCATATCTTGCCAACCATACATGGGAATTGAGAGTTCTTGGACTTTTTGGAAATGGGAGAACAAGATCTTCAACTTTCATATTGGGAAAAAATTCATTTGAAGCTTGTATCATGATGTAAGTTTGGGACCAAGAAGTTTCCATTTTTGGTAGTTAAAATTACAGGTCCAGTTTCTATTTTTGGAAATTTCTGATTTGGCTTCAAATTCTTCAATGATGTTGTTTGCCATGATATATGAGGCCTATTTGGACATGAATAAGCTCTCTCAAACCAAATCCATCCATCAAAACCATAAAATCAGTCACAGTTGACCAAGTTTGACTTTTTAGGGTTTCTGACTGACTGTGCATTGAATGATGACTTCTGAGCATCCAATCTTTGACTTAAACACTTCAAATGGATCCCCAAGTCATGTGAACATGTTGGACCAACCCTAGGGCCTTGGCTCAATGAGAAACACACTTGCTTGCTTGATTGACTGATCTCCTGATCAGTTTGACCTAATTCTCTTGACTGGCTTGCACTTGAGGCAAAGGGACAATGCAATGCTATGCAGTGGACCATGTTATGTTATGACCTAATATGAGAATGTATGTACAATGATGGGTGCAAATTTGAGGTGCTACAAGTATCAAAGAGTATCTGCCTGAGCCTCCGATTCTGTCTCCGCATGTGGAAGGGAGACCCTTGATTATGTATTTGACAGTTCTTGAAGACTCTATGGGTTGTGTATTGGGTCAGCAAGATGAATTAGGGAAGAAAGAGTATGTTATTTACTATCTGAGTAAGAAGTTCACTGATTGTGAGTCTCGATACCCAATGCTTGAGAAAACATGTTGTGCTTTGGCTTGGGCTGCTAAGCGCTTACGCCAGTATATGTTGAATCATACGACTTGGTTAATATCCAAAATGGATCCAATCAAGTATATTTTTGAAAAGGCTGCTTTAACTGGGAGGATTGCCCGTTGGCAGATGCTGTTGTCTGAGTGTGATATTGACTATCGAGCCCAGAAAGCTATTAAAGGTAGTATCTTGGCTGACCACTTGGCACATCAACCAATTGAGGAATATCAGTCTGTTCAGCACGACTTCCCGGATGAGGAGATTATGTATTTGAAAATGAAAGATTGTGATGAGCCTACGCTCGATGAAGGGCCAGAGCCTGGTTCCCGATGGAGCATGGTGTTTGATGGCGTTGTAAATCAATATGGAAATGGTATTGGGGCAATGATTATTACTCCTCAGGGCACACATTTTCCTTTTACAACAAGGCTAACTTTCAAATGCATGAATATTATGGCGGAGTATGAGACCTGTATCATGGGTTTAGAAGAGTGTATTGATCTTAGGATCAAGCATCTTGATGTTTATGGTGATTCAGCCCTTGTTGTTAATCAGATTAAGGGTGAATGGGAGACGAATCAGCTTGGCCTTATCCCATATAGAGATTATGCGAGGAGGATTTCAACATTCTTTACTGAGGTTGACTTCCATCATATTCCTCGAGATGAGAATTGGATGGCAGATGCTCTTGCTACGCTTGCTTCGATGATTATGGTGAAATTCTGGAATGAAGTCCCCAACATTACTGTGATACGCTTGGATAGACCAGATCATGTATTTGCAGTTGAAGAAGTGAAAGATGATAAGCCATGGTATTATGATATCAAGTGTTTTCTTCAGAGTCAGATATACCCACCTGGGGCATCTGTTAAAGATAAGAAGACTCTGAGGAGGTTATCCGACAGTTTCTACCTCAATGTCGATGTGCTTTACAAGAGAAATTTTGACATGGTTCTGCTCAGGTGCGTGGATAGACACGAAGCAGACCTATTGATGACTGAAGTCCATGAGGGTTCATTTGGTACTCATTCCAATGGACATGCCATGGAAAAGAAGATGTTGAGAGCAGGCTACTATTGGCTGACAATGGAGTTTGGCTGCTGCAAATATATGAAGAAATGCCACAAGTGTCAGATTTATGCGGATAAGATTCATATTCCCCCGAAACTTCTGAATGTTATTTCCTCTCCATGGCCTTTCTCCATGTGGGGAATTGACATGATTTGCATGATAGAGCCAAAGGCATCGAACAGTCACAGGTTTATTCTCGTAGCAATTAATTACTTCACCAAATGGGTTGAAGCGGCATCATATACAAATGTGACCAGGGAGGTGGTTGTGAAGTTTATCAAGAATCAACTCATATGCCTTTATGGTGTGCCAAATAAGATCATTACTGATAATGGATCTAATTTGAACAACAAGATGATGAAAGAGCTGTGTAGTGAGTTCAAGATTGCGCATCATAACTCTTCTCCCTACATACCCAAGATGAATGGGGTTGTTGAAGCTGCTAATAAGAACATCAAGAAGATCGTCCAGAAGATGGTTGTTATGTACAAAGATTGGCATGAGATGCTGCCATTTGCTTTGCATGGCTATCGTACATCTGTCCGCACTTCAACAGGGGCAACCCCTTTCTCCCTTGTATACGGCATGGAGGTTGTGCTCCCCGTGGAGGTTGAGATCCCATCAATGAGAGTCTTGATGGAAGCCAAGTTGACTGATGTTGAATGGGTTCAGAGTCGTTATGACCAACTGAACTTCATAGAAGAGAAGAGATTGACTGCCATGTGCCATGGTCAGTTGTATCAGCAGAGGATGAAGAAAGCCTTTGATAAGAAGGTCAAGCCTCGTGTGTTTCGAAAAGGTGACCTCTTGCTCAAGAAAGTTTTGTCTTTCGTGCCCGATTCCAGGGGCAAGTGGACTCCAAACTATGAAGGTCCATATGTTGTCAAGAGAGCCTTTACAGGCGGTTCTTTGATGCTTACAACTATGGATGGGGAGGATTTCACTCGTCCTGTGAATTCAGATGCAGTCAAGAAATACTTCGCCTAAAAATAAAAACAGAATAGCTCGCTAAGTTGAAAACCCGAAATGGCGACTTAGGCAAAAATGAGCTTCTCGGTGGATTGAAAACCCGAAAGGGCGATCTAGGCAAAAGTTAGAGACACAAAAAATGAATATATATATATATATATATATATATATATATATATATATATATATATATATATATATCCCGCTAGATTGAGTAGCTCACCGTGGGGCAATCTAGGCAAAAATTAGGGATTTGGCAAGTAACTGTATCCTGACAAGACTTTGTTCTACAAGCCGTCTTCTGTCAAAGATTCTCGCTCAGACATCGTCAACTGAAGCTTCAAATACATTGGATTCAGAGTTGGTGGAGAAATGGTCATTATGTTCAATGTAGCCCTTTTCCAATATATATCACCAATTTCAAATTTGTAAAGATCCATGGAGTCTCGCCATTTGCAGACTACCATTCCATCAAATAAATTTGAGCCTTTATCCAATTCTTTGCACTCTTATTTGTTTCAGTTTAACAAATATTTGCATGTTTTAATTTATAAATATCAGTTTTTTAAACAAATAAAGTTTTTATAAACTATTTTTTAAATAAAGTGAACATTCACAATTACTGAAAGGATAATTGAAACGTCTTCAGTGCTCTCCCAAGGATAGTATGATCTCCAAAAAGGGTAAGACATGTGTTCATATTCCTAGAATATTTGTATCCCATTCATCATCTTTCAGGTTGTCTCCTCTGTGAGCGCAGAAAAAGATAATACACCACCAAATTCCCCAGAGGGTCTGGAGTTTTGGTCTCGGTCTTCTAACTCCCCAGTGAGTCTGGGTCTAGCATCTGTGTTTTATCAAATATATGGTTGTCATCCCTTGTGTGGACTGACCTAAAATCCCTTATAAATTGATAAAAATTGATATGCTTTCTGTTTTCGAAGAAGTTGGTCTTCCCTCAATGTGATTGGAAATCTCCCGCTGAGTTGAGCAGGAATCCCCACCATGAGCGGAATTTTCAGCAGGTTGGTTTGTAGCTTATCCCCAGCGGATTCGCATACATTAATCCCCAACAAGTTTGCTTATCACTCATCCTCAGTAGGGTTGCTCACGTTAGACTTCCCCCGGATTGGGTCGCCAGCAGATTATCTCCATCATGATCGCCTACAGGTTATCCCCACTTCATTCAACAGTAATTTTTCCCCAGTGGAGTTGCCTGATCGGAGCCTGATTGTTTGTTACTTCCTCCTTCTTGGATAGTTTCCTCCTAGCAGAACTGGTGTTGAAAATGTTTATTTCCTTCCCCAGCGGAGCGGTGTTTCTCTTCTCCTCGGCAGAGATTGTTTCTCCAGCAGCATGAGGAAATGTGATGGTTATTGGAACTTCTGTTTGGTGGTTATTCCCCACAGAGTTTCATATCTTTCCTTGATAAGTTCCCCAATAGAGTTGCTTCTATGATAGATCTTATCCGTGTTGAGCTCCCTGGAAGTGGCTCTATAGCTTCCCATCTGAGACTTTACCTGGTCCTAGCTTGGCGTTGGAACTCTGATGAGGATGTGTTGTTTTCTTCCCCAGCGGAGTGTTTGGTTCTGTCTCCACAGCAGAGATGCTCCTTTCGTGGTTAGAAGTGATTGTTGCTTGATGTGTTCCTGTTTGGTGGTTGTTCCCCACATAGTTTCATGTCTTGCCCTGATAAGATACCCGGTAGAGTTCTTCTGTGACTGATCTTGTCCACATCTCTGTGTACTGTTGGAAGATCCCCAACTTTGGTGGTTGTGACCCTTTGCTTATCGCCAAAAGCGGTCTCTGATCCCCGGCGATAGTCTTGTTCCCCTAGCAGTAGTCTTGATCCCCGGCAGCGACTCTGCTTAATCCTCAGTGGTGATTGGTGTTTCCTGGTATTTGTTGCTCCCCATCAATTTGGAATTTCTCCTGTGGGTCTGGCTTTCTCTTTTGAGATGTTGTACCGGATGGCTGTCCATTGATCCTTGGACCTGTTTGTGTTAGATATGTCTGTTTGTCAGCATTAATCATACATAAACCACACATATACATGCATAATCATAGCATTCAGATATTCATGTTGCATCTTTTGCCATATATATTTGCTTGTTATCTCCTTCTATTTGGTGATACATTTTTCCCCAAGCAGATGTTTGTATCTGATCTCTCCATATAGAGTCAGCCCTGTAGGCAGAAAGTGTCTATCTTTCCTTTTATGTTCCCTACTGAGTTATGTCCTCGTGGATGATTATTGTTTCAGTTTCCTCCCTAAATATGTATTGGGATGGAATTACTCCCCTGAGTTATATCCTCATTGGGTTGAGTCTTGTTCAATGTGTCTCTCTAGTTTGTTCCTAGATTGACTCCTCTCTCATTTCCCCCGCAGTTCTCTGTGGTTCAGGTGATTAGTTGCTCAATAAACAGTAATTGTTCATTCTTCTCCCCAGTGGATTTATGTGGTTTTCTACCCAGTAACCGGTAGTTGTAAGTCCTATTTCTGTGGTTTTCTACCCAGTAACCGATAGTTGTAAACCCCATTTCGTCCTCTTGCAGAGTTAACCCTTGTTTGTTCATCCTAACCGATGACAGTTACTCTCACCTGTGGTTTTCTACCCTGTAACCGGTAGATGTAATCCCCTCTTCGTTGGTTGTCTTTATCCAATATTCGGTATTGATATTCCTCCAGTGTTGAGCATATCTCCCGGTAACTGGTGATATTTCTCTTGGATAGTTGCCCTGATCAAGCAATTTATCCCCAGCGAGTTATCTTTCATTTACCCTTGTTTGGTAATGATCGTTTCTCCTTTGGATTGGCCATCATTTTATACCCTGTAGCCGGTATCCCGATGTACTTTCCTTTCGGTCGATTTATCCTTTATTAACCCAGTAACCGGTTGTGGATAATCTTTCATGCGAGTATATTATCTACGTTCTGACGGTAATAGATAATATATCTCATGCGCTCTTCAGTCGAAGTCTATTTCTTCCCCAGTTGAGTAAGATTTTTATTTCCTTATGGAATCGAATGTCCATCTTGTAATCGAGTTTTCTTTTTCAGCCCTCCTTTCGGATGATGAGTGTCTTGGAAATATTCCCCAATTCACGCCTGGTTGGTCACCTATTATATGCCCAGTAACCGGTATCCTTGGTGTTCCTTCCTTCTGTCTCCCTATTATGACTTTTTTGTCCCTTGTGGAGTCAGATTTTCCTGAGTTGAAATATACCTTTTAGGTCTTCCTCAGATGTTTTGGATGATTGATATCTTTCACCCTTATACCGGTCTTAGATATTCTTTCTCCACGAGCGTGTTGTTCTTTCACCCATATACTGGTGCTTTGATCACATGTCTCTTTTAGTTTATTACCCAGTAACTGGTAATACCTCGTTTGTTTCTTTCTCAACTGAGTCCTTTGTGGACATCCCCATCTGAGTCCGGATTTTTATCTGAAGTATCCTTTGTGGATAGTTTTTGCTGTATTGGCATATTCCCCAATGCATGCATCTTTGCGTCAGCTCAAGTCTTTCCATTGATTTATTGTCATGGAATCCCTTCGTGTCTCCCAGCAAGTTTCAAGTCGTGACCTGCTCACGCATTTTTACCCTTTATTCCCCCCAGAGTATATGTCTCCCTAGTGAGTGTATTACTCCTTTGGATTTTCAGTTTCTCCTTATTTCTTTTCCTTTGTGGACATATATCCCCACAGAGTATTTTACTTTTGCATACATACATCTGCATCATGAGGTCTCTTAGGGACCAAAATTCGTCTCTTTGTTATTATTTAAGCCCATTCTACCTCGTCGAGACGAAGATTTTAACCTTCATATCTCCGGCTAGAATGACCTTAAATAGGGGCATCTGTAAGACCCTAATTTTGACCCTAAGATCCCTCATGGCATCATATCATTTGCTCATTGCATTGCCTCAAGGATCATAGCATCTTGGCTCCTTAACCCTTGGGTTGGGACTTGTGTGAGTTGGTTTGAGACCACCAAGCATGCTTGAATTGTATATTATTTCTTTTCTTATTTTGTTTACTAACGAAAAGCACAAAAATATTTCACTAACTTTGTTTGTTTTGAAGCTCAAGCAGTCATGTGATTCAAGGCTCCTAGGAGGCCCCTATACTCATTGAAGTGGCCAGATGAAGATGAAAGCAAGCATGACAATGGTTCCCAAAGCTCTCAAATATCATATATGCCTCCAAAGTATCTCAATTGGTCAATTTGATCAAGATAAACCAAAGGGCTTGAGGATTGTTTCCCAACGAAACCCTAATTCAATTGTGCATTGACTGTGCCTTGCTCATGAAGCAACCTCAACCTATGATCAAATACAATCAAGGGAAGTTTCTTCCATTCATCATTTTATACATATATGATCCTATGTGAGTGTCCTCAATCATTTATGCATAAAGATTTGAAGTTTGGCCTTGTGAAGGTGATCAGTCAAATCATCTAACTATTTTGAAATCCTCTGAGACCTAACTTTTGATGTTTTTGTCAAATGAAGATGACCCCAAGAGAAAACATGTTCTTAAGAACCATATGAACAACTTTCATGTTCATCAAAAATTCATTTGAAACTTGTAAGGTCATCATTCATTTCAAAACATTATAGGCCATTTTGACTAAAACCCTAATTTTGGGTCAACTTCCCAAGGACCTAACTCCTTCATTTTTTATGATTTTGAGGTGATACCAAGTGCATTGGACATTTTAAGATGTCTACTTAAAATGTTATGTTGAACAAAATTTCATAATCTTAAAAGAAACACATGTGATAATACAAAACATTATAGGTCACTTTGGACCAAAGTCATTGAAATGTGAAAAAGTTCAACTTCAAGTGCCCATAACTTTCTCATTAAAAATCCAAATGATGCAAAATTTAAATCCAAATTGATTTTCTTGAACAGATCTACAACTTTTATGTTTAAGGTTTTGTCATTTGAGGCTTTCATCATTGAAACAGAACGGCTTGAAGTTGGTCCATTTTGGCAAAATTTTCAAATACATGTTTTGTACCTTGAACTTCATGGCTAGTTTTCAATATTTTCCCAATCCAAATTGTCGCATCCGCGAAAAACAACCGGCGGGCTAAAACAAAACAACACAGAGCCGCCACCGTGCGTTATTTATCCCAAAAGAGGGAAAGGAAACGCTCAGAGTAAACCTGGGAAAAGCATGGTCTCGCGACCAAAGAGAATGGGATCGGGAGTCGGTTATGCGAAGGGAAGGTATTAGCACCCCTACGCATCCGTCGTACTCGACGGGATCCACGTTCTAAAAGAAAGAAAAGGTTGCTAAAACAAACATCACACACACACACCGAAGACAACACAGGTGGGAAAAGGGGAAAGAGGGCTCGATAGGACGTCGCATCCTATGCCTACGTATCTCGTCGGGAACGAGAATCAGAGCTGCCGTAGTTCGGCTCACGCACGCCAAACAGGACACACACAAACACGGGTAAACATGGAACCCGAACGCCAATCGCTGGACTTACATCGGCTTCCGAACCAAACAAACACAATCAGGATACGGACAGCCAATCGCTGGTCTTACATCCATATCCTGACACACAAGAACAAACAAGCAACAAGCTACTAAGGAGTCGGGAACTCGAGCCTAGCAACTATCAAGCACACACACACAAAAAGAAAAAAAAGTGCCCGGAGAGACCTCGCACGGTCTCCTGCCTACGTACCTCATCTGGTATGAGGATCAGGGCGACGTAGTTCCCCTGAACGGGAAAGAAATTCTAACCAGATACAAAGGGAGACACACTACTAGGGAGCTGTACTCGAGCCTAGTGTTATCATGCATCATTGCCCTATGTTATGGTTTCTATCCTAACTTGCTCAACAGCAAGCTAATCCTAGCCGGGAAAAAGCAAAACACACATGCTCAATCAAAATAAAGCAAACATTCACATAGCAGACACTATATCCAGTCAAGTGAGGCTCAAACAAGGGTGGACTGCCGAGGCAAGTCATCTGTACAAGGGTAGTGTTCGCTCTTAACCCTGACATTGAGAGTCAGGGTGAAGCAGATGAAAGGTGAGTGAAGATTAGACTTCACAGCTCTTATCCCTGGCCAGGGAGAGCTTCAGACAAAGGAGCGTGGGTCCAGAAAGGAGGAACCCTTCTACGCTCAAGACTCTGACTCGACTGTACAAATGTACAAGATCTTGGGTTAATGTCCCAATGCATCAACACAGTGGTGTGAGCAGAGGGACGACTCAACAGAATAGCGGGAGATAGATTGCATATCTCTCTTATCCGTCAATTGCCTCATAGAGGTCTTTACCTGCTTGGGGATAAAGTTAAACAATCACAAACATCGCCTCTTAAGGAGGACTACAGACAGTTGCCTGGCTAAATAATAAGCCAGGTCTTCCAGACTACATGGAGACAAGAGAGTCTACCTCAATTGGTTTATACAACCAAGCAGCAGCACAGCAAGTTCTTAAAGAACTAAAGCGACTATGGTACCTGGAATCAATCAAGCACAGTCAGTATACCAATCACACAGTCAAAACAGACAAGTTAAGAATCAACAGACAATACAATCAGACAATGCAATGTGCAAAGCACAATCAACTCAAGTGAGCCAAGCATCCTACAAAATAAACCAAGTTAGTTCACAACAATTAGCCAAATCAAACTCAATTAACTTGCATCATTCTCCTTTAAGGCATTTGCATCTCAACCTGAAACACAATTCAAAAGTGAGAAACAAGACCACTAGGCCAAGCCTAGGGTCCAAAGGAGATGAAAAATCCAAAACAGTAAGTGAAAATCATCCAAAATCACAATCAAACAAATTAGAAACAAATCCCATTGGTCCCATGCTCATATCATTCATTATCATCATTTCATAAACAAAATATCACAAAGCATGCCATTTGCAACCTCAAAAGACCAAACAGAATGATCACAATCAAATCAATATCAAAACGGCTCAATAAATTCCACAAAAGTTCCATCTTAAACATAACACATTCAATGAGTAGCATATCAATTTTCATGCAATTTGGACAAGTGGAAGTAGGGAAATTAAATTCATAAAGTTCAGACAAGTTCAAGCAAGCCAACACAAGTCATCAAAACAATCATCAACTTCCATCAATCATAAAACAGAAATTAAATATGATAAATGAATGGGATCAAAACCACAATGACCTATAATGCGTCTATAATGCTCATACCAAATTTCACACTCATCCAATTAATGACCAGAATTTCACAAATCAAATGCCAACATGTGTCACAAAAACTCACAAAATGACCAAAAAGAGGGAAAAATTCCAATCAAACAGGAAATGCCATCAATAAATCCAGAAAAATTCCCATGTGTTCTCAACATACATATGCTCAATCATGCAATAAATTAGCTCAATCCAATGTCCCTAAGCAAGGAAAATAAAATCATGAAATTCATCAAGCTTGGTGTGACACAAATTGTCACACCTCTAATCAAAAATTCATATCTCATCAATCAGGGATCCAAATATTACAAACTACACATCAAAATCACCATCAAAGAGTCCAGAATAAGCACAAAAAATTTCATGAATTTCTTTGGAAGCATCATCATTTCATGAGTGATATGACATGGCATGTACAAAATGAACACATTCAATCAATCCCTAAGCATTTTTATTTTCCACATGTGCACAAAAATATTAAAAATCATCATTAAAATCTACACATCATAAGGAGAACCATGCAAAAAATCTCACAAAATTTGGACAAATGATGAAATAGTTATGGATTTTCTAAGTTCATGTATGAAAATGAAATAGAAAATGAAAAAGAAAATGAAATAAAATTGAATTAATATGTGATAATGGCAATCTGGTAATATTGAAGCGCGAGACCAAAACGACGTCGTGCCTCATTTAAGCGTTGGCGCATTCCAATTGGCCAGGAAACGGCGGGAAACAACATTTGAAAACAGAAATGGCAAGCGCGAGATCAAACACGCAGCTGAAGGTGTTCTTCACCAAGAACACATCAAAATTCCAGAAAATGCAAAACGAGCAAATCTCAACCAAAATCATCGTACCATACATCAAAATGACCGGTGAATCACGTACATCACGAATATGAAAAGCATTTAACCTAACTCTAAGCGTAGCAACGGGATCGAGCGAAAGAAGATTCATATCCAAATATTCAAATCACGATAACTCACTCGATACTCAACCAAAATCAAAACCACGAGTTGCATGATGTTCTATGATCAAAGACCTATCAAATCCATATCACAATTTGAGCAACTAAAGAAATCGAAAATTCACCTTATGGAGATGACAGTGAAGAATCCTCGCGTTTCCAAGGCCAAAACACCAAAACAGAAGTAGTTCAATGATGAGGAAGTTGATTGGAATAACTAGCTTAGCTCCAGCACGCTCCAGATGCAAGAATCATGAAGATGCCATTGATGATCTTGAATGCAACAGTTGCGATTTTGCAAGGTTATGGCATGGATCTTGTGAAACAGTTCCTCAACAAGTCTTGTAGAACATGGATCAAGCAAGAATGAATGCAATTGATGAAGATTTCAATGAGAATTGTGAAAAAAAAGTGTGAAGAAATTTTGAGAATTGAAAGGTTTTTGATGAAAAAGTTTGTTAGATCTTGGAGAATGAAATGTGATTATGATTTCTGTTATGATTAGTGTTATATACCAATGCTTAATCCACTTTGCTAATCACAATTAACAAATCCAAGTGAATTAGTGAAATGTGATTTCAAGTGAAAGTCCAAAATAGCCTTTTCCAAATTATGCCAATGTAACAGTAAATGACAGTTCCCACAAGTCATATTTGCCATTTGGAGTGTGTTAGAATTGGTCTTGAGTGCATAGGCCTTGTATTTTGAGATTTCACTATGCCACACCAAAAATGCAAATGAATTCACTTGAAAAATGACCTCTTGCCATGAGTATTTTTGATGAAATTGGACCATGCCTCATGAAAGTACATGTGAAATGGGGTTTGCTCAAAGAAAGATCATCCAATTTGGCCATTCCATGTGAAAGTTATGCCACTTTGAATTTAGGCAGTTTTGGAAAATGATTGGATCATAACTTGCCAACCATTCATGAGAATTTCAAGTTATTGGACTTTTTGGAAAGGTGAGAGCAAGATCTACAACTTTCCTGTTGAACAAAATTTCATTTGAAGCATTTTTGGACATGTAATTTTGAGATGAAAAACTTTCCATTTTTGGAAACTTTCATTACAAGTCACTTTCCATTTTTGGAAAGTTTTCTCCTGACTTTATTTTCTTCATTCTTGATGTTTGAAATGTCAAATGAAACTTGTTTCAACATGAATGAAGTGTATCCAACTCTCTCCCACCTCCAAATCCATCAAATCAAGCACAGTTGACCACAGTTGACTTTTTAATTGATAGATGAATTTGGCTGTGCACTGATCAAGTTGAGCATCAAACTCCTGATGAAATGGCTCAAGGATGAAACCCTAGCTTCCATAAGCTCAATATAATCACATGATGATCCCCATATCCATTGTAGACCCCATCTCCTTGCCAAGCCCTGATTGGCTCAATGCAGATGATTCAACTGATTAGGGTTGACCAGTGGTCAAAACCCTAATCTCAAGGCATCTGATCAATCACTTGATTCTCCTGAATGATAACAAGACCATGATGATGATGATGTACCATAGCAACCAAGATCAAGCTCAATCTCCTTGAGAAACCATGAAACCCTGATTCAGACCACACATCCTCAGATGATTAGTGATCCAGTCCAATGAAACCTTAGCTTGCATCTTAACCTCTTCATTTCCTCATCAAGACTTAGGATGACTTGCACAGTGTAACCACATGATATGCAAATATGCAATGCCTAATGACCTACAAATGATATGTAAAAATACAAAGCTAGTCTCAAGAGAGGAGGGCAAATTTTGAGGTGTTACAGCTACCCCTATTCAATCCACTGTGAACCTGTCGATATGAATAGCCTCGGCTTTCAGATGATTAGGATGAAGAGTGATTGAATACCCAGAACAGACGAACAATTTGCACTCTGATGGGAAATAATTAACAATGCCTGTCAGAATCGGCAAAGAAGCAATCTTGAAGAAACATCCGTCTGGTACGGAGAAAGTCGGCCTGATCACCGAAACAGAATGTCGACCTAGGTACCAAAATAAATGGTAACACAGGGATAACCATGGCCTGAACACCATATATCCACTGGGGATTATTACTACCTCTTTTTATGCTTTTCTTGAACCCCGAAATTTCGTTTCTAACTGATAATCTTTTTCATTTTCTTGAACCCCAAAATTTTTTCGCGCAAATGATCCCAGATCACTGCATTTGAACCCTGACATCTTGTTTGCCAACATAATGAACCCCATTCTCCATTTTGAACCCCAGTCGCCTGACGATAACTTGCGATCGCCATTGTGAACCCCATTCTCCAGAAAACACCTCGTGTCTCCTTTTCTCCATTTGAACCCCGCTCTCCAGAAAATGCCTCAACATTTCCCTTTCTCCATTTGAACCCCGTTCTCCCATCTCTCGTGATAATTCCGTTGGCAACGTCGGAAATAACACCAAACACCACTCTGAGGGCGACATATCAGAGGGTACACCTTCACAAAAGGAAGGTAACATGTGCATCTTTTCTTCCGAAGACACCTATAACGACCTCCATTGGCATCCGCCAAAGTCTAAGGTGACACATGAACAGAAGATAATCCTGAGGACCTCATCCCGGATATAATCTTCAACTCTAATATCCGTTTGGACCCCGTTCTCCAGAAAATGTCTCAACATTTCCTTTTCTCCATTTGAACCCCGATCTCCAGAAAATGCCTCAACATTTCCTTTTCTCCCTTTGAACCCCGATAGTCGCGCTGATCGCGTAACATCCTTTGATTTCATTTCCCTCTCCGTCCGACGGAAAAATTTCCTCCAGTATCGCACTACTGGGGAACATTGCTGATCTGACGTCATGATGCTAAACTCCTCAGAGTAATACATTCACCATCCGGCGAGACTAAATCTTAAATGGTAACCACGGCTTGAGTTGCGCTGACCGCATAACATTCCCATCTCTGTCCGACGGAAAAGTTTCCTCCAGTATCGCACTACTGGGGAAGTACTGTTAATAAAAACGGTGCCAAACTCCTCGGAGCAACACCTTCACCCTCAGGCAACCACTCCTCAAACGGTAACCACGGTCTGAGACTAGCTCACGCTTGCAATATGATGCATGATTGATTTTTCTGCGTAATGCTCCACAATCATGGAAATGCTACGCGATTTATTATGCAATATGCTATGATCTTCTAAATGATGCATGCATAAAAAGGCATCCCCCTCAAGGGACTCTTCTGGGGAGCTCGAGGTACTCTGCTGAGGAACTTGTCAACACTCCGATTCCACCCTGCTGGGGAATAGCGCTGCTGCTAGAGATAGGCATCCCTTGCTGGGGAAGAACCTCCTTTGTACTCAATCCGCTTGAGGAATTGCTGGGGAAGTAACCACCAATGCACTCTATGGGGATACACCCGTCTTTGACTTGCTGGGGATATCAATCCCAACTCCGCTTGAGGAACCACCGCACACAGATACTTCCGCTGGAGAAATCGCAACCTTCAGGCCTGGCGACTGGGGAAACATTGATCTGAAACCTGCTGGGGAATAACCATCCTGACCCAGCTAGGGGAGCCACATACCTTGGATCTGCTGGGGAATTAGTCCTCACGACTCTGCTTGGGGATATACATCCCGACTTGTCTGGACCTTTTCTGCTCCATCATCTTGTATTCCAAACCGCTCCGTACTCGACGGAGAGCGAACTCCTGGGATTATACAGACTTTTTAATCTTCCGACTTTGAAGAGTCTTCTTGATTAATTCCAAGGATCGTCGTACGTCTCTCGCCATCTTTTCCATCGTCCGTCTATCCATTCGTCCCTGATCGGACTCCACGGGGGTTTGTTTTGTCAAAAGCTTCCACATCACAACCTGCAAGTGAGTGAAAATACCTAACAGTACCTGCAAAAGAGAGCGTTAGATAAAACCGTGCCCCAGGCGTGTCAAGATTTCAACACTTGGGCTACTCAGCCTTCCGAATAAGATTTCAAGTTTTCAATCTTATAAACATGCATTGGAAGGGACCTGTATGCCTTAAAATGCAAAGATTTTGTATCGAAAATAATCGGATGTTTTTACAATCAAAGCGGTAATGAAAAACAAAAACAAAATTATTTGAGTGAATATGCATTTTATTGATTGAAAAGTGTGTGGCTCAAATTGAGCAATACAAAGGAAGCAATTCCTGAAAAGAGGTAATTGCGCACAAAAGGAAAAATCTATCCTAATGGCAATGTGAAACCCGTGATCTCATCGAGTTCCAACTCGGTTACACCCCATATGTCCTCAGACTCTCCGTGCTTTCTGCCTTCTGAACAAGACGATTCCTGATTGATCCCTACCGGGTATTATCCATGATGCTTTAACCAAAGCACAAACGATCATGCTAGACGCAGTTGTTCGTTTCAATCCCTCTTTTGCCTGGACCGCCCTTTCGGGTTTTCAGTCCACCGGGATACCCTTTTTTGCCCAAGTCGCCTTTTCAGGTTTTCGACTTGCCGGGTGTACATTTTTTCATTTTATCCCTAATTTTTGCCCGAACCTTTTCTTTCTGTTTTTTGGTTCGCCGGGATGCCCATTTTTGCCTGGACTATTTTATTCTTTTCGCCCAGCGGGTCTCTTTATACGAAGTATTTTTTAACTGCGTCTGCATTCACAGGGGATGGAAAATCTTTGCCATCCATGGTCGTTAACAACAAGGCTCCGCCAGAGAAGACCTTCTTGACCACGAATGGACCTTCATAATTAGGTGTCCATTTGCCCCTTCGATCGTTTTGAGGAGGAAGGATCCTTTTCAGCACCATATCACCCACGTGGTATACCCGAGGTCGTACCTTTCTGTCAAAAGCACGCTTCATCCTTTGCTGGTATAACTGCCCATGACAGATGGCTGCCAGCCTCTTTTCCTCAATTAGGCTCAACTCTTCATACCGGGTCCTTACCCATTCAGCCTCTTGCAATTTCACGTCCATCAGAACTCTCAAAGAGGGAATTTGAACCTCAACTGGTAGCACCGCTTCCATCCCATATACCAACGAGAAAGGAGTTGCCCCAGTAGATGTACGCACTGACGTTCGATACCCATGCAATGCAAACGGCAACATCTCATGCCAGTCTTTATAGGTTACCACCATTTTCTGCACAATCTTTTTAATGTTCTTGTTGGCTGCCTCAACCGCCCCATTCATCTTCGGACGATAGGGAGAAGAATTGTGATGTTCGATCTTGAATTCCCGACACAATTCTGCCATCATCTTATTGTTCAAATTAGAACCATTATCAGTAATGATTCTCTCGGGAACCCCGTACCTGCAAATGATGTCTCTCTTGAGAAACCTGGCAACGACCTGCTTTGTCACGTTTGTATAAGAGGCTACTTCCACCCACTTGGTGAAGTAATCAATAGCCACTAATATGAACCGATGCCCATTCGAAGTCGTAGGCTCAATCTTTCTGATCATATCAATGCCCCACATAGCAAACGGCCACGGAGACGACATTAAACTCAACGGGTTAGGAGGCACGTGCACCTTGTCAGCATAAATCTGGCATTTATGACACTTCCGCACGAAATTAAAACATTGGGCCTCCATGGTCATCCAATAATAACCTGCCCTCAGCATCTTTTTCACCATCGCATTCCCACTGGCATGGGTACCGAACGATCCCTCGTGAACCTCTTTCATCAATTGGCTTGCTTCTCTATCATCAACGCATTTGAGCAAGACCCAATCGAAATTCCTCTTGTACAGAACCCCATCCTTATTCAGATAGAACACCATGGCCAACCTCCGCAGAGTCTTTCGGTCCTTCTTAGATGCTCCCTCAGGATACTCTTGAGTCTCTAGATAGCGCTTGATATCATAATACCACGGCTTCTCATCATCAGGCACTGTATCAACAGCAAACACATAAGTCGGTCTATCCAGACGACCTACTTCCACACTGGGGAACTGATTCCACCACTGCACCTTAATCAAGGCAGCCAGAGTAGCCAAAGCATCTGCCAAAGGATTCTCTTCTCTGGGCACATGATGCAGCTTCACCTTGGTGAAAAACGTCAACAATCTCCTCGTATAATCCCGATACGGCACTAAATGAGATTGATGCGTATACCATTTTCCGTTAACTTGATTTACAACCAGAGCTGAATCTCCATATATGACAAGGTTCTTGATCCTCAAATCAATCGCCTCTTCAATCCCCAATATACAAGCTTCGTATTCAGCCACGTTGTTGGTGCACTCAAATGTTAGCCGGGCAGCAAAAGGAATATGGGATCCTTTCGGCGTAACCAAAACAGCACCAACACCGCTACCATTCACGTTAACGGCCCCATCAAACATCAGAATCCATTCGGATTCAGGGTCAGGCCCCTCCTCCGGGATCGGTTCCTCGCAATCTTTCGATTTGAGAAACATGATGTCCTCATCAGGGAATTCAAACTTCATCGGTTGATAATCATCAATGGGTTGTTGGGCGAGGTAATCAGACAATACACTCCCCTTGATCGCCTTCTGAGAGGTATACTGTATATCATATTCTGTCAAAATCATTTGCCACCTCGCAACCCGTCCGGTCAATGCTGGCTTTTCAAAAATGTACTTGATTGGATCCATCTTGGAAATCAATAAAGTGGTATGAACCAGCATATACTGCCTCAGTCGGCGAGCAGCCCAGACCAAAGCACAACAAGTTTTCTCGAGCAGTGAATATCTTGTTTCACAGTCGGTAAACTTTTTGCTAAGGTAGTATATGGCATGCTCTTTTCGACCAGACTCGTCATGCTGCCCCAATACACACCCCATAGACCCCTCGAGGACTGTCAGGTACAGAATTAACGGTCTTCCCTCCACAGGAGGCATCAGAATCGGAGGCTCCTGCAAATATTCTTTTATTTTTTCAAATGCCGCTTGGCAATCATTATTCCACCTGACCGTTTGATCTTTTTTCAACAACTTAAAAATCAGTTCACACGTGGCTGTTAGATGAGATATGAACCGTGAAATGTAGTTCAATCTACCTAAGAAACCACGAACCTCTTTCTCTGTTCTCGGTTCAGGCATTTCTCTTATCGCTTTTACTTTTGCAGGATCAACCTCGATTCCTTTCTCACTTACAATAAACCCTAGCAATTTACCGGACCGCACTCCGAACGTGCACTTGTTCGGATTCAACCTCAGTATGAACTGTCTCAGCCGGTCAAACAACTTGGCCAGATCTACCAAATGCCCCTCTTCTGTTTGAGACTTTGCTATCATGTCATCAACATAGCATTCAATTTCATGATGAATCATATCATGAAACAAAGTCACCATGGCCCTCTGATAAGTAGCACCGGCGTTCTTGAGACCGAATGACATCACTTTGTAACAAAAAGTGCCCCACGGTGTGATGAACGTTGTTTTCTCCATATCATCTGGCGACATTTTGATTTGATTATAGCCAGAAAAGCCATCCATGAAGGAAAACACCGAGAATTGAGCCGTATTATCTACCAACACATCAATGTGAGGTAGCGGAAAATCATCCTTCGGGCTAGCTCTATTCAGATCTCGGTAGTCCACACACATTCTCACTTTCCCATCTTTCTTCGGGACCGGCACGATATTTGCAACCCATGGCGGATAGTTAGTGACAGCAAGGAAACCAGCATCCCACTGCTTCTGCACCTCTTCTTTGATTTTCATCGCCATATCAGGTCGAGTTCTGCGCAACTTCTGCTTCACTGGAGGAAAATCTGCTCGCAACAGTAGCTTGTGCATAACAATATCGGTATCCAACCCTGGCATATCTTGATAAGACCAGGCAAAGATGTCGACATACTCTTTCAGTAATGCTACCATTTTGCTCTTAACACTTTCCTCCAAAGCAGCCCCGATTTTCACCTCTTTCTTAACCTCGTCGGTACCCAGATTCACCGTTTCAATCTGCTCTTCGTGCAGCTGAATCACCTTCTCCTCTTGTTTCAACAACCTGGCTAACTCCCCTGGCAATTCACAATCTTCTTCGTCTTCTTCTTCAGCAAGATAGATCGGATTGTCGAAGTCATACGAGGGTGTAACAGGATTGTTATCAATGAGATTCGGAAATGATCGCATCTGCATGAATGTGGATTCATGCATTGCTTAGAACCGGAACGAGACAAATTGAAAAAGAAAAACGAAAACATTGCCATTCTTATTTTGTTTTAGTTTTTAAACTGCAAAAATAAATGAAAAACAGGGAACACCGCTTTTAACTGAAAAACCATCCTTTTATTCGATGATGCAAAATTTGCAAATTTAGACATGAGGTGGCCCTTACAATGAACCATTACGTGTCGGGCAACACGTATGGCTTTCATGCATATAAAATCAAAACAGGAAAAATATTACTCTTCCAGCAGAGTGACCCGGATGATCTTTTCAGCCTTCCAGTTCTGGATTCCCATCCCTGGTGCGCACGGCTTTATCCATTGGTCTATTTCGCAGTCGCTATCAGCTTCCTCACTCATCATGCAGATGTGATCCGGATCCAGCATTCCGGCACTAGTGAAGGTGACTGGCGTACGACGCCCTCTGCCTTGTCCCACCGAGCCTCTGCCAGGCTGATATCCCACTCCGAAGCGGTCTTTCTTTGCGGAGATATCCATCATCCTACCCCAACCAGGAGCCTCTCCATTCTTCACCACCTCGGCGGCCTGTTTGTACGAAGATATGGACGGTTTTTCCTCTTCCTTCGCAAAAAGAGCATTCTCCACCTTGACGGTTTCAAATGCTTGACTCGGCGTCTCCCAGATTTCGCCGTCCATCTCCACATATTTGAATGAGGACAGGTGGCTGACAAAGATGTCCTCTTCTCCGCACACAGTGACAACCTGTCCCTCCCAGATATATTTCAGCTTTTGGTGCAAAGTCGAGGTTATTGCCCCAGCGGCATGAATCCACGGCCTACCCAACAAGCAACTGTATGCCGGCTGAATATCCATGACGTAGAATGTCGACTTGAACACCTCTGGGCCTATCTTCACAGGAAGCTCAACCTCTCCAAACACGGCCCGCTTCGACCCGTCAAACGCCCTCACTATCAGATCGGTTGGAGTCAGGATCAACCCGTCACAATTCAGCTTAGCCAGAGCCTTCTTCGGCAACACATTCAATGAGGAGTCGGTATCAACCAGCACATGCGAAAGCACGGCCCCTTTACACTCCATTGCTATGTGTAACGCCCGGTTATGATTTCTCCCATCCACAGTCAAATCCATGTCTGTAAAACCCAACCCATGGCTGGCATGCACATTAGACACGACCATCTCCAACTGGTTTATCGTTATCTCCTGAGGAACATAGGTCTTCTTCAAAATTTTCAACAAAGCCTCCCTATGCCCCTCAGAGCTTAACAGCAACGATAAGATCGAAATTTTGGAGGGAGTCTGCTGCAGATGATCAACCAACTTGTACTCAGACTTCTTGATGATCCTTAAGAATTCCTC
This sequence comes from Lathyrus oleraceus, assembly GCF_024323335.1. Classification (NCBI taxonomy): domain Eukaryota; kingdom Viridiplantae; phylum Streptophyta; class Magnoliopsida; order Fabales; family Fabaceae; genus Lathyrus; species Lathyrus oleraceus. The sequence goes on along the minus strand of NC_066580.1, from coordinate 25,088,858 downwards.
TGCATCATCATCAAGTTTCTCTTCCGACCCAACCGGCGCCGGTGTCACATCAGGAGTACCATTATTAATCACTGCTTTCCCTTTTGCCCTGGCTAAAGCCTCGGTCTTTTCTTTTTTCTCTTTTTCTCCTTCCCCTCCCCTCAAGGCATCTAGTGCAAACAGTCTGCCACTGCGAGTGAAACCGCTGGGACCGGCATTATCCACCTTTGAAATGGTGGTTTCACTTGCAGTCTGGTCCTCTACTTTCTCACCATTATAGTACACTTCTCCCCCATAATGCCAAGGCACGGCATCATCTTTGTCATATGGAATTGGTCCAGGTACCGTGATGGTAACTGGAGCCGCCTCAGCAAGAGTAGACAAATCCACCGGATCAAAATAAATTGTTATGATGGAGACCTCTTCCTTTCCCTTATCAACTTTCCTCTCAACCAGAATACTCCCCGCATCCATCAGACCCTGGACAGTCCTCCTCAATAATTCACACCCATTATGAACAACAGTGCACTCAGCACAATCAATACCGCAGCCCGGGTGAACCCTATTTAACATCAATTGCCTCTTAACCTCAGCCAGAGGAGTCTTCAACTGATCAACAGTAGACAGCCCAACCCTACTCTCCTCAGAAATTGCATTCACCCCCCTTTGACCATGCGCGGGCATGGGATTAGCATTAACGTTGGGAGATGGTGCGAAGTTGATAGCTTTCGAATCCACCAGGTCTTGAAACGTGTGCTTAAAAGCTTTACAGTTCTCTATATTATGTCCGGGAGCACCCAAATGGAATTCACATTTAGCATTTTCATCATAATTGGCTGGCCTCTGATCAGGTCTCAAAGGTGCCAGAGTCCTTAACTGTACCAACCCCAGATCTTGCAATTTCTTCAGCAAAAAGGAATAGGTTACAGGCGGCCTGTCAAACTGCCTGTCATTCATTCTCCCCCTGACTTGGTACCCAGCCCTCTGAGGCCTCTGCTGAAAGGGTTGTCTCTGCTGTTGTTGAGATTGTTGTTGCTGTTGCGGTGCAGGCTGATTTTCAGCAGGAATAGTTACCGCAGCAGTGTGCTGGAAGTAACGATCCCTACTGGGTCCTCGCTGTACGTATACTGCACTGGTATCCCCCTCCTTCTTCCTCTGGCCATTACTGAAGGGCTTCTTTGACCCTGACGAAGAAGCATTATCCCCCTGAATCTTTCCGAGCTTCAGCCAGCTCTCAATTCTCTCTCCGGCCACGACTATATCTGAAAAGCTTGTCACCGGACAACCAACCATCCTCTCGGCGAACGCCCCCTGCAGGGTCCCCATGAAGAGATCAGACATCTCTCTGTCAACTAGTGGAGGTTGCACTCTGGCAGCCAATTCCCTCCACCTTTGAGCGTATTCTTTAAACCCCTCGTTATTCTTTTGAGACATACCCTGCAGCTGGGTACGACTCGGAGCCATATCAGCATTGAACTGATACTGTTTAAAGAATGCGTCCCCAAGATCTTGCCAGTTCTTGATATCTGAGGACTTGAGCTTGGTGTACCACTCCAGTGAGCCTCCGGACAGACTGTCCTGGAAGAAGTACATCCAGAGTTTTTGGTCCATGGTGTATGCAGAGATCTTACGAACAAACGCCTGCAGATGAGTCTCGGGGCAGGAACTCCCATTGTACCTATCAAATGTGGGCGCCTTGAATTTCTGTGGGATCACGATCCCTTCCACTAGCCCCATATTTGACATGTTAACCACCCCAGGAGTGGCATAGCTTTCCAAGGCCCTGACCTTTTCAGCTAGCAGCTGAATCTCTTTATTCTGTGGTGGGGAACCGTATTGTCCGAACGGTTCGTTGTGCATCGAGAACTGATCTGCCTCTCGGTCTTCCTCTCTATCGTCATCAACCCCGAAGAAAGGCGGGAACAGACTTTCCTTCAGATTCTGACCCGGTTGACCACCCGCAGCACCAAAACCAGCAGCATTATTCACTATACCCACGGTTGTCCTTTTTCCACCGTCTCTGGAACCACCCAGCCCCTGGTTGGAGACACCATCCAGGTTCGCACCACTATTTGCCGTTGAAGCCCGCTCGAGCTTCTCAACTTTATCAGCTAGAGCCTTCTGACCAACTGCAAAACCTTGCATGATGTTGATCAGCTCATTCATCTTGTCTTTCAGCTCGAGGATATCTGTGTTTGGGAGATCCATCAGTCTGGGAGTATTGCGTCGCGTGAAGTATCTGTGCGGGCGTGTTGAGTGCAAAGGTACAACTCTGCGAGCACGAGCAATGATTCCTGAAACAATCAAGCACGTTAGAACTGATACCTGCAAAATAAAACACAAGTTATTATGATCATGCATGAATGCAGTGTTTATCCACATGAGGAACACTTTGTCTCTTGATCCTGGCTTCATCGAGACATATAATAATCCGGCAGCAATATTCTGACATTCGTCATTTGATTTCATCATACAGATCAGGGATATATGATTTAGCAAAATACCGCCTAACCATGTGTGCGCTGTGTGAGTGCATACGGGAAAGAAAATAAAGCTTGAAGATCGATCACTGAATGAAAACAATCATCACATAGCAAAATGCACCATAAGTGCCATAGTCATACATCAAATCAGATACAAATCTCCAGAATCGGGAAAGAAATACAAGCAAAATGAATTCCGTCAACAAGCCTGACGGTAATCCACACAAATGATAAAGCTAGCCTGATGAGGGTCCCCCAGATGGCCCTATCTCATCAACCATCTTCGTAAACTCCGCGGCAAACCTGAGCTCAGTATTCTCCTGCTGTAATCTCCCTACCTCTTTCTGGTGGATCTTCATCTGCCTGAAGTAATGATCCCTCTCGGCGATACAGTGATCTCTCTCGGCGATGATCTTTGCTTTCTCCGCTTCCCACTCTGCAGCAAGGACTCTGGCTCTGGCATCTCTCTGATCTCTCACGAGGATTTGCCTCCTCTTCTCATCTTCGATGACCCTTGAAGCTCTGGCTAGCTTCTCCTTCGTGATGTCGTGCTCCTTTGTCGACGATGCTAAGGCTTGGCTAACCTTCCCATAGTAAGCAGTATCCATCTCAAAGCGCTTTGCTTCCAAGGCATGTCGCTTATCTTGATCTTCCATCCTCACTCTGATCTCCTGATTGGCCGTCTGAATCCGAGCAACACTCATCTCCAATTCCGCTTTTTCTGCAAGCAACTGATCTCTGGCTCTCTTCATCTCGAGGAATTCTTCCATACTGACAGAAGAACGCGGACCCTCAATCATAGGACACCAAGGATCACCCCCCGGAAATGGTAGATATTGTAAGAACAAAAATTGTTCTACAACAGATTCCTTGATTTTGATGATAACAAAGGATGAAACCAAAAATGGCACCCTAACGAAAAGTTTCTAAGTGTGCAGGGTTCTAAAGAAAGAAGAAAGAAATCTGATGATGTCATCAGATACAAATCATCAAATGATCAGAAGCATCTGAAGTGAAAACAAGTTCAAGAAAGTCTAACTCTGAGCAAAACAACAAGTATCAGAAGCATCTGAACAAGAAGTAGCTCTAGAAGTTCTGACTCTGAACAACGCTATCTCTAAGCTCCAGAAGTTATCAGCGCTATCTGAAGAAACTATCTGAACTCACAAGAGATTAACATCAGAAGCAAGATTCCAAGATTCTCCAGAAACACAATACTCTGAGCATGGAATTGCTAATCATGAAAGAGTAACGTTAAAGTCAAGTAAAGATTTGCAAATGGATTTCCTAATTAAGAAAGAGACGTTAATCTCCAATTTCAATAAAGAAGATACTACTTGTGGTAAGTAGTCATTTCAAGGAGAAAAAGTTATCCTGCAGAAGCTACTTATGTTATGGCGTAAAATCATCTTATTACTCATCAGTTTCAACTACTACCTCACTTCTATATATAAAGGACTGCAAATCAACATTCAGCACACACACAAGTATTAGCTAACAAGCCAAAATTATACTGAAACATCAACACTCAAGAAAAACACTCTTGCTCTCTAAGATCTTCACGAAGCTTTTGCTTATTACGTGAAAAACTCTTGTTCTTACTATTGTAATATCTGCTTTCTTAGAAGCATTCTAGATTACATTAATCCTTCATGTATTTTGTTTGTTGATTTCCTCAAGTGACTCTGTGTAGTCTGTATACTTGAGAGGGCTAAGAGACTTTTATCTTAGACGTTGTTTGTAATCTTTCAAGATTAGTGGATTAAGTCCTTGTTGAAGGCGAAATCACCTTGGCCGGGTGGACTGGAGTAGCTTTGTGTTATAAGCGAACCAGTATAAAATCATTGTGTGGTTTTCATTTTGAAAAAGCGCTTATTTTTCAAAACAATTCAAACCCCCCCTTTCTTGTTTTTCTCACCTTCAGATATGTGATCTCAATCCTCTTCCGAAGCCAATCATCAAATAGAGGAAAATACCGACTATTGACCTTGCCATAAGGAACCTTGCCCTTTCTTTGAATGTCGCGCCACTCGTCCAATACTTGCCTCAGCTTGGCCTGATTGCCATCAATCGGGAAGTAAAAAGACTCCTGAATCTCTCGACTAAGAGGAGGACCCTCTACAGCAAACCCCATCTGTCTCCTGAGAAGCACCGGGTTGTAATTGACGCAACCCTGAACTCCCACAAGAGGCACATTGGGAAGACTCCCACAACTGCATATGAAATCCCGTCCTGCCATACCGTTATGAGTCCATGCTATATCATCAGCCCGCAAACCCATCAATCTGAAGGACCACTTAACAGTAGGATCAAGATGAGCAAAAGCACCTCGGGAAGGCAAATACCCCATAAACCACCTGAATAACATCTGAGCACAACATCGGATCAGACCACCACGCCGCTTCTCGTTCCTGTTATGAACCGAGTAATAGACGTCTCCGATCAGAGTAGGAATAGGGTTCCTCTGTATGAATAATCTGATAGCATTATGGTCCACGAAGCTCTTCTGATTAGGAAACATGATAATCCCATAAATGCTTACAGCAATCAGAGCACAAACCGTCTTCCAGTTACCCAAAGCAGCATACTCCCTGGCTTTAGCCTCCAAGAAACTCAAGTGAAAACCTGGTAACTTTCCTTTCTCTTTCAAACCCTCATTGACCATTTCCGGACTCAAATAAAGAGCACGGGAAATCCCAAGGATGTCAGGCTCCACCCTTGTAACATGGAAAGGAATCTGATCACGGACCTGCATACCCAGGATGCTAGCATAGTCCTCCATCAGAGGTCCCAACAAGTAGTCCGGGAACACAAAACATCTCAAACCCGGGTCGTAGAACTGGAGAAGAGTATGAATGGCGCTTCTGTCACTGTCGGTGAGCCTGAAAACCATCTTCAGGATACTACCGTATGACTCTCGGAACATCCCCACATGGTCGGGTGTAATCCAGGCTATCATATCTCTTAACACACCAATCTCTGGGTCGAAGAAACTGTAGGCGACGTCATGCTTCAAACCGGTCCTCATGTCTGAGCAGAAAGTCTCTCAACCAGGATCTCGATCAAAAATGTCCCTGCATATGGATAAACATGGGTTAGATGCAGATAAATGCAAAATGTGGTGATGCTGATGAATGAATGCAATGCATTGCCATCCTCCAAGTCATCTGAACATATGTTGCACTGAAACCCTGATCTCTGAACCGATCGCAACCATCTGAGGGAATATATAATCACAAACCCGACTTGAGGGTTCCGAAATAAACGGAACTGAAAGATACATCACCATCATCACCAGACAATCTCTGAGCAGATAACCACAACCCTCTGAATCGGCCCGGGGAATCCTGAAATAAACGGATCCCCACTGATAAATAACACGGACAACACTCCGGCGTCTCAGCAATAAATGGCCATAAATCCGACTTATAAATAGGACTCTGATCAACGGAACCATTAGTCACCATCAAAATCACCATCTGAACATGCATCTGTAAGAATCACCCTCCCCTCACAGGTAAATTCTAATCAGGTTATCCTAAGGCGGACAATAGCCTCGACAATCGGGCAAAGATACTCAATGGGTTTGCCTTTTCGGGTGTGCCATTGTAGCTCTCCTGAGATCGTCTAAACCAAAGATCCGGGAAATGATCGGTCACCGAAGTCAATAGCTCAGATGAAGTGACTCAACCAGAGTGGAGTACCCCACAAAGGAAGAGCACTATCAAATGAACCTCGTCCGGCTTGTGGTACATCACATTGCCAAGCACATGTTGACCTAACATGAAGGAGGCAACATGAGACCACACTAATCCTAGGTGTATACTCGGGCATGGGTTTTAGCCCCACTCAGAACACCCACCCCAAAACAACGGAACCACCTGCACAGAGGACGGCAACATGATAGTATGATGCATGCAAGTATTTATGCAAATATATACACAGTCAGAATAATAAATGCAATAAATAGCAGCACAAGCAACCTAAACTATCTAGGAGAGACTCGCTTAGGGAAGATGGACCAGCACAGGTCAACATCTCTTGTCCCCAGCAGAGTCGCCAGCTGTCGCATCCGCGAAAAACAACCGGCGGGCTAAAACAAAACAACACAGAGCCGCCACCGTGCGTTATTTATCCCAAAAGAGGGAAAGGAAACGCTCAGAGTAAACCTGGGAAAAGCATGGTCTCGCGACCAAAGAGAATGGGATCGGGAGTCGGTTATGCGAAGGGAAGGTATTAGCACCCCTACGCATCTGTCGTACTCGACGGGATCCACGCTCTAAAAGAAAGAAAAGGTTGCTAAAACAAACATCACACACACACACCGAAGACAACACAGGTGGGAAAAGGGGAAAGAGGGCTCGATAGGACGTCGCATCCTATGCCTACGTATCTCGTCTGGAACGAGAATCAGAGCTGTCGTAGTTCGGCTCACGCACGCCAAACAGAACACACACAAACACGGGTAAACATGGAACCCGAACGCCAATCGCTGGACTTACATCGGCTTCCGAACCAAACAAACACAATCAGGATACGGACAGCCAATCGCTGGTCTTACATCCATATCCTGACACACAAGAACAAACAAGCAACAAGCTACTAAGGAGTCGGGTACTCGAGCCTAGCAACTGTCAAGCACACACACACAAAAGGAAAAAAAAGTGCCCGGAGAGACCTCGCACGGTCTCCTGCCTACGTACCTCATCTGGTATGAGGATCAGGGCGACGTAGTTCCCCTGAACGGGAAAGAAATTCTAACCAGATACAAAGGGAGACACACTACTAGGGAGCTGTACTCGAGCCTAGTGTTATCATGCATCATTGCCCTATGTTATGGTTTCTATCCTAACTTGCTCAACAGCAAGTTAATCCTAGCCGGGAAAAAGCAAAACACACATGCTCAATCAAAATAAAGCAAACATTCACATAGCACACACTATATCCAGTCAAGTGAGGCTCAAACAAGGGTGGACTGCCGAGGCAAGTCATCTGTACAAGGGTAGTGTTCGCTCTTAACCCTGACATTGAGAGTCAGGGTGAAGTAGATGAAAGGTGAGTGAAGATTAGACTTCACAGCTCTTATCCCTGGCCAGGGAGAGCTTCAGACAAAGGAGCGTGGATCCAGAAAGGAGGAATCCTTCTACGCTCAAGACTCTGACTCGACTGTACAAATGTACAAGATCTTGGGTTAATGTCCCAATGCATCAACACAGTGGTGTGAGCAGAGGGACGACTCAACAGAATAGCGGGAGATAGATTGCATATCTCTCTTATCCGTCAATTGCCTCATAGAGGTCTTTACCTGCTTGGGGACAAAGTTAAACAATCACAAACATCGCCTCTTAAGGAGGACTTCAGACAGTTGCCTGGCTAAATAACAAGCCAAGTCTTCCAGACTACATGGAGACAAGAGAGTCTACCTCAATTGGTTTATACAACCAAGCAGCAGCACAGCAAGTTCTTAAAGAACTAAAGCGACTATGGTACCTGGAATCAATCAAGCACAGTCAGTATACCAATCACACAGTCAAAACAGACAAGTTAAGAATCAACAGACAATACAATCAGACAATGCAATGTGCAAAGCACAATCAACTCAAGTGAGCCAAGCATCCCACAAAATAAACCAAGTTAGTTCACAACAATTAGCCAAATCAAACTCAATTAACTTGCATCATTCTCCTTTAAGGCATTTGCATCTCAACCTGAAACACAATTCAAAAGTGAGAAACAAGACCACTAGGCCAAGCCTAGGGTCCAAAGGAGATGAAAAATCCAAAACAGCAAGTGAAAATCATCCAAAATCACAATCAAACAAATTAGAAACAAATCCCATTGGTCCCATGCTCATATCATTCATTATCATCATTTCATAAACAAAATATCACAAAGCATGCCATTTGCAACCTCAAAAGACCAAACAGAATGATCACAATCAAATCAATATCAAAACGGCTCAATAAATTCCACAACAATTCCATCTTAAACAGAACACATTCAATGAGTAGCATATCAATTTTCATCCAATTTGGACAAGTGGAAGTAGGGAAATTAAATTCATAAAGTTCAGACAAGTTCAAGCAAGCCAACACAAGTCATCAAAACAATCATCAACTTCCATCAATCATAAAACAGAAATGAAATATGATAAATGAATTGGATCAAAACCACAATGACCTATAATGTGTCTACAATGCTCATACCAAATTTCACACTCATCCAATTAATGACCAGAATTTCACAAATCAAATGCCAACATGTGTCACAAAAAATCACAAAATGACCAAACAGAGGGAAAAATCCCAATCAAACAGGAAATGCCATCAATAAATCCAGAAAAATTCTCATGTGTTCTCAACATACATATTCTCAATCATGAAAAAACTTAGCTCAATCCAATGTCCCTAAGCAAGGCAAATAAAATCATGAAATTCATCAAGCTTGGTGTGACACAAATTGTCACACCTCTAATCAAAAATTCATATCTCATCAACCAGGGATCCAAAAATTACAAACTACACATCAAAATCACCATCAAAGAGTCCAGAATAAGCACAAAAAATTTCATGAATTTATTTGGAAGCATCATCATTTCATGAGTGATATGACATGGCATGTACAAAATGAACATATTCAATCAATCCCTAAGCATTTTTATTTTCCACATGTGCACAAAAATATTAAAAATCATCATTAAAATCTACACACCATAAGGAGAACCATGCAAAAAATCTCACAAAATTTGGACAAATGATGAAATAGTTATGGATTTTCTAAGTTCATGTATGAAAATGAAATAGAAAATGAAATAAAATTGAATTAATATGTGATAATGGCAATCTGGTAATATTGAAGCGCGAGACCAAAACGACGTCGTGCCTCATTTAAGCGTTGGCGCATTCCAATTGGCCAGGCAACGGCGGGAAACAACATTTGAAAATAGAAATGGCAAGCGCGAGATCAAACACGCAGCTGAAGGTGTTCTTCACCAAGAACACATCAAAATTCCAGAAAATGCAAAACGAGCAAATCTCAACCAAAATCATCGTACCATACATCAAAATGACCGGTGAATCACGTACATCACGAATATGAAAAGCATTTAACCTAACTCTAAGCGTAGCAACGGGATCGAGCGAAAGAAGATTCATATCCAAATATTCAAATCACGATAACTCACTCGATACTCAACCAAAATCAAAACCACGAGTTGCATGATGTTCTATGATCAAAGACCTATCAAATCCATATCACAATTTGAGCAACTAAAGAAATCGAAAATTCACCTTATGGAGATGAAAGTGAAGAATCCTCGCGTTTCCAAGGCCAAAACACCAAAACAGAAGTAGTTCAATGATGAGGAAGTTGATTGGAATAACTAGCTTAGCTCCAGCACGCTCCAGATGAAGGAGAATTGCCATCCAAGGCGCAGCGGAATATAAAAATTTCTCCTTTAATGATCCTTACGAATGAGCATGATCAGTGATAGAATCGTTACCTCTTGTGGAGATTCAAACCTTTGGTGCAGATTTCTGACAATGATCAACCTTTGATACAGATCCACGGGGCGATCACGAACGTTGAACGATGACAACGTCTCTACTCAGTCCACACGAACGGATTCCTTCAATCGCAGTGCTAGCTGTTTGTGAGTGAAGGCTTTGAGTGAGAGAGAGAGAGATACGAAATTCCAACTCTTTAGTTGTGTTGTCTGGAGAGTAAATGCTTCTACCCAAGGGGTTCTATTTATAGAACCACTTGTGTGGGCTTCAAGCCAAAAAGCCCACTTAAGTGCATTTTGGCCCATATCTCAGAATATGCCAAAATCACTTAAGTATTTGGTACTTTACCATATTTCGTATTCTTCTTAAGTACACCGTACCTTACGATGTTCCTTAATTATTCTATCTCTCATCAATCCGTCCTTTGTGTGTGACCCTATAGGTTTTCGCGGCGTTGGCAATTATATTAAATCATGCATTTAACATAATAAACAGTGAGCGGTATCTAGCAACACATCACTGCTACCCAAGTCACGAAAATGTCATGTGATCTGACAAAACCTCCTGTGATAATAATTATGTGTATAATTACCCCTTTGCCCTTATGTCTATATTGAACACAAGGTATAGACCGTGTCATCCTTGTCCAGTTCAATATTGGGCCCATAGACATTTATCCTGTTAAGCAGGATTGGCAAATTCCATCTAGGACACTCATGTCCCTCAGCATGCTTCGTGGAGTACCTATCAACTGCCTTTATGGTTATCCAGTTACGGACAACGTTGGATCAGCAATAAAGCACTCGACTCTACATCTAGGATCCATAGTGGTTTCAGGTCGAAGAGTGGTATACACTATTATCACCATGAGAATAACTTATGACACTTTGCATAACTTTCTATATAGTATTCTCATAGCGGGTCAATCCGGTATAAATATTACTCCTAATATTCATACCTATGTTTAAGACTTGATAACTCTTTATCCATGATCCATGAGATGTGATCATCAGTCTACAAACATAATAGTCTTAATGCTTTAATGTTATCCCACTTCACATTTAAAGCTCGACTACGGATACTTTAAGAATAGTGTCCTTATGTTTAATGTGTTCTCATGATTAAGTCACACTTAATACATTAAACGGACTATCTATTCTAGGGACTTTATTAATCAACCATAATAAAGAAAATGCCTTTTATTATTAATAAATAATTCGATACAAGTACCAAAAGTATTGGCCTCTAGGGCTTACACCAACACCAGATGCAAGAATCATGAAGATGCCATTGATGATCTTGAATGCAACAGTTGCGATTTTGCAAGGTTATGGCATGGATCTTGTGAAACAGTTCCTCAACAAGTCTTGTAGAACATGGATCAAGCAAGAATGAATGCAATTGATGAAGATTTCAATGAGAATTGTGAAAAAAAAGTGTGAAGAAATTTTGGAGAATTGAGAGGTTTTTGATGAAAAAGTTTGTTAGATCTTGGAGAATGAAATGTGATTATGATTTCTGTTATGATTAGTGTTATATACCAATGCTTAATCCACTTTGCTAATCACAATTAACAAATCCAAGTGAATTAGTGAAATGTGATTTCAAGTGAAAGTCCAAAATAGCCTTTTCCAAATTATGCCAATGTAACAGTAAATGACAGTTCCCACAAGTCATATTTGCCATTTGGAGTGTGTTAGAATTGGTCTTGAGTGCATAGGCCTTGTATTTTGAGATTTCACTATGCCACACCAAAAATGCAAATGAATTCACTTGAAAAATGACCTTTTGCCATGAGTATTTTTGATGAAATTGGACCATGCCTCATGAAAGTACATGTGAAATGGGGTTTGCTCAAAGAAAGATCATCCAATTTGGCCATTCCATGTGAAAGTTATGTCACTTTGAATTTAGGCATTTTTGGAAAATGATTGGATCATAACTTGCCAACCATTCATGAGAATTTAAAGTTCTTAGACTTTTTGGAAAGGTGAGAGCAAGATCTACAACTTTCCTGTTGAACAAAATTTCATTTGAAGCATTTCTTGGACATGTAATTTTGAGATGAAAAACTTTCCATTTTTGGAAACTTTCATCACAAGTCACTTTCCATTTTTGGAAAGTTTTCTCCTGACTTTATTTTCTTCATTCTTGATGTTTGAAATGTCAAATGAAACTTGTTTCAACATGAATGAAGTGTATCCAACTCTCTCCCACCTCCAAATCCATCAAATCAAGCACAGTTGACCATAGTTGACTTTTTAATTGATAGATGAATTTGGCTGTGCACTGATCAAGTTGAGCATCAAACTCCTGATGAAATGGCTCAAGGATGAAACCCTAGCTTCCATAAGCTCAATATAATCACATGATGATCCCCATATCCATTGTAGACCCCATCTCCTTGCCAAGCCCTGATTGGCTCAATGCAGATGATTCAACTGATTAGGGTTGACCAGTGGTCAAAACCCTAATCTCAAGGCAATTGATCAATCACTTGAATCTCCTGAATGATAACAAGACCATGATGATGATGATGTACCATAGCAACCAAGATCAAGCTCAATCTCCTTGAGAAACCATGAAACCCTGATTCAGACCACACATCCTCAGATGATTAGTGATCCAGTCCAATGAAACCTTAGCTTGCATCTTAACCTCTTCATTTCCTGATCAAGACTTAGGATGACTTGCACAGTGTAACCACATGACATGCAAATATGCAATGCCTAATGACCTACAAATGATATGTAAAAATACAAAGCTAGTCCCAGAGAGAGGAGGGCAAATTTTGAGGTGTTACACAAATGGACTTTTGTTCAACATAACATTTGTTCGTTATGTCAAGACCTTTCCAACCATTACCCACATGCTTATGTTTGGATTTTCCAATTGGAATTCTCGAAGAGGTGAAGGTTTGGGATCATTTATGCATAAGATGTTAAATTTCCATGCACAAGCTAATGCATTACCATCTGCACGTCCAAACTTCATTCATTAGTGTTCAACACTCATTTGTAATGGATTTTGGGTCTCATGTGCGCCTGTACAGGCCCATGCATGGAGGACCCAAGTTCACGCACACACGAGTTTGATCATGCCTTGCATCAGATGTGGCTATAAATAGAAAGCATTGCTCACTTCAAATCCCAACCTGAAGGCGCCTGAAACTCTGCTGAACTGATTCCCTAACCTCTCACTCAAAGGAATTCTGAATTTTTTCTTCACTTTTCAAGCTTGAATTTCAACTTCCTTGGTTGATCTTCAGCTTCTAATTCCTTAGCCTGGCTTCATTGTTACTTCAAGATCAAGCTGCACTAGAGGATTGGATTGGATCAAGCTCTTAAAAGTTGCACTTCAAAGGTTTTCACCATAATTACTTTCCTTCGAATCTCTCTTATTATTGTGCATTGCTTGGTTTGGTTGGTATTTCTGAAGTCCTCATGTGAGAGGCAATTGATTTGTGGTTTTAATTTTGAGAATTGGACAACTTCAAATTGAACACCTCATTTTTCAATCTCAGATTTCTTCCTCCATAAGAATCTTGAGAAGAAATTAAGGTCACAGGGGTGATGTACATCACCCCAGCTTTCGAATGGTATATGGATCGCGTGCTATGGTTGAGGTTTGAAAACCTACAACTGGTGGCCGGATTATGGATTCTCACCGGAGAAGACGGTGGTTTCCACCACCGTCCGCACACGTCCAAACCTTGGCCCTTGGATCCACTCTTCCAGATCTAATCTTGGCTCTTGATTTATTGACTTTATTTCATACATGATGTCACGTTGTTGACTAACACTCACCATACGCGCGCCCTTCCTGGATGTCTGATGAGACACGTCAATTAATGAGCTATGATCTGACGCCTCAGGATTTTTCTCTTTTATTAATTTATGTTTTAATTTCTTTTATTCCATTTTATTTTAAAAATTCATAACTTCTTTATTTGAAATCACAAAAATATGGGACCAATTGCAAAAAAAATCTCTTAAATTCTAGTTTCATAAAATGATTTTTAATTATTTTTTTGATTCCATTTAATATTTTTTGTGAATTATTTCATTTCTGATTGTTTTTAATTCATTTAAAATACTTTTAGATATTCAAAAATGCCAAAAATATTTTCTTAACATCTTTGGATAATGATAAGTCTATGAAAAATATTCTCATCAATTTCTTAATTGATTTGAGATTTATTTGATATTTTAGTCCAATTAAGTTATTTTTCTTCATTTTTAATTGTTTAAAATTAGTTTCTGTTTTCAAAAAAATGTTGAGAAAATTTGTCAAACCTTGTTTGACCATGTTAGACTTATGATGATCCAATTGGACTTATCCAAGTTGATTTAAATTGGATTTGAATTAGACCTCATTTTGTTCATTTTATTTTATGTATTATTTTAATTCCAAAAATATGTTTGACCTTTCTTGACTTCTAATCTTGATTTTGCTTATGTTTACCATTGATTGATGTTAATTCTATTCATGTTTGATCAATGTGTTTCGGTTATGTCTTTTGATTTCTCATTTTGGTTCATTCCATTTCCATCTTCATCTTCTTCTTTTTCTTTGGACCAATGAGTTAATGATTGGTGGTTAGCCTTGACATATGAGAGGCTTAACCTTCTTTGATCCAAATCAAATTCATCTTGATCAAAGATCAAGTGAATTGCTTTGTGTCCAAGATAGGTTGCTTCTTGGTCAAGCAAAAAACCTAAATCCATACAAGGTCATTCTTCTTTTCTTTTGGCATGGCAAGTTGTAGGAGCTTGGCTTACTAGTCATGATCTCTAACTTGTGTTTATTTGTCTATAGTTTTATTGACCGGCCTCAGATAGGTGTGACTACTATATTAGTCCACTTACGATTGCTTAACATAGCGCTAAACTGCCTTATGGCACACTAACACTAACTACTAATTACTAACTTTTAATTCAAGCATTTAATTCTTGTAATTTACTTTAATGCAATTTAATTTCTTGATCATTTATTCATATTGTCTTTTTCCTTTGCTCACTTGAGCTCATGTTTATGTTTATGCAATTTGCCTTTTGCTCACTTGAGCAAATTATTGTGTATATAATATTGCCTTGTGTTTGTTTTGTTTGTGTTTGTGTGAACCCAATGCAAAATGGAGAAAGGACTTAGAATTAGGACCTCACCTATGCTTAATGGAGTTTCAAGAGTAACTAGGCCTCATGCCTTTAGAATGCTAAAATTGTTGAAGAGCAACTAGGCCTCATGCCTTTAGAATGCTTAATCTTGAAGATGATATTGAAAGGACCCCTAGTCTAAACTCACTCTTGTCCATTCTTTTATTGCATTGTGGAACTTTTTGATTTGTGTGTTCTTGTGTGATAGGGATACCAAAACTTGTGTTATTAGAAGGACCATTGTCATGAGCATCCAAGATTAAGAGAGACAAGTCCAACTTGGAAGATCCTAGGAGCTTGATTGATTATTTCCTTGGTTGCTTGAATTAATTGCTTATTGCTTGCTAAGTCCAAAGGAAAGGAGCAACTTGGATCATCTTTATGATCTCAAGAAGGGAACTTCAAGGGTTTTATTTCTCTTCCCTCATCTTTGCATGTTTAGGACCTAGCCCTTCTCTTCTTCTCTCCACTCTAACCCAAGTCAAACTTATTTTATGCAAACATTGACATTGTTTTCAAAAGTATAAACCTAGGCATTATGCCTTTGATTTTTCAAACTCTTTTCATAATACTTATTTTGAATTGAACCTTAAGTCAACTTTGACTTTGCTTTGTGAATACTTCTAATTTGTAAATACAACTAACTCAATTGTTTTTGTGGTTCCAATGGCCACCTTTTCCAAAGCTTTTCATAAACATTAGCTATTAGGTTTGAGTTATCATAGAGGTTGATGTAAACCTCACTTGTATCCTTAGTGATTGGACTATAAGTCTTCCATACTTATTATAGGGTGGATCCCTCACTAGTATGTTGAATCTCTCCTCACATGGTGGATTTGTGGTTTAGGTTGAGTTTTCTCCCTTTGATAACAAAAGACCTTAAGGCTTTTGACCAATCAATTCACCAACTTATTTTGAGATTTTTACCCCGAATTACGAGGTTTTGATCCTACCTTTGTGATGGTACGTAGGCAATGGGTTTATCCATTCAAACCACAAAATTGTAAATAATTTGTATATTATTTTCTCATCTCTCCAATCATGTTTGCACAAATATTTTCACAAATACCAACCTTTCATACAACATTGGCAAAAAGGGCTCACTTAGAGTACTAAGGATGTTTTGGGTGCTTAAAACCTTCCCATTGCATAACCAACCCCCTTACCCAGATCTCTGACATTTTTATTAGTTTTTGATTTGATAAAACTTCTCGGTTTTTGTTTGCTTTCTAACCTTTCCTTTGGATAAATAGAAGTGTGGTGGCGACTCGAATTGTATGATTTACTTTTGATTTAGTCAATAAATCTAAAGGTAACGAATACCCCGCTACACGAGCGTACCTTTTTCCTGACCAAGCTAGTTTCCCCACCTCTAGAGAACTCTCCTACTATAGTGTTGAGTATCTGACGTGTGGATTTATGGCCTCTCCTCGATGCAACTCTTTGGCTTTGTTGGGCATTGGGTACCTAGCATCGTCTCGCGTACGTGAGCTAGATTATTCTGACGAACGAGAGGGGTGTCCCTTCACATATTTCTTGAGGTTCCCCTCCTATATTAGTATTTCAATTTCCTTCTTGAGTTGATAGAATTCCTCAATATGGTATCCCTTTAAATTTTGGAACTTGCACCATCTTCTTGGTTATGAACCCATCATAACCTCCTTAGGGGCGGGCGGTGTAGGGATGTTGTGCAAGTGAAGTACCACACACCATATTTTTTCACAAAGAGTGTTGAAAGGTGTGAAGTTATCTGTCCCCTTAACTACCCTTTTGAACTTGAATTGGTTCTTTATGGGTGAAGCATAGTTGTACTTCCTCAGGTGATGTAAGCTCTCGGTGTTGGAAACATGCTCTTTGACGTTATGTGCCTTTTTTTTGGTGTTGCTTTCCCCGCCCTTTAGGTTGAACTCAACTTTGGTGACTACTTATTCCAACGACAACATTGGCTTTTGGGTGAGGGATTCGTTAAAGTGTCTCACCTTAAGTCCATTTTGGAACACCCTCACAAATATTTCTTTGTTTTGTGGGACAACTTTGATGGTGGCCTTATTGAAGCGAATGAGATAGTCCCTCAGCGACTCTGATGGACCCTGTGAAATTCTAGTTATCAGACTTTCGATGTCACACGGGTTGTTATGACATCCAATTCTGCACAGACAAGAATTATGCTGAACTTAAAAGTAAGTGCAGTAAATAACACAAGTAATTGTTTACCCAGTTCAGTCCAACATGACCTACGTCTGGGGGCTACCAAGCCAGGGAGGAAATCCACTATTAGTAGTATTAATTCAAAGCTAAACTCCCCCGTTTACAACTCTTCACTTAATCCCTACCCAATGCAATTTCAATCTTACACTAAGATCAGAGTTCCTACTCACTCCCCCTCAATCACCTCAGTGATTACTACCTTTAATCAATATTAAAGACAATTTTGAAGTCACACTTCAAACAACTCTTGATTGTGCTTAACAGCTTTAATCAAGATACACAACACTCACGCTTAAAAGCTTAGAGTGACACAACACTTACAACTCAATGAACACCCTATACCAATGCAATCATCTACGTGATAATAGCTTGGCTTACAAGATATGTCTAATACAAGACTCACAAAAATACAGCAGTGAAGTATGATGGACACACTAAATCTTCACGTCTCAAAATCCCTAGTTCTGAATGAAGGAATGACTTCCTTTTATTTTGCAGCACTTGGGCCTTGTACTTGTATTCTCCTGAATTTAAGGTCACGCGAGTTCCCCTAAATTCCACATCTAGGTTACTAACAAATAGGCTATTTGTTAGGTTCATTAAATGTAGCTTGGTTGTTGGTTTCCTGGATTTTCTCTCAGCTGTTGAATCCCTGAAGAATAGCCTGAGAAAAATGCTGAAACAGAAAAACTAAACAACCTACAATTTAGCATATGCTGTCAGGAATGAATGTCACAACATTCAGCTTGACATCAAGGACCATATGCTAAGTCTGTTTTTCCTGAAAACAGACTGTACAAATTTGTTGAACTGTACATGACCAATCTGTCCATTCTACAGTAACATCTTACATTAATAAATGTCAAAGCATCCAATTTGACATTTACACATTTAGCCTTAAGTCAGTTTTGTTATCCACTTGAAGAACAGACTGAGAAACATACTGAAGTGTAGCAGAACACCACTCTGTCTATTCTTCAGTATAAGCTGTCAATGATGAATGTCATAACATCCAGTTTGACATTCAGACAGTAGGCCTTATGCCAGGTCTGGTATTTCCTTGATAACCAGACTGAAAATAAATACTGAGTTCTAACAGAACACCACCTGTTCTATTCCTCGGTATCTGCTGACAGGGATGAATGTCACAACATCCAATTTGACATTCAATACATCCTGTATTAGTTAATCCTGCAGTAAACTACTCAAGTGTGTCATGACATCAGTCAAGACATCAAAGTACAGATAGGTATTCTAACCTATAATGCAGTCACACAAACACCTCCACATCATGTCATGACATCAGTCATGACATTAGAATCCAGCTAGTGTTTTACCATACAATGCAACCAATTAAACACCTACAAACTCCCCCTTTGGCAAATTTTTGGCTAAAACACTTTGATCTCACAACAGAGTCCATAGCAGCGGAAATCACACATCTAGCAGGAAATTGACCTAGCTAATACACTCAGAGTGGCAGCACACTCACACATATGGAAGTTAAATAAAACTCCACAAACCAGCACACATACAGAAGTTAAATAAAAACTTCTAATTGCAGCACAACCTCTGTCTTGAATATCTGTCCTGGGGTATCATCTGTTACTCCCCCTTTTTGTCAAAAATGTTGCCAAAGCAACACTTTAAACTGCAGACCAATATTACACATGAATGACAGAATTACAGACTTGGTTTTACTTCACAGTTTCAACCAAGTTAACACCCACTTGATCTTGCTTCACAGCTTTGATCAAGTAGTCACACACTTTTGCTTTACAGTAGGTACCACCATATCAGATGCCATGACTTTGTGTCTGACATCCAGAACCACTCCTGCATGAACAGTGTCCTTGAACTCCTGCAGGTGCATAGGCTGCCTCAAGTTAGGATATCTCCTTAACCTCTTGTTGCCACACTTGTTGCAAGTGGCATAGCTATGATCTTTTGACCAATCAGAGCATACTTCCAATTGTTTAATAGGCAGAGATATTAAACAATACATCCCAAACATCATTGGTTGCTATAAGTTCTCAGAGAGACATATTCCCAGTTTGCCCCTTAAGTTTTCAAACTGAGTAGCATCCAGAGCCTTTGTAAATATGTCAGCCAGTTGGAGTTCAGTGGCTACATGTTCCAGGGTAATCACTTTGTCTTCCACCAGATCTCTGATGAAGTGATGTCTAATGTCAATATGTTTGGTCCTGCTGTGTTGGATGGGATTCTTTGAGATATTGATGGCACTGAGATTATCACAGAACAATGTCATGACATTTTGAGAGACATTGTACTCAGTGAGCATCTGTTTCATCCAAACCAGTTGGGAACAACTGCTTCCAGCAGCTATGTATTCAGCCTCTGCAGTGGACAGAGATACACAATTTTGCTTCTTGCTGAACCATGATATGAGATTGTCTCCCAAGAAGAAACATCCTCCTGATGTGCTTTTTCTGTCATCAGCACTTCCAGCCCAGTCAGCATCACAGTACCCAGATAGGACAGGCTCAGAACCATGTGAGTACAGCATCCCATAATCACAAGTCCCATTGATGTACTTGAGAATCCTCTTGACTTGATTCAAGTGGCTCACTTTGGGCTCTGCTTGGTATCTAGCACACACTCCAACTGCATAGGAAATGTCAGGTCTACTTGCAGTTAGGTATAGAAGACTGCCTATCATGCTTCTATACAAACATTGATCAACACTGGACCCTCCATCATCTTTGGTTAACTTTAGATGAGTGGGAGTAGGAGTTCTCTTGTGCCTAGCATTATCCATACCAAACTTCTTAACTATGTTTTTGGCATACTTGCTTTGGGAGAGAAACATAGAGTCCTCCATTTGGTTGACTTGCATTCCAAGAAAATAAGTCAGTTCCCCAACCAGACTCATTTCAAACTCAGATTGCATTTGGTGAACAAAATGTTTTACCATTTGCTCTGACATTCCACCAAAAACTATATCATCCACATAGATTTGAGCAATCATGATTTTGCCGTCTTCATCCTTCACAAACAAGGTCTTATCTATCCCACCTTTTCTGTATCCATTTGAGGTCAGAAATTCAGTCAACCTTTCATACCACGCTCTAGGTGCTTGCTTCAACCCATACAAGGCTTTCCTCAACTTGTACACATGCTTAGGTTGGTTAGGATCACAGAACCCTTTAGGTTATTCCACATAGACTTCTTCATTTAAGTAGCCATTCAAGAATGCACTCTTCACATCCATCTGGAACAGTTTAAACTTCAGAATGCATGTTACACCTAACAGCAATCTGATGGACTCAAGCCTAGCAACGGGTGCAAACGTCTCATCAAAATCAACCCCTTCAACTTGAGTATATCCTTGAGCTACTAGTCTTGCTTTATTCCTAGTAATTACTCCTTTCTCATCAGACTTATTTTTGTAGATCCACTTGGTACCAATGACGTTGGTCCCTTCAAGTCGTGGAACTAGCTCCCATACTTCATTCCTTTTAAACTGCTCAAGTTCATCTTGCATGGCATTGATCCAATATTCGTCAGTTAGGGCTTCTTTCACATTCTTTGGTTCAACCTTGGATACAAAACAGGAATTTGAGCTAATTCCTCTTGACCTGGTAGTCACACCACTATTGGGATCCCCTATGATAAGATCCTTAGGGTGGTCTTTCTGAATTCTGATAGATGGCATTTTGGTGGGTGCATCTACCTCACATTCAGGAGGAGTCTCTTGTACTTCTTCAGACTTGACTGGTATGTCTGTAGTAGTCTCAAGGAATGTTCCAACATCCTCTATGACATCGATTCCTTCCTCTTTATCATCCACAATAACATTTATGGATTCCATCAGGACATTGGTCCTGTAGTTGAACACTCTGTAAGCTCTGCTGTTAGTTGAGTATCCTAGGAATATACCCTCATCACTTTTGGGATCCATTTTCCTTCTCTGTTCATGATCTAAGAGAATGTAGCATTTACTTCCAAAGATATGAAAGTACTTCACAGTGGGTTTTCTACCTTTCCATATTTCATACAGAGTGGAGGAGGTTCCTTTTCTCAAGGTGACTCTATTGTGAACATAGCAGGCGGTCTTCATAGCTTCAGCCCAAAAGTGCATAGGGAGCTTCTTTGCATGAATCATAGCTCTGGCAGATTCTTGAATAGTTCTATTTTTTCTTTCAACTATCCCATTCTGCTGAGGAGTTATAGGAGAGAAGAACTCATGACTTATTCCTTCAGACGAGCAAAACTCATCAAACTTGGAATTTTTGAACTCCGTACCATGATCACTCCTAATTCGGACAACACAACTGTCCTTTTCCCTTTGAAGTCTGATGCACAGGTCTTTGAAGACATCAAATGTATCTGACTTCTCTCTGATGAAGCTTATCCATGTGTATCTGGAATGGTCATCAACCACCACATATGCATATCTCTTTCCACCCAGACTTTCAACCTGCATAGGTCACATTAAGTCCATGTGCAACAGTTCCAGAACTCTGGAAGTTGTAGGATGTCCCAGCTTCGGATGTGACATCTTGGTTTGCTTGCCCACCTGGCACTCTCCACAGACTCTTCCTTCATCAATAAGCAGCTTTGGGATTCCTCTAACTGCTTCCTTGGATATGATCTTTTTCATTCCCCTTAAGTGTAGATGGCCAAGGCGTCTATGCCACAGCTTCACCTCCTGTTCTTCCTTGGCAGAGGAGCACATTGTGGAGAAGTTTGATAGCTTAGGTTCCCACAGATAGCAGTTATCTTTGGATCTGGATCCTCTCATAACTTCTTGATTATCTCCGTTTGTCACAACACATAGCTCCTTAGTGAACTGAACATAGTATCCTTGATCACACAGCTGGCTTATGCTGATGAGGTTGGCAGTCAGTCCTTTTACTAACAGTACATTATTCAGTTATGGGACTCCAGAGCAGTCCAGCTTACCCACACCTTTTATTTTTCCTTTAGCACCATCACCAAAGGTCACATAACTGGTAGTGTGAGGTTGTATATCCACCAATATATTCTCCAGACCAGTCATATGTCTTGAACGGCCACTGTCAAAGTACCAGTCTTCTCTGGTAGATGCCCTTAGAGCTGTGTGAGCTAACCTAGCATACCATTGTCGCTTCTTGATGGGGACATAGTGCCTATATGTCTTATGCTTAGGCCTGACATGAGGGGCTTGGTTAGGGTAACCATGAAGCCTGTAGCAGAAGGCTTTTATATGGCCAAGCCTACCACAGTGGTGACATCTCCATTTCTGGAATTTCCTCTTCTGATGATTATTCATCCTGGTTCCCTGATGTTGAGACATTGGATGTGACCTCCGCTTGAATTTCTGAACTTTAGCCTTTGGGCGTTTGAGTTCAGCTGAGGATTTTTTCACAAAGCCTAAACCAGATATGGTTCCAGACTTCTGTCCCACCTTTAGAATCTCTTCCAAGGTGTCAGTTCCTTTATTCAACATTCTGATGGATTTAGTCATTTGACCCAGCTTGGAGGTCAGCAGGGTTATCTCACCATTTAGACCCTCTATGACTTTCAGATGCTTCTGTCTCTCATCTTCCAGCTCCTTGATGAGCTTCTTCTACTTTTCTTCTTGTACACGCACTTCTGCACTGGTGACACATAGCTTCTTATAAGCTGCAGCCAGTTCATCAAAGGTCAGTTCATCTGCACTTGAATCATCATCAGTGGCACAAACACTCGTTAGTGCAGTGACATGTTTAGCAGATTCTCCTTCAGATTCACTTCCAGAATCTCCCTCAGACCATGTGATAGCTAGCCCCTTCTTTTGCATCTTGAGGTAAGTCGGGCATTCGGCTCTAATGTGTCCATAACCTTCACAACCATGACACTGGATTCCCTTGCCTTGGTTGAACTTTTCTTCAGAAGTTGATCTTTTCCTGATGTCACACGAGATGTCCTTGACATTAGGTCTACCTCTTTGATCAATCTTCTTCACGAACTTGTTGAACTGTCTCCCAAGCATGGCTATGGCTTCTGATATGCTTTCATCACCTCCAGTATATCCTGCTTCTGACTCCTCTTCAGTATTAGATACAAAAGCTACGCTTTTGTTCTTCTTTTCAGCATTCTCACACAAGCCCATTTCAAAGGTTTGGAGAGAACCAATGAGCTCATCCACCTTCATATTGCAGATGTCTTGAGCCTCCTCTATGGCTGTGACCTTCATAGTAAATCTCTTAGGCAAGGACCTGAGAATCTTTCTTACAAGTTTCTCTTCAGCCATTTTCTCACCTAGTCCACCAGAGGTGTTTGCAATTTCAAGAATATTCATGTGAAAGTCATGAATAGTCTCATCCTCTTTCATCCTAAGATTTTCAAACTTGGTGGTCAGCATCTGAAGTTTGGACATCTTCACCTTGGAGGTACCTTCATGAGTTATCTTTAGGGTATCCCAAACTTCCTTAACTAGCTCACAGTGGTGCACCAGCCTGAAGATGTTCTTACTGATTCCATTGAACAATGCATTCAAGGCCTTAGAATTTCCAAGGGCTAATGCCTCTTGCTCCTTGTCCCACTCTTCTTCAGGAATTTGCACACTGACTCCATCTTCACCTGTCTTCGTTGGATGTTCCCATCCTTTGTTGACAGCTCTCCAGACTTTGCTATCTAGAGACCTTAAGAAGGCTATCATACGAGGCTTCAAGTCATCATAGTTAGAGCCATCAAACATGGGTGGTCTATTTGAGTGTCCTATATCCTTGTCCATGGTACTAGAAAGTAACTTCCCTAGATCTCACCCAGAAATTAACAGGCAGGGTGCCTGCTCTGATGCCAATTAAAATTCTAGTTATCAGACTTTCGATATCACACGGGTTGTTATGACATTCAATTCTGCACAGACAAGAATTATGCAGAACTTAAAAGTAAGTGCAGTAAATAACACAAGTAATTGTTTACCCAGTTCAGTCCAACATGACCTACGTCTGGGGGCTACCTAGCCAGGGAGGAAATCCACTATTAGTAGTATTAATTCAAAGCTAAACTCCCCCGTTTACAACTCTTCACTTAATCCCTACCCAATTCAATTTCAATCTTACACTAAGATCAGAGTTCCTACTCACTCCCCCTCAATCACCTCAGTGATTACTACCTTTAATCAATATTAAAGACAATTTTGAAGTCACACTTCAAACAACTCTTGATTGTGCTTAACAGCTTTAATCAAGATACACAGTACTCGCGCTTAAAAGCTTAGAGTGACACAACACTTACAACTCAATAAACACCCTATACCAATGCAATCATCTACGTGATAATAGCTTGGCTTACAAGATATGTCTAATACAAAACTCACAAAAATACAGCAGTGAAGTATGATGGACACACTAAATCTTCACGCCTCAAAATCCCTAGTTCTGAATGAAGGAATGACTTCCTTTTATTTTGCAGCACTTGGGCCTTGTACTTGTATTCTCCTGAATTTAAGGTCACGCGAGTTCCCCTAAATTCCACATCTAGGTTACTAACAAATAGGCTATTTGTTAGGTTCATTAAATGTAGCTTGGTTGTTGGTTTCCTGGATTTTCTCTCAGCTGTTGAATCCCTGAAGAATAGCCTGAGAAAAATGCTGAAACAGAAAAACTAAACAACCTACAATTTAGCATATGCTGTCAGGAATGAATGTCACAACATTCAGCTTGACATCAAGGACCATATGTTAAGTATGTTTTTCCTGAAAACAGACTGTACAAATTTGCTGAACTGTACAGGACCAATCTGTCCATTCTATAGTAACATCTTACATTAATAAATGTCAAAGCATCCAATTTGACATTTACACATTTAGCCTTAAGTCTGTTTTGTTATCCACTTGAAGAACAGACTGAGAAACATACTGAAGTGTATTTCCTTATGCCAGGTTTGACATTCAGACAGTAGGCCTTATGCCAGGTCTGGTATTTCCTTGATAACTAGACTGAAAATAAATACTGAGTTCTAACAGAACACCACCTGTTCTATTCCTCAGTATCTGCTGACAGGGATGAATGTCACAACATCCAATTTGACATTCAATACATCTTGTATTAGCTAATCCTGCAGTAAACTACTCAAGTGTGTCATGACATCAGTCAAGACATCAAAGTATAGATAGGTATTCTAACCTATAATGCAGTCACACAAACACCTCCACATCATGTCATGACATCAGTCATGACATTAGAATCCAGCTAGTGTTTTACCATACAATGCAGCCAATTAAACACCTACACCCTGGAATATATTAAACAAATAGGTTATGAACACCTTCCAGTGATAGAGTGGCGACAAAATGGTGTACTAGTTTCCTTGGCAGTTCCTAGTAACTATCGATAGAAGCACAATGTAAACCCATATACCATATGAGGGAGGAATCCCTTATAGTTCTAGATAACAACTTGCATTTCAGGGAGTCAGTTGCTCCTATAATGGCCATATTTGTATTGATGGAGGCAACATGTTCGTAGGGATCGATGCACCCACCAAAATTGGCAAAGGAGTGGGGTTCGAAACCCTATGGGACAGGCGCCCCCCATATCTCATTTGAGAGTGGTTGGTGTCCAAAATTTCCATTTCCTCTATGGGGTTGTAATTTTTTCTACATTGTTTAATTTTATGGATGTCGTCTTCCAACGTCTAGTTATGGTGGCATAATTCATCCATGGCAGCACACATATTCGCCATGGCATCGACATCACCGCTACTACTAGTTCCATCTGGCATATGGGATTGAGCTCTCTTATTAACCATGGATGAAGGTGACTAATGTAAGAGTTAAAGGTATCAATGAGAAGGGTGATGGTGATGAAAGAGGGTGTAGCCCGAGCTAGTTTTACAGGGATCCCACGGTGGGCGCTGTTGTACTTGTCAAAAAAGCACAAGTGTGCATGTTCCCTGTAAGGGCAGAGAAACTCAGAGACCTTAGTAGATTTATAGCATTATATGGTGGTTAGGACTTGTCCACAATAATAAGAATCCCTATACAATGGTCTTTTGAGGTAGTTTGTGAGACCTGCTTACATGAGGTGAGAGACCCTGATGATGATCGATGATGCTTGGTAACAAGCGTATAGTTATTGGCAATCAAGTGTTGAGACTGTATTGAATGTTGTGCTCTTTAGGGTATGGATGATGTGTATCATTTAGGATCTATTGATTAGGATTTTACTTTCTCCCCATGAGGGGAGATGCGCTTATAGAGGCCTATAAGGCCTAGGGTTTGAGTCACCTTAGTGGTCTCAACCTCTCCCTTCCTCTTAGGGGAAGTTATTCATCACCTATTTTCAGGAGTTAGTAAAGACTCCTTCTTTCTTAACTCATACGTCAGAGTTACCTCTAGGTGGGTCTCCGAGTCATCGCCTAGGAGACATGGCTCCTGGCGAGGGCGTCATGGCTTAGGACTTTTAAAAATATAACACTACAAGCTCAATGACTATGGTGTCAAACATGGAGTTGTCCTAGTAAGATGTGAAAATACTAGTGCCATAAACCTCACAAAAAACCTGATACTTCACTCTCAGGATAAACACATTGACGTTAGGCACCATTTTATTAGAGATCATGTTGAAAAGGGCAAATGCGTACTTGATTTTTTAAACTTATCTATTCAACTGGAAGACATTTTTACTAAACCCCTTCCTAAAAAAACTATTTCTTCATAAGAAGTGAATTAGGATTTCTAAATCAATCATGCATGGACTAAAAATCCTATATTTGATATATGCCTATCTACGTGCTTATGTTTGCATCCTTTACTTCGTAGTTTATCTACCTTTTTCATTTCGAAAAAAGGGGGAGAATTATACTCTCAGGGGGAGTAGAGTATACTCTCTACTTAATTTAGGAAGAGCTTAATCACTCCAAAAAAAATATGTTATATCTTTTACTACCTCCTAGAGAGATGCATTTTCATCATCAAAAAGGGGGAGAATGCAGATCTATGTGCTTGCAGGTACAAAGTTGAAAATATCGTTGAAGATTTATCTAAGTTTTGATAACGACAACGATTCTTAAAGTAGGTGGAAATAACTTTCAACCTTGATGATGGTGATCTATCCAAAGAACCATTTCATGTCTCATAAAAAAGAAATTCAATATCAAAAGTGCTTATATAATCAAAAGCAATCCAACAAAAATCTTGAGGCCTCAGATAAAGTGTAAAAGTTCGTCAGGTCATGTTTATCTGTTTGTTTGAGTGACCCGGGTATTATAAAAGTAAGGAAGTATCTTAGAAGTTCTAAGGCAACTAACACACAACTAAAATATTACTCAAAATGGTTTTATCTTGAAAAATCAGTTACTAGGCCAGAGTCAAGTAATTAAAAAAGTTATCCAAAACTTTTTCAAACTATTTTTGAACTAACCAATTGATTGATAAGTTAGGTCAATCGATTGGCAAAACTTTTTTGAGTCAACCAATCGATTGGAGCATTAAGCCAATCGATTGTAAGAGTTCTAATCAATTAACTAAATAATAAGGACAACACATTAATGAATTCAATAGCGTTATATCCAAACTTTCATGTTTAGACTTGCTAATCGATTGTAAATGAGTTATCCAATCAATTGGAGCTTTTTGCCAATTGTTTGAATCATTAATTTGGCCCATGGATTATTTATATTTTTGGTTTTTCAAACTAGTATATAAAGGAGGCACGCCTCCTCTTTATTTCACATCACTTCTCAATGTTTTGTCATTTCTTTAGAATTTATCTCTTTTTCTCTCTCTATAAAAAATATTTCTTTTTCACTTGATACTACCTTAGTGTTGATAAGTGAAATTTTGGTTGTGAGTGTTGGTGTAAGCCCTAGAGGCCAATACATTTTGGTACTTGTATCGAATAATAAAAGGCATTCTCTTTATTATGGTTGATTAATAAAGTCCCTGGAATAGATAGTCCGTTTAATGTATTAAGTGTGACTTAATCATGAGAACACATTAAACATAAGGACAATATTCCTAAAGTATCCGTAGTCGAGCTTTAGTGTAAAGTGGGATAACATTAAAGCATTAAGACTATTATGTTTGTAGACTGATGATCACATCTCATGGATCATGGATAAAGAGTTATCAAGTCTTAAACATAGGTATGAATATTAGGAGTAATATTTATACCGGATTGACCCGCTATGAGAATACTATATAGAAAGTTATGCAAGGTGTCATAAGTTATTCTCATGGTGATAATAGTGTATTCCACTCTTCGACCTGAAACCACTATGGATCCTAGATGTAGAGTCGAGTGCTTTATTGCTGATCCAACGTTGTCCGTAACTGGATAACCATAAAGACAGTTGATGGGTACTCCACGAAGCATGCTGAGGGACATGAGTGACCTAGATGGAATTTGCCCATCCTGCATAACAGGATAAATGTCTATGGGCCCAATATTGAACTGGACAAGGATGACACGGTCTATGCCTTGTGTTCAATATAGACATAAGGGCAAAAGGGTAATTATACACATAATTATTATCACAGAAGGAATTGTCAGATCACATGACATTTTCGTGTCTTGGGTAGCAGTGATGTGTTGCTAGATACCGCTCACTGTTTATTATGTTAAATGTGTGATTTAATATAATTGCCAACGTCACGAAAACCTACAGGGTCACACACAAAGGACGGATTGATGAGAGATAGAGTAACTAAGGAATATCGTAAGGTACGGTACCCTTAAGTGAATTATAGAACATCGTAAGGTACGGTGTACTTGAGTAGAATACGAAATATGGTAAGGTACCATGGGCTTAAGTGATTTTGGGCATATTATAAGATATGGGCCAAAATACACTTAAGTGGGCTTTTTAGCTTGAAGCCCACACAAGTGGTTCTATAAATAGAACCCTTGTGCAGAAGCAAAATTGGCGGTTGCATTATTTTCGTTTTCTCTCTCTCTCTCTCTCTCTCACTCAAAGCCTTCATTCGTACCAGCTAGCACTGAGATTGAAGGAACCCGTTCGTGTGGACTGAGTAGAGACGTTGTCATCGTTCAACGTTCGTGATCGTTTAGTGGATCTGCATCAAAGGGTTTGATCGTCACAAGAGATTTGCATCAAAGGGTTTGATCGTCACAAGAGATCTGCACCAAAGGTTTCAACCGTCACAAGAGGTAAATATTCTATCACTGATCATGACCATTCGTAAGGATCTCTAAAGGAGAAAATTTTAATTTCCGCTGCGTTTTGGACCGCAATTCTCCTTCAGTGGTATCAGAGCCACTTACGAAACCATGACTCGGATAGCTGTTTAATTTTTGTATTAATATGATTAAAAGACAGAAAGAATCAATTAATTAAACGGGCAATTAAATTTGGCATCATGAGTGTATAAGTTGGATGATTGATGTTGACTATGCTTCGGAATCCGACATTAGTATGGTGAAGCAGCGATACATCGATCGTCCATAGGTTACGCAATTGAGACCGATCAACTTATATATGATATAAGTAATCCTAATGCAAAGTACGGTATATGTGATATACTGTTTCTGTTTCATTCATTCGAACACTAAATGATTGTTTTCCTTTGAGCGATCAATGGTCATTTGCTTCGGAATCCGACATTAGTATGGTGAAGCAATGACCTGTTGATCAATCATACTGAATCAACAATCGAGGTGTGTTTGAAGGTCTGAAATTGGCGCATTAGGGTTGGTGACGGCGCAAGGGTTGTGCCGTCAAGGAGTTGTCAATTTAGGGTTTTTGGAACACGTGTGTTGACTGTTTCAAAGTTTGTTAATTGGCCGCGTGAAGCTCGTGTGACAAGCGTAACAAACTGGATGCGTAACGGTCGTAACAAGACGCGTGACGTTCGTAACAGACCCATAGATTGACCTGTGACGGTCGTAACAGACTCACAGAATTTTAGGCATTTCTGTTTTGACCTGTGACGGTCGTAACAACCCTGTGACGCTCGTCACACTCACATTGCCTGTGACGGTCGTCACACGCCTGTGACGGTCGTCACACTCCCAGAGTCAAAATTTTGGGGTTTCTGTTTTGTGTCTGCGCAAGAGTTGTGTGGATGCAAAAACAATGTCCATTTCAAATGAATTGTTCATTAAAATTTTGGACAGGGGCGCTGCCCCTCCAACCCCGCAAGGGCGCTGCCCCTTGACCCCGTCCGCTGATCGGGCAGCGGAACCCCCGGCTAACTCTGCGTAGTGTGATCGGTCGCCGAAATTTCATTTGGTTTTAATTAATTAAAGGAATTAAAATTTAATAATAACAATGTGTTTATTATTATTGCCTTGTGGTGATCAGTTATGGCCTTAGTCTTTCTTTACTTTGTTTTGGGTTTTTTTTAAATACGACCTGCGTGTCGTGCCTCTCCTTTTGATCTCTTAATGTAACTTATTTTCTCATCTCAACCCCTCGTATGTAAAACGAGTTTCTTCTGGAATGTAATACTGTGAAGAAAGAGAAAAAGACAATGTTATGAAGAAAGAGAAGAATTCAAGATCAAAGGAGGACAACCTTGAAGATCTTGCTTGGAGAAGCTTAGAGAAGAATTCAATACTAAAGGAGGACAACCTTGAAGATCTTGCTTGGAGAAGCTTAGATCGTTATTAGGTTAGCTTAGGTTCTCTCATTGGCTTGGGAGAACAATTGCGCTAGGGGCCATAACTGTTTCATTGTGTATGTATGTTGATGCATGTGAATGTATGTTGATGCATGTGAGAGACGATTTATATGATAAATAAGCCGGTGAGATCATAACAATTGCAATTCCCTCAAACTAAAATATTAAGTTTATGCTTTCCAAGTTTTAACACTCATCAAGACTAGTAATGGATAATGTAGGTTTCGCCTACGCGAGGTGCATGATCTATATATTAGTAAGGTGCGATGGGATAATTGTAATATCCAACTGTTAAAACAATGGGTCAAACTTAACTAAACAAATTATAATAAGATTATATATATGTTTAGAAGCAAGAGTTGGGAATAATCCATATGATGGATTGGAATAAGGAGTTATTCACCCAACTGAAATTTTCGAGAGTTGTATGAGATACAACTGGAAGGAGTTCCTACCTAAATAACCTAGTTTTGTGTAATCCGCCTACGCGGACTTAGAACGAAGTGAAATATGGATCTCGACCCACTAGAAAATCTTCCAACGGAATTTTCCGAATCAAATGATGAGGGTCATTTGTTTTGAGTAAAATAGTGGGAGCATATTTGATTAAAGGCCTAATTAAATATGTCAATGATACTTATATTTTCTTAATCCTTATGTAGATAACCATGACAGCAAACACCTCTAACAACATCTTGAGATCAATCCTTGATAAGGAAAAATTGTCTGGGACAAATTTTCTGGATTGACACCGAAACCTGAGGATTGTCCTCAAACATAATAGAAAGCTGTATGTCTTGGAGACACCTGTTCCTGAAGAGGAACCTCCTAGTTCTGCACCTAAGGCAGAAAGAGATGCTTATAAGAAGCATGTCGATGATGCCAATGAAACTGCTTGTCTCATGCTGGATGTCATGAACTCAGAGTTGCAAAAGCAACATGAGAACATGACAGCGTTCGATATGATCGAACACATGAAGATGCTCTATCAAGAGCAAGCAAGGCATGAGAGGTTTGAAGTTTCAAAAACCCTTTTTTTAAGGCAAGTTAGCTGAGGGAGCCCCTATAAGTCCCCATGTGCTCAAGATGATTGGGTATATGGAAAAGCTTGAAAGGTTGAGTTTTCCCCTCGGAAAGGAACTTGCGACTGATTTGGTCTTGCAATCGTTGCCAGATAGCTTCAGTCAATTTGTCCTAAATTTCAATATGATTGATATGGACAAATCTCTTCCTGAACTGCTCGCCATGTTAAGAACTGCCGAGCAGAATCTAAAGACAAAAAGGAAGTCCATTCTGATGATCGAAAATGGAAAGAGACAGAACAAAAGGCCCACCAGGCAGGGTGATAAAGGGAAAGGCAAGGAAGTTGCAAAACCCAGACCCACTATTACTGTTTTGAGGCCTAGTGGAGGCATAACAAAGGCAGGCACCTGCTTCCATTGCGGTAAGACCGGACACTGGAAGAGAAACTACCCAAAGTACTTGGAAGATGACAAAATCTCCATTCACAGGAAAAGGTGAAAGAGCTAATGATCTTTTGGCCCTCATACATAATGATGTATGTGGACCACTGAACATTCCAGCCAGAGGAGGTTTTCAGTACTTCATCACATTTACTGATGATTTCAGTAGATATGGTTATGTGTATTTAATGAAACACAAATCAGAGTCCTTTGAAAAGTTCAAGGAATTCAAGAATGAAGTACAAAACCAACTAGGTAAGAATATTAAAACACTTCAATCAGATCGAGGTGGTGAATATTTAAGCCTAGAGTTTGATGACCATCTGAAAGAGTGTGGGATCCTATCCCAACTCACTCCTCCTGGAACACCCCAATGGAATGGTGTGTCTGAGAGAAGGAATCGAACCCTGTTAGACATGGTCCGATCCATGATGAGTCACGCCGATCTTCCAAACTCCATTTGGGGACATGCACTATTGACAACAGCTTACACACTTAACCGTGTTCCATCCAAAAAGGTTGAGAAGACACCATATGAGATATGGAGTGGTAAGAAACCACATATGTCTCACATAAAGATTTGGGGTTGCGAGGTTTATGTGAAATGACAAGTTTCAACTAAGCTTGAGCCCAAATCTGACAAATGCTTATTTGTGGGGGTATCCTAAAGAAACAAGAGGATATTATTTCTACAATCCTTCTGAGGGCAAAATGTTTGTCGCTCGAACCTGAGTTTTCCTAGAGAGGGATTTTAATTCCAAAGGAATCAGTGGGAGGAAAGTAGAACTTGGAGAAATTCAAGAATCACAAATTATCGATACACCTATGGAGGAATTAGAGCAGGAAACACAAGTGGTTGTGTAAGAGCAACCTGCTCAAGTAGAACAAGACCAGCGTAGGTCAGGCAGGATACGTCACCTACCTGAGATATATGGATATCTGATCAAGGTGATGTATTACTCATGGATCAAGATGAGCCTGTGACCTACTCATGGAATCTTCGCCTTGATGAAACAGTAAAACTGTATGGATTCATCAAGAACGAAGATGAGCCTTGTGTCTACAAGAAGGTTAGTGGGAGCATGATCGTATTCCTGGTATTATATGTAGATGACATATTACTTATTGGAAACGATGTCCCTACCCTGCAACAAGCAAAGTCTTGGGTGGGGAAATGCTTTTCTACGAAGGACCTAGGTGAAGCAACCTATATATTAGGAATCAGAATCTATAGAGATAGATCATGAAATGCTTGGCCTAAGTCAGAGTACATAGACAAGGTGCTGAGACGCTTTAATATGAATGATTCCAATGGTTATGTGTTTTGCTGAAATGGTGGCGCTGTGAGCTTGAAAAGTTCAAAGCAAGATACAGTTACTGATTCTACAACCGAGGCCAAGTATATTGCTGCCTCATATGCAGAAAAGGGAGTTGTTTGGATCAAAAATTCATTAGTGAACTTGGCATAGTCCCTAGCATTGTGGATCCCATTGGTCTCTAATATGATAACAATGGTGCTATCGCACAAGCCAAGGAGCCTAGATCTCACCAACGATCCAAACACATACTTAGGCGTTATCATCTCATTCGAGAGATAATAGATAGAGGAGATGTGAAAATATATAAAGTACCTACACTTGACAATATAGTTGACCCACTGACAAATCCTCTTGCGCAGCAGAAGCATGATGGCCATACTAGATCAATGGGCACACGGGGTATGTCTGATTGGCTCTAGTGCTAGTGGGAGATTGTTGGTGTAAGCCCTAGAGGCCAATACATTTTGGTACTTGTATCGAATAATAAAAGGCATTTTCTTTATTATGGTTGATTAATAAAGTCCCTGGAATAGATAGTCCGTTTAATGTATTAAGTGTGACTTAATCATGAGAACACATTAAACATAAGGACAATATTCCTAAAGTATCCGTAGTCGAGCTTTAGTGTAAAGTGGGATAACATTAAAGCATTAAGACTATTATGTTTGTAGACTGATGATCACATCTCATGGATCATGGATAAAGAGTTATCAAGTCTTAAACATAGGTATGAATATTAGGAGTAATATTTATACCGGATTGACCCGCTATGAGAATACTATATAGAAAGTTATGCAAGGTGTCATAAGTTATTCTCATGGTGATAATAGTGTATTCCACTCTTCGACCTGAAACCACTATGGATCCTAGATGTAGAGTCGAGTGCTTTATTGCTGATCCAACGTTGTCCGTAACTGGATAACCATAACGACAGTTGATGGGTACTCCACGAAGCATGCTGAGGGACATGAGTGACCTAGATGGAATTTGCCCATCCTGCATAACAGGATAAATGTCTATGGGCCCAATATTGAACTGGACAAGGATGACACGGTCTATGCCTTGTGTTCAATATAGACATAAGGGCAAAAGGGTAATTATACACATAATTATTATCACAGAAGGAATTGTCAGATCACATGACATTTTCGTGTCTTGGGTAGCAGTGATGTGTTGCTAGATACCGCTCACTGTTTATTATGTTAAATGTGTGATTTAATATAATTGCCAACGTCACGAAAACCTACAGGGTCACACACAAAGGACGGATTGATGAGAGATAGAGTAACTAAGGAATATCGTAAGGTACGGTACCCTTAAGTGAATTATAGAACATCGTAAGGTACGGTGTACTTGAGTAGAATACGAAATATGGTAAGGTACCATGGGCTTAAGTGATTTTGGGCATATTATAAGATATGGGCCAAAATACACTTAAGTGGGCTTTTTAGCTTGAAGCCCACACAAGTGGTTCTATAAATAGAACCCTTGTGCAGAAGCAAAATTGGCGGTTGCATTATTTTCGTTTTCTCTCTCTCTCTCTCTCACTCAAAGCCTTCATTCGTACCAGCTAGCACTGAGATTGAAGGAACCCGTTCGTGTGGACTGAGTAGAGACGTTGTCATCGTTCAACGTTCGTGATCGTTTAGTGGATCTGCATCAAAGGGTTTGATCGTCACAAGAGATCTGCATCAAAGGGTTTGATCGTCACAAGAGATCTGCACCAAAGGTTTCAACCGTCACAAGAGGTAAATATTCTATCACTGATCATGACCATTCGTAAGGATCTCTAAAGGAGAAAATTTTAATTTCCGCTGCGTTTTGGACCGCAATTCTCCTTCAGTGAGGAAGAAATTTTTGTAAGTGGTCATATTGGTCGTTAAATTCTGAAGAGTGTGATACTCTTAGGAGATTGACTTAGGTTCGTGAGATAAACCAATTATAAAATCTATGTGGTTGGTTTCTTAATCTTTGCCAGAAAAAGCTTTTTTTTTGTTATTGAGATAAGTCATAAATCTCTAATTGGTTCATTAGCTTAGCCATGGGTAAAAGTTGATATTGGTTAGGGATAAGTCTCTAAGAAAATCAATGTTAGATTGTATTAAGGTTCATGGGCATAACCTTTAAAAGTTCAAAGTTTCTAGTCAAACTCTCAAGAAGACCTTTTAGGGATAAAACTAGGGAACCGTTCAACCAAACCTGTATAAATCTTTGATGCAATCTCTCTAACCTCATCCTTTTAATTTCTACAATTTACTTTCAGCTTTTTCCCCCCGCTATAAATCACTCAATCAAAATTACTAACACGATCTTAATTGATAAAGATATAAAATTAATCACGAATTTTAAATACCACAACTCACCCCCCCCCCCCCCCCCCCCCCCCTCTTGTGCTTGAAGTCACTTGTCCAACAACACCTAGTTTTACTTTTAATTTGCCTAAGTAATTAGAGAGTTATCATTTAAATTAGTGAGCTTCACATCAAGGAATTGAGTGTAGTAGTCTTGTTAATTTGTCGTGTAATTATCGCATTATTATTATTCATATGATACACATTCATCAACAAGTATAATTAGGGAATTCAAAATAAAGATCTAATCGCGTTTCTTTATCGAACTTTACCCCGAGACATTTCTCTGAGTTGTTTTCATACCGACCATAATTAAAACCCCATTTTTTAATCTTTAAACCGCATTAGTATAACCTTATTCAAATTCACAATCCTTACGAAGATGAATTATTTTATTACTTCGACGAGACTAGTACACTTGTTAGTTTAGTCTTCAATCGGAAGGGCTACTTCTCGATAGAAGCGGTCTTTCCATATTAGACTACTTGATCCGGCCAAATTTGTTCCTTGGAGATAGTTAAAAGACAATGAAAATGTTCCAATTGTTGTAAGGCATTATCAAACGATTACAACACTTCCTCAAGGGTAGAACTCGTATAGTCGGCCAATTTCTTTGTCAATGAAGAGTTATGAGGGAACAAAGACTCTAATTCCCTTTGAGCAGATGTCAAGCTTCCCCATATAGAAACAAGATTCTGGTTCTTCTTCTCCATGATCTTCACCATATGACTCACCTGACCAGCAAGAGAGTCAGTAAGATTAAGAGGGATAAAATCATCCATCATTCTGGTAAGAGAGATATAAGCTTTCTCTACTTCTTGCAAGTATTTATCCTGTTGAAGATTCAGTTTGCGAACACCCTAATCCAGTAGTTGTTTCTCAGCATGGTGTGAGTAGGAACAATGAGCCTCCAGGTGGCTAGATCCACCAAAGGCTAAAGTTGTAGAAGCATGCCAGGTAGAGAGAGCCAAAGTAGCCAATTCTTCTTCCAGAGCAGGCCCTGACAGATTAGCCAAATAAGAACAGTTCTCGTCCGAGGGAGAAGATCGACTACCCTCGATAAAATGGGAGATAAAACCCATCAATAGTGGAAGGGGATTTAGACCCTGAACACTCAGTAAAGTCGGTAGGTCTTCAAAATAGCATCACTTTTGGTCAGATGTATTCCTCGCCTTATAAGTCAGAGTTGTAGTTCATTATCCATATGATGTGCATACGATTTGAGATAAAGAATATATGTCTTGGATATGCATATTAAAAATAAAAAGATCTTGGAAGTTCTAAAACTTACCAAAGATGATCCTTCTCTCTTCCCAAGAGTAGGCTCCTATCAGCAGTGGACGTCAATAAGGCACCTCAAGCGCTTCTTTTCGAATTCCTCCACGAGGGTACCTTTTTTGAAGTATCCCATATTACGGATAAAATTCATCAACTTGCCTTTTTGGTACAAAGCCTTGTCAGAAAGAGCCTTTTACTTGTATATGTAGGTATTGTTCCCCATAAAAAAGTGACCCTCAGTCCAGTACTTAGGGAACATATCAACACATCTTCCCTCCACTCCACCTCCAATGGCTCAAACCGTAGCATGCACTTCGGGGCCAATGGGAGCGACTAGGAAGAATCGATCTTTGAAAGGTTGTAACTTTGAAAGATGTTCAAAGCAGCACACAATTGGTTCTAAACATATATATCCTCACCGCCTCGGGCCCGAGTCACGACAACATTTAAAGAGATGAAAGAAAAGGGTCAACGAGGGCTTTCCTTTCAGATATTCACACCAATACTGGTAAACCTTCATATATGCCCAACTAGCATAATGAAGTTGTGAAGGATCCATCACCAAATTCTTCAGAACTTCTATCTCAAAGGCAATGAAAGAAAGACGAAGATCCATGATGGAGAAAGTACACTCATAAAAGGTAATGGCGCAATCGTCATACTTGTCAATAATTCTTTAATCCTCGATAGGACTCGAGATTCCCTAGTAGGAAGACAAGCCAACATCGATAAAGGTGTCGTCAAAACCACCAATACTACAAAAAGCATATATGATAACGGTTGTAAAATACATATAATGATGGTTGTACGACTATGGTGATAAACTAGGTAGTGCGATATATATCACAACAACTATCTTACAAATTTGTTTTTATACATATTTTGGTCATTGGTTCGAAACCCAACAAATGCAATTTAAATAGAATAAAATGAACATTTCACCATGGTTATGAAAGATAACCATTGTTGTATGTATACATGAGTTTATTATAAAATATATGGGTTGCTTGTTTTTCCCTACACCTCACTAAACAAATACAACCATTCAAATTGACATAGAAGATAATAATCCGATAAATTAAATTATTCTTGAAAAACATCTTAAACGAACCATAGCTTTTGGAATTTCATGCATCTCATAACTCATCTCTCGCTCTTTAACATATAGAATTTGGTTCAATGACCTTAGTTCGTCATAACAACGGTTCATTCTCTTCTTGTTATATTGAAAAGCATCAATTTGTTGACTAGTTTGGATTCATCATCATTGCCATCATAATAATCATCATCATTTAAAATAATAATGATGTTGATAGTGAGGACGATGAGCCAGAATTAGTCAACAAAATTACGCTTTTCAAAATAAACTAGAAGATAAGGAATAAATGCTATGAATAACTTTTGTTATTGAACCACATTCTGTATGTTAAAGAGCAAGAGATGAAATATGAGATGCATGCAATTCGAAAACCATTGATTGATCTAAGTTGGTTTAAAATATAAGTTAATTTTCATATTATTATTTTCAAGATCAATTTAAATGAATGCATTTTCAATGAAGAGTTTGTGAAACAAAAAATCAACATACGATATAATAAATTCAACTGGATCTTCTATCAATCTGCATAAAAAAATTAACATTGTAAGATTCACACAAATAAAATATTGTTAAGTCGCAAGAAGGTTTTTTCTTGTGATTAACAATGTTTTTTTTTGTTATGAGAAACATTTATAAACAACAACAACATACAAAAATATTTATCAATATTTATCAACAAAACAACAATAACATACAATAATATATTAACTCATAAAATGTTTCACGAACGTACCTTTTAATGAAAAGATTCATGGAAAATGAAGACGAAGAAATGATCTACTTATCTTAGAATTAACTGAAGTTGGTCTACTTTGTGTTTCCATGAAGAAAAAATAAAAGTCGGATGAAGCTTCGTCAATAGCTTCATTCTTCTTGTATTGTTTCTCCATAACAACACAAACCATTTATGAACCACACCCATACTTTGTGACTTAGTATTATTTTTTTTTTGATCTAAGAAACATTTATCAACAACAATAACATACACAACATTTATCAACAAAACCACAATAATATACAACAACATATCAACCCATAAAATGTTTCACGAACATACCTTTCATTGAAAAGATTCGTAGAAAATGAAGACGTTCTTCTTATATAGTTTCTCCATAGTAGCACATGGAACAAAGGTGGTAACTCAGATAACCCAAAAAACACGAAAATTATGTCAGGTGAAAGCAGGACGATAAAGAAGAAAGCGTATGAAAAACAAAGATATATGGAAGAACCTATACACAGAAAAATGGAATAAAGTGTATGAATAACATGGAAGAAAGCTTATGAAAAAGAAAAAGAATGATGAAGCGTGTGAACTTGACTACCTTTTAATATGAAAGACTATGAGGACGATTTTACTGCATATGAAAGAGAGAGATGTTAGGGTTTTATTTTAAGAGTGACAACTATTCTGCACGAAAGCTTGATAACTTCACTTACATATATGTAAAACTTATAACCATGACTGTTAACAAAAACCATAATAAAATGTAAGTACTATTCATAACGGTTCCTGGTAATAAATATTTTAATATTAATATATTTATAAGCCTATAAAATAACAAAAAATTCAGGCGGTTGTTATTCAACCCTTAGTATGTTAGCACATACACACCAAAATATGAGAAGAACAACTAGAACAGCATCCACGGATACACAA